>NC_072733.1:6428570-7028570 GCF_026930045.1 Uloborus diversus
GCGGCTTACAAAGGGAAATAAAACTCTTTTGGACCTACTAAGTGCGGTCCTGTTGAGCCGGCCTCTTCAAATAACAGAAGCATGCAGCGATAAATAACTAAAGTTAACGACTCTGTTAACATTTTCTGTAGAAATAGCAGCTTTTTCCACCTTTATCCCTTCGTCAAAGTAAACTACCTGCTTTAAACTTCAGCTCAGTAAACGAGACATAACAAAAGATTTTTTCCCAGCTGGTGGAAAGAATAGTTGAACTGTTCATAGTTTCATGTGCTCTAAAAAGAAAGAATGAACTGTACGAAAGATTTACTACACACTTTCTCGAAAATATATACTACTAATGATGGTCTTCCTAATAGGTGTTTTCTTTTTATTTTGTCGTTTATTCGAAAAAATGTAAATGAAATGCAAGACCATATCACTTTAATAAAGTTATTTTTAAATATATGTATATGTATTAGGGTGGTCCTTATTTTGTTTTTTTATAATAACTCACCCACTTATTTTTTTTCCAACTAGACTAAAACTAACACCAGTAAAAATTCGGTCATTCCCACAACTCTAAGTTTAGATTATTTAAATCAGATAATTTTCCGGTTGCAGAGATTTTAAGGATACATTTGTATCTCAGATCCAAACAAACGCAAGTCCAGAAATTTTAGTTTTTCATTTATGGTTCGGCATTGCATGTAGAATCCTATTCCGCATCGAGCCATATAATTGCAATCCTAAAAAAATAATAATAATAAAAATAAATGTAATAATTTACCTTTGTGTGTAATAATTTACCAGTGTTAAACCAATTCTTTATATGCACTAAGCGACTGTTTTTCTGCCCTCCTCGAAAGCTGCAATTATGTGACTCACCTTAGTCTGGCTCTGAGGTATTGGTAAATCAAGTATTCAAAATGTTAATTTTTTTTTTTAATTTTCCTAAAATAGCTAGCTCTGTTTTAGCTGCATTTCAGAAAAATAGCGGCAAATGTTTTCTGTTACGTTAAAATTATTATGGATGCTTCAAACTCTTGTATTAATATGTTCCAAGATGCATTTTTGAGTTTCTGCTATGTTTCAGCATCAGTAAATGTATTTGCATATATTTTCCCCTCAAAGTAGTCAGAATGACCTCCGCCAACACAGCTTGGTGTGGCAGGTGTCATTCCGTTACCTTGAAAACATTTTTTTTTTTTTTTACATTGCACGATGATTTAGGAAAAGTCAAGAAATGATTAAGCTATAGGAGCAGTTAGCAAAAGGATGGTTAGCTTGGGGTCACCATGACCCCTCCCGTAATTCTAGAGTCAAGCGAGTCATAAGCCTGCACATTAAAACATTTAAATGAAAAAAACCCTTTTTTTTAAGATTACAAAAAATGAGTAAACAAACAGTTGCGATTCTTTTTTTCTCTTCCAAACTTAACGATGAATATCCGACTGTATTCAATAAAACAAAATGTTCCTATTTTAGTTTATAAATAGTATACCGTGTTTACAAATCATGTGTCAAAATTATAATACTGACTGCCGAGCACTCTTGCATAAATATATACTAAGTATTAAACTTTGTTAAACGATCGTTATCAGCTAAATTCTAATCAAAATGAGTGCATCAAATAATAAATAAAAGTCGTTTCAAGTATAGCTTTTTGAAAGGAAAAATTGTCTAAAAAAGTCTTTTCTACGTACTATTTATAGTTGCAAATGATTTTTTCAAGAAGCTTTTTGAAATATCTCTCAAGTTCTTGCTTCAATTTGAAAGAACCAGCCCCCTTTTTTTTTCTTTTTTTTTGGAAACTTCATTTAGGAAGTACTTTTTTTAGAAGCATAAGAAAGTGCATCATTTTTTTTCCTGTCAACTTCGTTAAGAATTTTTTTAAAGCTTTCGTAACATTATATGTCCTTCAACCAATGAATTTCTACTGTTACATATAAAGATAAAAGCGATGCTATGTCTTTCATCTAATTAATAATAATATTTCAGACTGCTATTTTTTAAAGAAATTTTTAAATCGTATAATTTATTATTTTTAAAATGTCTTTTTAGAAATCTGAGGACTCGTACTATCAAAAATTGCCAATTTTTAACAGATTAGTAGAACTTAAAATTTTGACACGTTGACATCTTCGAACAACTAAACGTCGTTATTTGTTGATGTAAATATAATTTTTTGCTGTTTTTTTTACACTTACATTTTCATGAAATATACAGAAAAATCTTTTTTTTTCACAAAACTTGAAAAATAGCATGATCTACTATAAAGTACACAATATTACAAATCATATTGCATATGCATGTTTCGGGGATGTATAGAGTCCCTTTTTAGTGCCCACTGGAAAAAAAATGTTTCGCGGGAGTTCAAAAGAAAAAATAACCAATTTATTCATCAATTTTGTGAGTCACAAGTTTCTTTCCTCACTCTAGTAGATGAAATATTAGCCTCTGTTAGCAGTGAACAAGCTTTAAGATGCGGACTCTACCTTTCTCGTATGCACTTCTTATAGTAAACTTTAATCAGTTGCTTATTTTCTCACGGCTGAATCAAGTTAATAAGCTTTGGTCTCATAAAATGAAATTAAACTTTCTCTTATTAGCAGTTAAAGCTAATTATTCTTTAGCTAATATGTTTTTGTCATAAAAAACGTCACTTAAGTTATCAAAAAATGTATAATTTCTACACAAATTCTATTAAGCAGCTATATGAACTATGTATGTACCCTGCCAAGTTTTAAAATGTAATTTTTTTTTTTACTACCAAGTACTGTTGACATGGTTCAATGAATCAAATCGAATCTTTTGAGAAGGTTCTCAAACACTGAATATATTTTTTATACCTTCTGTAAATTATTTTTCAGTTAAGAAATATTACTGCTATTAGTAAGCGAAATTTCGAAATTTGAAATTTGAATTTCTCTTTAAAACAAAGAAGATTGCATTTAATTATGCAAAAACTAAATAAAATAAAGAAAAAAAAACAATACAACTCTCCAATATCCATATACAGCAGTTCATACCTTCTACCTGCCCGCTGCAGCATGATTACCAGTCAGACAAATCAAAAGAGGCTTTTTCACATATATGCGAATATTTTACCGAAACTGTGTAGATTGGTTTTCTGAGAAAGGAATAAAACATGTTATCTCTCTTCCTATAGAATATAGGTAGACGTATTTTAGCCATCCTCAAAAAAGACTTTTTTTTAACACACAGGTATCCCTCGTGTAACACGGTTGATTCGTTCCGTGTAGTATCGAAATCGTGTTATACGACACTTTTTTTTTTTTATAAATAGTTGTTTTACTCATTTTTTAAACTAATTATTCATGTGCATACCATAAATCATGTCAATATGTTTCGTGTTATATGAAAACCGTGTTATACGAGTCTACGAGAAAAAATGTGAATCAAGGGATGTGTACCATGTTATATCAAAACCAATTTTCATAAAAAAAAGTAAAGAATTATAAGAGTTAATTCCATCTTTTTACTTCCTTTTACAAAAAAGGAAGTTTTGTATTCACGAAATAATTTTCACTCAAAAATCGGCCTTAACTTCCATTTTGCTCGCCCCCGAATGAATAATAAGTTTTTTTTTTCAACCCGACCACACGTGGATAAGTGCCTAAGAACGTATAGACACGCGAAGGAACCATTTTGATGATCCCCTAGTTAATTACAACGAGTTTTCTCGTGACGTCCGTATGTAGGTATGTATGTGCGCATGTGCGTATGTGTGTATGTACGTATGTGCGTATGTATCTTGCATAACTCGAAAACGGTACGTCCTAGAAAGTTGGAATTTAGAACGTAGACTCCTAATGGGATCCAGTTGTGCACCTTCCCTTTTGTTTGCATTCGGATTTTTCAAAGGGGTCTTCTATACCTTTTTTGGGTAAAATCATTGTTAATTTTAATGCAAACACAAGTGGTGTTATAATTTGGCAAACACTTGGCGATATATCGTATATCGCCAAGATTTTGGTCGCCAAGTTTTCTCGCGGCGAATTTGGCGGGTTTTTTTATTTTTTTATTTTATTTTAATTCTGGTTTCAATTTGGCCATATTTAGAGAGTTAACTTTTGAATCACATTAAAACTGCCAATATTGGAAAAATTTATCAGTATGAAACGCTTTCTTTGCTTCGGTTCGCAACAAACTTGGGGTGAAAATATTTAAAGTGCTTCTTTGCTTACTCCGAGGCACTATTATCATTAAATTGGAGTAAAAGAAAGTCATCTGACAAAACCATGAAGGATCTTTTTCAAGTTTCGAACCGTGGAATATCGACACTGTGTTATAATAATAGCAAATTTGGTACCGTGTAATATCGAAACAATGTTGTAGAAGTACCGTGTTATAAAAGGGACGCCTGTAAATGACTACAAATGCATTTGAAATTTTATGGAAAAAACAGAGGTTTTTTTTTTTTTTTGGCTGAATTCGAAGGGTTAACGTGTTTCTTTGTCTTACTAGAATACAAATCAATGATTTCAGTGGAATTCCGCTAAACGTTAATAGTAATAATATTTCGACATTTACCTATGACATCAAAGCTACATTTTTAGCGTGTGTCTAAGGGACATTCCACGAAAACAGATGACTCGATGGTAAATTTTAAAATTCTTTATTCAGGAAAAATTTTAGGGTTTATGAAAATTTCAAATGTTAAATTTAATGTTCTGAAAGATCAAAGTTATGGTTTGAACATATCAAAGTTTATTTTTTCTGGATTGACAACAAAGTATTGTAAAGATAGAGTCCAATTGTGAGCAAGAGTGCTGCATTTCAGAGTCAAACTTGAAGCTCTGATTCGGTTTTAAAAACATCGATTGAAAATTTTTAAGTCAAGTGTATAGGTAAGTCTAAACTTCGTATTAATAATTATTAAGATTCAAGATTCGTATTAATAACTATACTAGCACATATAAAAATTCTAATTTTTGTGTCCCGCACGTGACGCAAAAGATGGATACTTGTGGTTGGAATAAAAAAGAAAGTCATTTATTTTGTGTATTCATTATTTCTAAAGCTAATTAGTACCGTCATCTTATGTTATGCCAGTTTTAGAACTTTAAATGAACTTTGGGTAGAGAAAATTTTGAAAACAAAACTTTCCCGCACGTAACGCGTTATACAAACAGGCGTAAGATAAAGAGTTACAACTTGAAAATATTGAATGAAACATTTTTTACATAATTAAGGATTCTAAATATATTATTCTGGAGTAAGAACTAATTTTTATTTTACATATTTAGGAATATTTTTATGCACTAATCAATCGTTCACGAGGAACATATTTTTCATCCTAAAAGTGTTTAACTTCATTGCGGACTACTAGAAGTAATTCAATAAATATTTTTGTTTTAAGAATAAAGTATTTGAAATACACATACATATAACGCTGTATGAATCTAATAGTAACAAAATGAATCAATTTTTATGTTTTCGATGTAAGAATTTTTTGCGGAACAAATATATTTTGTGTTTTGAATATAAAGTTTTCCTTTTTCATTCTTCTTTCCTTTTTTCAGTACTTAATATTTGTGTCTGTAGAAAAGAGAAGAAAGTTTTATTATTTACTAACAGGGTAGCCGTGCTTTGCACGGTCTACCTCGGAAATAAAAATTATGTGACTTGTGTTCAACAATCAGACTTGAACAAAACAAAAAATGCAAAATTTCGAACACAGATTGCGAAAAAATAACCAACAAGGAAAAAGGTTAAAACCCTCGGTTACAGGAAAAGCCTCCAAAGCATAGCAGACACAACGCTGTGCGGGGATTTTGAGGAGTTGTTTCCATTATCCCGATGAAATTTCTGATTAAAATATGCCATTATTATTATGTTTATAAAGTCAGAACTACATATTTAATTATTTACAAAGTTTATACTTATTGAGGTTGCAACGCTTAGAAAAACGATTTTCTATTTCAACTGAAGCTTACTCACAGTTAGAGCTATCTACAAGTTACTGGAATTCTTTTGTACCACCCCCATACCGCTCAAAAAAGTCTTTTAGCAAAGCTACACACAAAACACCTACACTTCTGCCCCAGCAAAAACAGTGTGCTGTGATACAAGGCTTACAGAAGAGAGTTCTACTATGACAAATTCCTTAACCGATGCACTGTTACATCCAGAAATTGTCCTATCATTTTATACACTGGAATAAAAAAAATATCCTTTCTCAAGAATAATATGAGTCATCCGGAGATAAACTTATGATGTAAACCTCGTCAGAAAAAGCTACTTCTGAGTGAAGTTTTGTATAAATGCAGTGGAATTAGAAGAGCAAAAATATATTCCACTTCATATCTATTAGTAGTTAATTTAATAGCTCACAAATTTGTAAGTACTCTTCACTAAAATACATTTTTCTTATAAAGTGTTTAGCAAATGCTTTATTTTGTGTATTGAATCAGTTTCTGACACTAAAAAAAATGCTCCTGCATAAAATTTGCAAATGCTCCGCACGTCACAACTCTGTCCCGAACGTGACGCTATACATCATTATTTTTTTCAACAGTTTAACTTATCATTTCTTAGGAAACTATATGTGTTTCATTTACATTGGAGCCTTGACTTTTAAGGCCTTTACTTTGTTTTTCTATCGCTTTTTTATAAGAGCAGAAACGTTAACAAAACCCTGTGACAAATGGAGGTGGACTTTAGATGTCCCGCACGTGACGCTTGCAAATTAATTTTTTTTCAAGCAGCAAAAATATGTAATAAAAATATAACTACATCCGACGTCCTCTCTGTGCTAAATGTAACGATAAGAAAATGTGATAACTTCAGTTTTTAAAAAATATTAAGCTTTTAAACAAATGTTTGGGGAAATAATAGAGTCCAATTGTCCCGCACGTGACGGTGGAATGGACTCTGAGATACAGGTACCGAACATTTTGTAGATAATTTTTAGTAGGGAAATGAATTTAAATTTTAATAAGAAGTCAATGTAATCCTAAAAAAAAAATCACTGCTATAATCTCGCTGAGTGCAAATGTTGATGAACAAATAGGGGAAACAAAAAACAGCAAGCAACAATGCTAGTTTGAAAATTGTACTTTAAAAAAACTTTTATAGATAGTCGTTCAAAGGTGTTAACGGGCTTTGAAATACATGCAATATATTTTTTTTCTTTTATTAACAACTGAAAATATAAAAATCTCAAAAAAAAAATTATTCGGGGAGAAAGGAATTTTGAGTGTTTGATTGTTACAACATTGATTGTTAAAAAAAATATTTTTCTTAAAATTAGTTCTCTAAAGAGGAAGAAAAAAACACTTTTACATGACCAGTTTTTTTTTTCAAAAGTAAATATTCATTTCGCCGAATCTTTCATTATTATAAGCTGAAATTTGGAAACAATGTGAAGAACAGTTTTAAACCGTTTACAAGTTCAGGAACAAAATATCCATTTTACTGCAAAAGGCAGTCCTCTTGAACCTTGTAAATCTTATTATGTCTTGACGGAAAATAAGTATAAAATAAATGTCTGAAAAACCAATAGTTTTTATAAAAATACTCTAAGAATTCCAAAAAATAAATATACAATTTATAGAAAGCTCTTTGAAATGCATTTAAAAACACTTTTTTTATTTAGCAAGATATTTCTTAACTGTCAGAAATCACATGGTATCTAAGTGCTACTGAGAGTTTGAAGATGAAAAATTGAGACAACCGTAGATTAATCGAAAACCTCTTTTCTCCTGATTACAAAATGGATAGCTAAAATGTGATGTCTTTTTATTTATTGAAAAAAATTATACTAAGAAAAAAAAAAGTAATGATGGTGGTGCATTTTAACAAAAATGAAAACACGTCAAAAAGAAGAAGGACTTCAGCTCTTTAAAGGAACAACTTGACATTTGGGGGGGGGGGGGGTCCAAGAAACTGAAATAATGTTTCGCGAACAAAATGACAAGAGTACAATGGAAATGTCTCGATTCCGATAGGTCAAAAGTTCTAAAATTGTACTTAGTAAGGATAATGAAGAAGGATTGAAGTTACAACATTCAAGTTTAGAGGTGATTTTGAGTGTCCAGGAAATGACTCCCTGGTCTCAAAATTAAATATCTCGAAAACAAAGGCCGACATTGGAATAAAATAAACGATATGTTTATTGTGAAACACATAAGAATCATGTACAGAAACTTGGAAATTAGTTATTAAAAATGCCAACAGGGGCGTTGCACGCTGTAATTGCAATAGAAATCTACATAAATAGTGCTGCGAAGGAGTTAGGCGCTTCAGCAGTAGTTTTACCTCTCGGAGGTACTTACATTTAAGCTAGAAAGTAACGTCTAACCCTTTCGCAGCACTCTTTATGGGGGGGACTTCTATTGCAATTAAAGCGTGCGCCTCTGTTGGCTTTTTAATAACTAATTTCCAAGTTTCTGTACATGATTTTTATGTGTTTCACAATAAACATACCGTTTATTTTATTCCAATATCGGCCTTTGTTTTCGAGATATTTAATTTAAATATCAGGGAGTAATTTCCTGGACACCCTGTATATATATATATATATATATATATATATATATATATATATATATATATATATATATATATATATATATATATATATATATATATATATATATATATATATATATATAAGGGGATGCCGACTCAAAGCGGGTAGGTTTTCGAGAAACGCTCAAAAAATGTAGTTTTTGGATTTTAATCGCAACAATTTCAACTTTATTTCCTAGCAGGGTTCTTGAACTTCAAAATAAAAAGTAATTATTTCAAATCCAATATTTATTTATTGCTTTGCTCTACCACTGAGCCCATTTATTACCGCGGGTAACGATATTCAGCTTTAAATCTGTCCGATATATCGTCTGACCGGTCTTAACTAAGAACTAATTGAAATAATGACTTGAAATGCATATTTTTATTCATAATTCATTGTGCTTAATGAGTGAATCATACCTGCCAACTCTTCCCGATTTCCCAGAATTTTTACGGATTTTCATGTCTTTTTGACTTTTTATGATTAAACGAGCAAAATTTTCCATTATTTTCGTGCTTTACAGAACAAAAAAAAAATGTATCTCGACAGTTTTGGCGCTAAGAAATCTCCAATGCAGCACCGCGCCATGTCTAAAGCCAGGGTGGCCGTAAGAGAATTCTCTCGTTTCATTCAGATAGAATCTAACAAGAGACGTTTGTTCCATAGGATAAATATCATTTCGGAAGCTTAAGCAGTTTTTACTAGAGAACGTACTTCGAAAATGCACGATGAAGTTTCCGTATTTGAAGAAGTAAAACCTTTCGATCCGTCCTTTTTCGCGCGTTTGATTTCTAGGTGCGTTGTTGAGAGTTGACGTTGAAGTGGTATCGAAGTTAGAGGGGTTATATCTTTTTTGTTCAAGAACCGATATTTCATTTCATATGACTTATCAAACATAGGTTGCGGAATTGGGGTAACATATATTAGGATTTGCGGTACTCTGCGCAACATCGATTGTCGTAGAAAACCGAGAGTAAACTTGCATTTCTGAACTTGTATGGTTTTTGCAAATTATGTAAAGAAAGAAAATTTTAATATGCGGATGATTTAAATATGGGTGTTACTCCCCCCTCGAAAGTTAACATGACACCTTCCTCCCCCTCCCCTAAAAATGTTATTCTCCAATAAATAGGTCTGTTTCACAAAGACTTGAAAATTTTCAAGTATCCTTTGTAAAATTTCAACAATTTGGTCTGTACTTGCGACCTCCCTCACCCAATGAGCGGGGGAGAGAGTCGTTGTAGCGAATATTATTGAAAAAATCACAGAAATATTACTTACCGAGGGCTTTTATTATATGCATATCTTGATATGCATTGATATATGTCCAAGTGCCCCACCCAAAAGATGACCTTGTCAATTAAAACGAACCCTCCCTGAAAATAAATAAGACCTCTCGTTAAAAAGATTAAAATCCGTTTAAAAAACCTTCATAAATTATTTCAGTGGTAAAGTCTATCTCATGCCTTTCTTCCCTCCCCCCCCCATAAGAGGAAGGTCACTTCTACTTCAGCAATTATTATTAGAAAAAATTACTGAAATATTTACGGATCAAGATTTTCAATGAATTTTCTGTACTGCAGATCATGTAGCTAGGAGTACCAATTCTCCCCAAGTGCGTTGCCCCCCCCTCAATTTTACCAAGACTCCCCCCCCCCCAAAAAAAAACAGGATCCTCAAAAAGGAGGCTAAATCCTTTTGAAATAACATCTCTGATTCTTTCAGTTACATAGTCTGCCTCATGCCACTCCCCCCTTATGGGCATATCCCTGCTTTAGCAATTATTATTGGGATAAACTGCTTTAATATTTAGCTTTTTAAATGTCCAATGGCTTCCCCTTATTGCAAATCTCAATATACAAATAATATAGTTAGGGAAGCACATCCCCCCAACTGCGACGACACTCCTCAATTGTACTGAGCGTCATCCCCCCCCCAAATACAGACCACTTAATACAGACATATAAGTTAAAACCCTTGTTAACCGTTATACGGGGTGATTATAAAATAACTTGAGGTGTTCAGAACCCTTTAGCGAGTGAAGTATTGTTGGACGAAACGTTGCCAAATTTCATGAGCATACACAATAGACCATGGGATTTCGATTTCTGAAATAAAAGAAATTGGTACGAAAAATTGCCACCAAGGGAAATTTTTGCGTTGAAAATGTGTATTACTGTGATAATTGAAGGATTAAATGCTAACTGATAAAATATGCGTCAAGTTTATTCGCAAAATATGATTTTTACCAACAAGTGAGGTTAAATATGACCAACATCGAGCACAATATTTTCCACACCGCTTGGGGGGGGGGGTATTTCGCCTACCTGTAGTATTTTTCTAGTTTTGAAAGTTGAGATATCGGGATAATGTCGCAGATACACAACACCGTTACGAAATCCACATGGTTAAAAATCACAACGTGAAAGATTGGGCGACAACGGTCTCCTTACCGCAGGAAATGCATGACTAATAATTTATATATATATATATATATATATATATATATATATATATATTATATATATATATATATATATATATATATATATATATATATATATATATATATTATATATATATATATATATATATGTGTGTGTGTGTGTGTGTGTGTGTGTGTGTGTGTGTCTATGTGTGTGTTAATGTAACTCCATCGACTTGATGGCTTAATCCATTTCAATTCATAAGCAGTTTTGAATTTGAGTTATTATATTCAAGCGTTAAATTAACTTAGAAGCAATTTCATTTTGTGCAATTTTGTGTATATTGCTCCCTCAATTTTTACTATTATGGTGAATTAACTCGATTCGGTTTGACCATCCCCTACTGATACAATAGTGTCATTTTAATAAACTAATATTTCTTCGGAAGAAATTGAAGCGAGAGGCAAATGATTGCACAGTTCAAAAATTGTCATTTTTATTCAATTTCACTTCTCTCCGTGGAAAATTGGAAATTAACTCTTATGCGTCGTTGCGCGGTAATTGGTGCAGAACAAGGAAAAGGTTGGGCTAAAGAAACAAGTTCGACTTAGTCGATTAAGATAACAATGAATAAGTGATTTCAGATTCAACGTCACGTGTTTCAAATCCGGAACATTTTCACCATAACACATTTATTTAATTTCAAAGCGAAATGGAAACGCGGAAGAAGAAATTAATGCAGCTTTTCAGTGATTGCATTCTTCGTTAACTAAAGTTTCCTTATCTTTTAATACGGTACTAGAATTAATTCCGATTCCGGGCAGTTTGTCAAAAACATCGGGTTTTCGTTTATTTCAAACAATGGTGCCTATTTTATTGCAGAATGCAATATTTGTTCAAGACTAATGTTAAAAATTAATCATTTTAGAGTATGTATAAGTTTTGATAATTCAAAGTACTATGTATTGCAAAACAACAGTGTATCGTTTGTTACACATTGACTTATTTTGGGAATTCACCTTATTTATGGAATACTGCCTTTCTTGACGTATGAAACTAAATCGAAATTTTTATCTACAGAAAGATAGAACATATGAAACCAAAAAGGTGTATGTATTATATGAGATTGTTTGCACAGAGTTAAATCAGTGTTAGCAAAATAAGCTATTCTAGTTCTCTAAGAGTAACCCATAATTTCATTTTTTTTAAATCGAAAAATCATGAACGAACTTAAAAAGAAACCAAGTTTTAAAAAATGCTAGTTTTTATGTTTAATGTGGCAGACTTTTCATTTTTCGTGACTTAAAAATATGGTACATGAGTAAAAAAAATATTTAAACTAAGAATGTTTTAAATGTGCAGTTTAACAAGATAATTTACATTTTAATTGTTATTTTTACTATTTCGCGTCCTTTCCGCCATTTCTCGGTTTAAAAGGTGATATACAAAAAACTTTACTCAGCAAAGTGATGCATAAACCTTCGTAACTTTTAAACTCTTGAAAAATGTGTGTCTTCTAAAGATTAAAGTGAAATCACTCTCTTCATAATGTTTTTCTTTCAGAAAACTGTTATTTTCCTATCCGCGTGCTAAACCAAAGCTCAACTTATGCTCAAATCTTGTGAGAATATTTGCTAGGGAGCAGCATCAATCTACTATGACCCATAGCTCTCCAGTTATAACTCGTTTTCGAAAAAGGGTTCTGCGCAAACGACCCAATTCGTAAACGTGCCCGGTCTACCCTATAATCTGTATATTTGTGTTATACAACGTTGGTTATTTTCTGTTACTTCTCGGCACAAAGGTACTCATTTATTTCTTAAACTTGTGTGTTGAAAATGCTTATTTTTCGGAATTAAATCCTCGTTACTAAACATAGCAATTTACCCCATTACGAGTCGGGAATTGAAAAATAAACCGGTCAATTTGATAAGTGTAGAATGATTGAACATATTTACCAAGTGCATTGGTGATTATGAATAATCACCGGTGATACTATACAATCACAAGGGGGAATTACATTTACCGTAACACATGTTGCATACATTACTTAGAAAAAATGTTTCAAGATTTAAGAAGTGACTTCAGTCACTTCTTAAATCTTGAAAGTGAAGATTTAAGAAAATTTAAGACTTAAGAAGTGACTGAAGTCACTTCTTAATTATCAGTTATAAAAACTGTTTAAATTAAGATCCGGATAAAAATCGGTGTTTTCTTTTAACGAGTGCGTTTTGGAGCAAAATGCTTAAATATTTGCCTATTTTTATCATTTTAACGTAATCTTTTAAGCAAGTTTCAAATTACTACAGAGAAGAACTCTTATTTTTCTTAATTTTGGAGTTCTAATGAAATTTGCTCCATTTCACTAAAGCTGTCAAAAACTTGATGACTTTTTATATAAGAACATATTGTCATCAAAGAAAATCTACTAACAATGACTCAGTCACAAAAAAACAATCCACAAATTGTTAAAAAGCCAATACTAAACCCTCTAGTTAATTTATTTTCAGTACTAAAATCCACACAAAACATTTATGGTGTTCTATATACTGATTTTTTTGTAGTCTAAATTAATATTACGTAAGTAAATTCAAAAATGTATGTTTTAAACTGTTGAATTTCACTGATGTGCCAGGATTGATTACATAAATCAATTTATATCTACTTGTAAGTTCCGCACACTAAGCCTATAAGAGTACATGTAATTATTAAGCAGTCCCTCGAGGTACTGGCATGAAAAAGTTCCGGACACAATCCGGCAATAATGTTTAATGAGAAGCTGCTACTTCATCAGGCATAGTGTCTCCACGGATCTCTTATTTCCTTCTTGGACTCTTGTTCCTAACGGGGAGAAAGGAGGAACCAGCTCACGTAGAAGGCGTCCATGTCCAGACAATGGGATCATCCGG
Source organism: Uloborus diversus (assembly GCF_026930045.1). Lineage (NCBI taxonomy): Eukaryota > Metazoa > Arthropoda > Arachnida > Araneae > Uloboridae > Uloborus > Uloborus diversus. The sequence continues at coordinate 6,442,424 of NC_072733.1, forward strand.
TCCGGATGGACAAATGGAGAGGGGGTATACAGGTCTGAAGCCTTCAGATAAGAGAGACGTTAGCACATGCTCCACAGCAATCACGATCACCTTTTATTAATCATTGTCCTTGGCAGTGGAATTCTTCCGGTTGTCTTGATAGTGGTTAATTTCACTTTTCTCGAGAGGCGACTTGGCGTTGTCCTGCTGTATTCTGAAAGGAATCTCATTAAGATGTGCCATGTTATGATGATAGCTTCTGTTTCTTTTTCTCCTTCTCATCATAATTTTACTCACGCTACATAATTTTATGTTTCACGCCATGCTCCAATAAACACGATACTTTTGAACGTTCATCTTTAAAGCAAATTTTGTGGAAAACTGTAATTTGTTGCTGACTAGTTTTTTGTATTCAAGGATAGAAGTTAGAATTTAAACATGGCTTATTATTTAAATGTTTTGATTTCTTGTCAAATATCTATGATATTAATTTGATTACTTTATGATTTTGAATAACTTTCTTCCGATATTTTTCATAAAGACCATACAAAAGCATAACATTTTGAAAGTAATACAAAAATACATGAATCTTTAAAAGATATGCATCAAGACTTGATTGGCAACAGTAATATTAAACAAAAAAAAACTGTTAAAAGGTTGAGAAAAAAAAACTTACTTTAATTCTTACAAAATATAAATTGAAAATGTATTGTAAATGAATAACTATCAACATATAATTTAGTAAAAATTATTTCAATATATTTGATTTAAGGAGTAATAGTTTCTAATTATCGTACCCAAGGGCTTTCGGAACGGCATTAAATTGTTCTGCGGCTTCAAAATTATTTTCATATCTCACAAATTCAAATTTTAAAGTTGTTTTACTCTTGTTTGCACGGTTATATATTTTCTGCAACAGTGGCTAGGAATACTTATTAAAGTGAATGGTTTTTGTTTAAAAAAAAAGAAAAAGAAAACAAAGCATTTCGTTTTAAAGTAACAATACATTGAAGTATCTGTCAATCAGATATACAGTTTTAATTATCCTCAACGGTTCAAATAAATGGTTCAAAAATGTTTCTAATATCAACATGTGAAGGGACTATTACGAATCCAGTATACATTAAATAACCCCAATATACATGCAATATATCAGAAACCCCAAATCTACTTCATCGTCAGTAGCAAAAAATATAACTTATTTAAAGGACAAAATTTAAGACAAATACATTGTAATAAGTTTTAACTCTCATATCTTAAGGAGTACGGAAAAGCTGATTTTTATAACAAAGTACTTGACACTTCCTGATTTGTGTAGAAACAAGTAAAATAAAGAAGGAATATTCAATTGAGTAACATTTGTTGGTACGAATCCCAGTTGACTTTGACGGATGAAAGAGGGCTTATCGCTTATTGAAAACGTAGATAGAAAACGTCACTCTTTCTTGCTATCACTAAATCTAAGTTGTCTCTTATTCATGAACATTTTTTGCGGGTTGTCATGCAAAAGAAAATAAGTTGCATGCGAAAGAATTCAATTCTTTTGAATAAAAGGCAAAGCGGTAATTCTTTGAAGTTACATTTATTGTGATTATACGTTGCGAAGCTGCCTTAAAAATGAGCAAAATATTTCGAATGATGCCATATTTAGATGATTAGTGTGTTGTGCGACGTTGGATTGCGAGCAGAACTGGTATAGTTTAGCCTTTTGGAAACGTGTGCCTGTGAAGTGTGCAGTTTATTTTGTTTCCTTTCAAGAGAAGGAGACATATTTTTCTACAGATTTACTGATAATTTCTGCGTCTCAGGTGAGCATTTTCGTGATTTACATGTTTGTTATTTAAATTATCCTCTCATAGTTAAAGTCTTGCTATGTTGTATGCATTCAAAGTTGTTTGTGTGAACGTATTCAAAGGAGAAGTATAATCGGAGTCATAGCAATTGGCACAAAACTGGTATAAGCCTTCTTAAACCTATGCGTGCAGTATTCAGTGCATATTATTTTGTATCTTTGAAAATGAACTGGAAACGCCTTTGCATATATTTGCTTGTTACTCCTCAACTCTCAAGTATGCATTCAGTACTTACCGATGTACAAGGTGTCCGAAAAGTCCTCGACATAGTTTAGTTCATACAAAAAATAAATAAATAAATAAAAATTGTCGTATGAGTATGGGGCTTGCGCCATAATACTTTTCAGATTCAAAAAAATTTTATAGCATCCTTAAAAAAATATAAACAGACAAAAATATAAAGGAAAAGTGTAACTACAGGTAATCGCTGTATAGTCATATTGAGGAAAGCAAACGCCATGTCAAGCGTTTAATTATTTTCTTAAACCGAAAACAATACCTATCACTACCAGTGTTTCATGTCTGTACCGTTTGTGGACAGGTTATGAACTTTAGTACGTTTTAGGAGTGGTTCGAGTATACAGTGCACACATTGAACTCTGGTAATGAAAGGCAGTGCTTTCTAATTTGTAAAATGATGAAACATCTCATATGACGTTTATTCTTCTTCCTGTAACGATACAACGATTAACTATAATCACTTAATTTTGCTTTTTGTATTTCGCTTTTTAATTTTTTATGATGTCATAAAAAATTCTTAAGTCTGTAAAGTATTATGGCGCTAACCGCATATTCATTCGACAACTTTCTGCTTTTCCATGAATATTCAAGATGTATCAATGACTTTTCAGACACCAACCTTTATTATTTAAATTGACCTCATACAACTACCTGTCACTCGCCCATAGAGGATATTGGTATATCCTAAGAAGTTGGAGATCAAACAGAACTAGTACAGTTAGGTTTTCATAAGTTTTCCCTGTGACAACTTGTAACTCTTTAACATTTTAATCAGTTTGCTCACATTGAAGTTATACATTAACAGATTTTCTATCACTTTATTTAAAACATGTATAATTTTTGAGCAGAAAGCAAGTTCCCTATTAGATAAAAATTACTTTGTTTCAGTAATTAAAACAATACGGAGCTGTCAACTTTTCAAAATATTGAGTTACCCCATTCAACGAGAACAATTTACAGTAATATAAAGATTTGCGTAATTTTAGAGATTTCAGACAAACATTTTATTTGAAATATTAATGCACAAATCTTGAACGAAAAGCAAATACTTCAGATGATTTTTTGAGCAATCACATTGCTTATTGTTCTCATGTGACTGTTTTGATGTCCTATGATTTTATTTCCCTCTCGCCTCCCTCTGCACCACCCTCGACCGGCCCCTCCCGATGCTGCACCTCTTGCGAAAACAGTCTCCAGGTTGCGTCCATATCCTACACATCACACGAGCATTACATACACAAATACACACACACACACACACTCATGCCTGCACACAGACACAAACACATACGCCTATATACGCACACACACTCATGATTGCGAAAAACATAATTTGAATTCCAGACGTAAAAGTTCAAATTAATTTTTATTTTTATTTATTTTTATTTTATTTTTTTGTTTAAGGGCTTCAAGCAATCGAGTTTTCAAATGGTATTATTATGCGGTTAACACGTTAAACTAACATACTGCATCAATTTAATAGCTTCGCTTTCTTTAAAATCTTCTGAATTAATATTTTAATTGAAATATGAACGATATGCGCAACTTTAGAGCAAAAATCAAACACATCAGGGAAAAAAAACTACTTTTGTTTTAAGGATTCAAGCGATTGTCAAACGTAAATTATGCAATCAACACATTACTCCAGAAAGATCTAAAGCAATTTTAAAGTTCTACCAAGAACAACTTTTGCATAGAAGGATAAAATATTTTTTCTTTGAAGAGTGAAGCTTTTCGATTTCCTACTTCAGTCAGTAGAGAAACATTACTCAAAGTAGAGAGGAAAAAACGGATTTCTCGACTTCAGATTCCTATTTATGAATTGACGTGCTTTGACTGCTAGTCACGTTCGTAGTTCAACATATAAGATGAGGTTGTGCTTGGGTGAAAATGGGCGAAGTTCGAGAACGACCCCTCAAAACAGATTAATTCCAAACCTTTTTCAGTGCTGAATCCAAATAAATCCATGTAATGCAGAGTCATGTGCATAAAGCATCCCTTATCTGTAGTGTACAATATTTTTTTCCAAAACTACGATTTAAAATATATAAAAAGAAATCCCTAGACTCATTGCCTACTAATATTATTTATTCTTGTAAAAAATTTTTTTCTCTATTTTAAAACTGTTTTCGCGTTTTAGAAGTGACAAAACAATATTTTTCGATGCTTAAATAAATGTTCAGACAATTTCAATTCAAAGTGTGGAGATTCGAGTATATATACCGTATAACCCCGCATTAGAAGGCATGCCACATCGGGGGCACTAGGGTTTTAATCACCCTTGCCAGGCCTTTTCCGACATATGAAAAAAAACCGAGTTTATAAAAATATATTTAACTTAACATAGGAAATACATGTCAAACTTAAACTATATTGTGAGTCTTACACATTAGCGACTAATATTAATAAAATATAATGACCTATTTTTTAAAAGATTAATTAACAATGCTATTTTAGTAATTCTAGCTAGAAAAAAAATCGATTAAAAATATACGAAAAGACAAAACTAAAACGAAGCAAACATTTCTAGTTCTAAAATTAAAGTTTTTCTTCTATTACATGAAGAATTTAATGCGTAAAAAGAATTTAACTCTCAAAAATAAAAGTTAACTAATTTATAAAGAAAGTTACAGATGAATCACAACCAAAATGATAAATGTATCTGAATCAATCATGTTATAGGCAATAAAGCTATAGGGAATGCGCTCAATAATAGCAAATACATATTAATAATATTTTGCTTCTTTTTTAAATATTTTGATTCTGAACTTTAAAAAAAAAGTCTATGCCAGTCAAACCTGATTCATTTTTACATCATACAACAGGGCTTCATTTTCCACTTAATGAAGTTCGGGAAACTTGTAGTCCTCAAATCTTATTTCTGCACATAAACTGAGGTTTATCTAAAATGCTAAAATTTACATAAAATTGAAAATACGTGTAGGATCTTAGCTCCTGTGAGCTCGCATGCATATTAAGTCCTACAAAAAATCCTTGACCCTACAAGCCCTACAAACATTATCAGCATCGAAGTGTTGTATGTCGTTAGTTTCTTTTATCGAATACATCAGCTATCGTTACGTCTTTGACTTGAAGGATCTCAGCGCACGAAAGACGTTACAACTGATTCATTCGGAAAGTTTTCCGATTGAATTTTTACCTGTTGTACTATGGTAGGATTTGATTCAGATCAACGAATGCCGGATTCCGGATTCAGTGAACAAGCTTTTGCCATTTACTAACTATTCGGTTCCCTTCATGATTTGCTTCGTGACTAAAAAAGAGGTAGGAAATTTACTTTTTTAAATAGCGAAGTGAAGAAGGAAATCAAAGAGAAGGCGTGCAACTGAAAGGTGCGGCACAAGTATTTTACGGTTTAGTTTCAATAGTATCATTTAATGTGAAAAAATTACAGTTCTCAAAAAAGGAAACTGAAACACAAATTACATGTGATTTAAATGAGTGTGCGGTGAGAGTGATTTAACGAATTCGTATCATGTAAATGCATATGACCAAGACTAGTTGAGTTAAAAAGTAAACTGTTCTCCTTGTTTTGCGAATACAAGTCGTGTTTTCAAACATTTTTAGACGAACGCTTGAGCATTTTTCTTTCTTTCTTTCTTTTTTTTTTTTTCTTGTGTGTGAAAAATAAAATTTTAAAAGTGTAATAGAATATTATGATTTCTAATAAATGTCTCAAGATTCATTAATATTTATTATAAACCCTAATTGTAATGTATCAGAAAAGTATTTACCTACAGCCCTGGAAACTCTAAAGCATAAGTTGGAAAGAAAAACGCCTTGACCTAATGCAAACTCCATTAATTCATGTGAACTTATATCATTGCTACCATTAGTGTGCAAAACTAGCGTTATTATTTTTTCAGTTTTTACTTTATTTATCACATTCGTGTTAAAGCCACATCGCGTACGATATGCCAAAACTTGTACCAAACAATGAATCCTAGCAAGTGGTTTCAAAAACACAGGAACTTGAGATCGGTTCAAAAAACAATATCTCTTTTTTTTTCAAATTAAAAATACCTTCACTCTCTGTACTTTATTTCACACGTTATATCAAAAATTTGAAGTTTTAATCTAAAATATATCAGTATTAAAATTTACCTTACAAACAAACAATGTTCCTCGACACGCAAGAACTCCAAATCCGTGCCTGTTTTGTATATCTTGTCATCACATAAGCATAACATATCATAACATGAATTCTTTTATTGCTATATTTTCTGGATCTTGCTTATTTTGCTACAAGACAAAACATCTGGTGACAGACAAACTTCCTTTTTTTTTCTTCTTGTGGGATACATAACATTATTCTTTCAGTTTACCTATTTAGTTTTTTATATCCATCCTCAAAGGAAATAGAGGCACCTGGTTTGTTCTCTTCAAACCTTTGTTGAAAGTATCCTTGTTCTTTTGACATTACTAGAGATTCTTTTTCATTTTTTTATTTTTCCTAAAAAGGTTTTTATTCTTTCATAATTCCATTCAAAGACCTAAACATTCACATACTCCAGCAATTGTTTCTAGAACTTTACTGTCACTAAGCACATGAAGGAGGTATACATTTAAATGCATGAAAATTATTTTTGATTTTTCGGGTTCCATATTTCATGAACCATAAAACGCTTAAAATATTTTTCTACATATTTAGACATATAATAAAGTTATGATTAAAAATTTATGCAAAATTGACCTCAGTACTTGTTTAGTTATTCAGTTTTTTAACTTTGAATTTTGACACCGAGATTTCGATTATAGCTCATAATAAAAAGTGAAAGCATCGCACAACTGAGAAAAATATTATAACGAATCAAATCAGAATATTTCAATAAAGATCATATTTTCTTCCAACGAAATATCTAACATTAATATTTTATCAAAATAAAATATTAAAGCTGTATTTAGGTGATGTTATTTAATGAATGATCAGAAAAGCAACCAAAGTGATTTTTCTTTTTTTTTACTCAATATAATGGTTTGCAAAAAGAATGCTATGTTTGACATTTAGAAAAGGCTCAAACGGTTTTTTTTATAAAACAGTATTTTAATGACGGTTGAGAAAATAACGTCGGCAGAGACACAGACGACTAACGCAAAAAGCCCCTCATCAAAAAAAAAAAAAAAAACTTTTTTGCTCTCGTTCGTGCTAATGCACTTAAAGTAACGGTAAATTAACTTAACATGAAATAAAATTATTAACGAGTTAAATTATTGACGAACAATATTTGGATGATTTTAAATGAATACCATGAACTCCAATGCTTTTCAACACAGATTGTTTTAGTGATGGGCATAATCGAGTTCTCATAATCGAATCACTCGATTATTCAAGATCATTCGAGAACTCGATTATCGTATCTTGAGTTCTCGATTATCACTTCTCGAGTTCTCGAGCGATGAACTTCTCGAGTTCTCGATTATCACTTTCTAAGAACTCGAGCGATCAACTGCTCAAGTTCTCGATTGTCACTTTCCGAGTTCTCGAGCGATCAACTGCTCGAGTTCTCGCTTTGAACTTCTCGAGATGTTGAGTTCTCGAGATATTGAGTTCTCGAGATCTTGAGTTCTCGAGATGTCAATCACTCGAGCAGTGTTATTCTTCGATCGATTGATAATCGAATGAACCTCTCAATATAGTTGACTTCTGACAAGGGTGCCCACCTATGGAGGGGGGGGGGGGGGTCATGGCGCAGACTGTGCTATTGACATTTTTAGGGGGGTGTTTTAAGGGGTATTTTTCTCATTTGTTGGGGGGAGGTCTCTGCGATATTGAGGGTGGGGGGGGGGGGGTGCTTGACCTCAGGGCGGGTGCTTCTGAAGTGTTTCAGTTGCAGGGGTGGATCCGTCATTTAGGCGGTCAAAGGGCTGACTTTGAAAAGTTAATGATTTTACTTATGAATGAGCATGGTTTTTTTCTGTCTTCCGAAAAAATTTGCATTGAAACCTTTTAACCCTTCCCCCAGAAAGACGGGCTGCGCTGAGGAACCCACAGGGAGGTGGGTCATTGCGCAGACTGAGCCATTGAAATTCCTAATGGACGTTAGACTTTTTTAGGGAGTGTCCTTCTTGAGGGGGAGAGATGATCCCTAATTTTAAAAAGTGTGCCAGCACACTTGAGGAATAGATCCCCTTGCGATCTAAATGGTATTACAATCAAATAATTGCCTTTCGAATGTTTCATTCGAATAGTGTTATAATCGAATGTATACTGTTGAATGCTTGATTATCAAATGATTCTTTGGGGATGCTTGGTAGTCTAATGATATGTTTTGAGCGAAAGGTGTTAATGAATAAACACATGGACGGGTCTGTGGGAGACATGTGTTGTGTCTCCCGGTGGTGGAAGTAAAGGTTGGAGGCGCTTATATAAGGTTCCAACTTGAGAGGCATTAAAATTATAGTTCAGGTAAAAAGGGGGAATACTTAAGTTGAAAACCTGAGGGGACGTCTTCCCCCTTACGTTCACCTTCGACTATACGATTGGGTAATGATACAAGTGTAATAGGCAATAACAAACGTTTTAGAGCCCAAATATACAGATCACTGCAGACACGTGTTTCGGGGTTTCAAGGAACCCTTTTTTCAACGCAAAATAGTGAGATTGTGGATGTAAGGACATTACTGGATGTCTTTACGGACCATTCATTAATTACGTAAGGGTCCCGTGGAGAAGGGGGTGGAAAAATGTCTGCATACTTTGGGTGGGGAGAGGGGTTCAAACGCATTCTTAAGCAGTATTTTCCAAGCCGATGTTTCATTTGCGTCTGGAAAAAAAAAAACGTATTAGGATGACTTTTTTATTTGTTTTACGAAGAATTAATTATGTAAAACATAATAAAAGAATTGCACTATGTATGGCATGTTTTATTTTAAACTACTATCGCATCATATACAAAAAAATGTCAAAAACACATTCAGTCTAGATTCCAACTTTTTAGTAAATATTTCTTCTCGCAAAAAGGTTTAATTTAATAATAGTGAATTAAATTTCGATTCCAGTGATATTAGATTAGTTATTTCATTATTTCTAAAAACGAAATGGAATCTTACGTAAGAATAGGGGGGAAGGGGTTTGAAAAACCTTACGTACCCTTACATAGGGGGAAGGGGTCAAAAATGGCCAAAATCATCCATATGTAACAAAGGAATGGCCCCTTATATGTAAAAGCTTACTATTTTGTTGAAAAAAGGGTACCTTAAAACTCCAAAACACGTTTCTGCAGTACTCTGTATATTTGGGATACAAAACGTTTGTTATTTCATGTTACTTCTCGGAACAAAGGTACTTAGTTATTTCTTAATAAAACAAGTGGTTAACTTCTCGTGTAATTCATTCCTACGGTTGCAAATAAGAGGGGAGGGGGGGGAGGAGTTTAGACGTAAACTGCGGGATTGTAATTTTTAGGGGATTTTGTCTTTTTTGGGGGTATTGCTCTTGGGGGAAGAGCTTCATAGGTGGTGCTAATTTGCTCTTGAAGTGGATAGATTTGGAATAATTTTTAAAATCGAATGATTGCTTTTCTGTTGCTTTATTCGAATGGGGTAATAGTTGAATGTTTGGCTTCGAATTTTCGATAATTGAGAGATTCCTTAATAATCGAACGATATTTTTAGAACGAAAATTGTTAATTATCATATGAGCAGATTTATGGAGAGGCATGTGTTGTGTGAGTGGCGGATACAATGGAGGGTCGTGGGGGTCCTAAGCGCCCCCCCTGAACTCTCGAGAATAGTATCCGTACACATTGTGTTCAAATAATTTATGCATAAAATGCAAATGATGACAGTATCTTATCTTTTCAAAGAAAATATTTGAACTACTACTTTGTTTTATTGCTTATGAAATTAATTTGCAACGTTTATCCCCAATTATGTGCCTTATTCCTGACCGATTTGGGGCTTTTTATTGACCCCCAAAAAAGTTTCAGAATTTTTTCGTACTTAAAATGGGAATTTCGTTCATGGGGGAGGGCTTTCTTCAGCATGACCCCCACCCCCCTTCAAATGGTTTTCTGTATCCGCCCCTGGTGTGATCCGGTGGTGAAATCTTGAAGCAAAGGATAGAGAAACGCTTTCCATACTGTTTTGAACTTGACAGTTATTAATATTAAATACATACGTATGTACAATTTTTATTAAAAAGTGAGGGATAATGATAATATGGGCAAGTCGTTGGGCGACACTAGCAGGTTTAAACTTGAGAGTTGTTAAACTTAAAAATATATTAAACCGGTATCAAGGGCTGCCATATAGGAGGGGGGGCAAATTGGGGGATCAAGCCCCCTCCCCCTTCTTTGAAATTAGGACATCCTTGCTTTTAGTACTTTTTTTTTTTTGCAAAAATGTAAAATCATTTCTTCTCCAGCAATTAATCAATAAGTTATTAAAAATGTCAAATTTTAATAACTCTAATCTGTACTGAAATCGGTTTCTATGGGGAAAATATCCTATTAAACTATGGGGAAAATATCTGAGCCCCGCTCCCTTAAAATTTTGCATATGGGCGCCCTTGACCGGTATGGTACAAACCGTGTAATTGAAAATTTAATGTAGTCTTAGCCCTTTTTCGGATTATCGTTTCTTGGGGGAGGGGGGGATTGTCATAAAAAGCTCGCACTGGGGACGGACGGACACCCCTGTCATTCTATAAGGTTTTAGAATCAAATAATTGCTTCTCAAATGTGTCACCCCTGTCATTCTATAAAGTTATTGAATCAAATATTTGCTTCTGCTTTTTTTTCTAATGGGGTTACTCAGAGAGCACACTTCGTTGAGTAAACGTTTTAAAGCGATTGTTAACGCTGTGACAGCCATGTTAAAACGTTTATGAAATGTTTAAACGCAAGGTGTTTATAATTCAGTGGTGCCCCCCCCCCCATGACGATGACACTCATCCCTCAAATGCGACGTTGAACCCCCTAAAATAAATTAAAGCCCGCTTAAGTTACCCTCTCCTCTTCAAAACTTCAATGGCGCGGTCTGCGCCATTTACCCCTCTCCCCCGCGCTCTCTCTTGTATAATATATTGTTTGTTGTGGAATGCTCGGTTATCGAGCATCTCGGATGATTTGAAAACCGAATACGTAATTTGCTTTTTAAAGAAACTTGACAATCAATTTTAACCTATTTGAGGACCAGCGCACGGAAAATGAAACGTAGCTACGTAACCTTAAGTTCCGAAATGGACCGTTGCGAGCTTAAGCATTTTCAGCAGTTTTGCCTCAACTTTACAAAAAAAAAAAACATAAAATCAGCACATTAATTGACTGAAATTTTTTAAGTTGAGTAAATAATATACTAATCAACATTTACGAAACTATAAGGAATATGACATAAACAGAAGCGAGTAAAACAAGCAAAATACTTAAATTTAACTACCCACGCGAAAATAAATGCTACGCACCCAAGAAGTCACAAATATCTTGCGTATGGAATTTCAAAAAAAAAAAAAACAATCTGTATAAAATGTAATTTTTATTTAAAAATTGGGCCGAAGAGTGGAAGCTAAAATTAATCCCACACGACAAACTTCAATATTTCTTTTTAATGCACTCAGAAACATTTCAACTTCACTCCCAACACTTTTACTGTTATTGCATATTCCTAAAGTCGACGAATGAAAAAGAAAAATAAAAAAGAGCGGATCAAGAAAGAAAAAAAATAATCATGAACTTCAATGCACTTCAAGCCACACTTGTACACTTTTCAATGCGCCGAGAATCCCAATCCTCTGGAAAACGCAATTAGAAATATTTTACCCTCCCTCCTCATGTATTAATCAGATAAATATACTCAACTACTCTCAACAAGAACATCAAAAAAAAAAGCGAAGCTATAAACAGGAAAGAATGAGTACTTTTGCGCAGAGCAACTATTCCCCTACTTGTTTACATTATTAACTTCGTGTTTGAGAGTCCAAAACCATTCGAAATAATCACGTGATAACTGAAAACCAATAGTTTAAATGCATAACCGTTCGAATAAATCACTCAGTCGCCCAAATGGCCGAGCTCCTAGTTTCTGACAAGCTAACAGGGAATCTAGTCGAACCTGCATCCCCCAAGGATTGCGACCCCAAAATGAAGACTAAAATCTGTCGAATCAACCCCCTAAAACAAGCTTGCATTTCGAACTTTACCGGAGGGTAAGGGGACAAAAGGTGTATCTGCTAATTTCATCGGAAAACAACAAAAAACTAGAACCCACTTAAATGTAAAAACTAGAATTTTTCATGGAATTTGGGGGGAGTGGTATTGATTCCCCTTCTAAAAGGGGGATATCAATACCCCCCCCCCAACTTAACCTAAAACTTCTAAAAGCCAGGAGGGTTAACCCCTTATTATATCCCTAAATGGTAGGCTAAATGTCACATTCCTATCTCGAGCGCACCCCTGCCAGAACAACTCGGGAATTCAACTGAAGTCAAGGGAGTCCACCTCCCCCCTTTCGCAGGGCGATGGCGCACCATCTCAAATGTTACGGAGCATCCGTCTAGAAAGAGCTCCCCCCCCCCCTCCCGAGATGAGGTTAAAAAAAAAAAAAACTCTAAAGAAACCGCTTCTAAAAATTTCGGTTTCGTAGGCTGCGCCATGGACCCCCTCCCCCCTTTCGAAAATGAGATTAAAAAAACCCTCTCAAAAAACCGGCTCTAAAAATTTTAGTTGCACAGGCTGCGCCATGCCCCACCACCTTTTAGTGGGCACCCCCGTAGCAGTCAACTCAATTTTGGAAAAGCTCAGAAAATGAACTACTCGAGTACTCGATTCAAACGTCTCGAGATCTCGATTTAAAACATCTCGAGATCTCGATTCAAAAGATCTCGAGAAGTCAATCGCTCGAGTACTCGATTCAAACGTCTCGAGATCTCGATTTGAAACATCTCGAGATCTCGATTCAAAAGATCTCGAGAAGTCAATCGCTCGAGTACTCGATTCAAAAGATCTCGGGAAGTCAATCGCTCGAGTACTCGATTCAAAAGATCTCGGGAAGTCAATCGCTCGAGTACTCGATTTCAACCCGAGTAGCATCAACTCATCGGCCGATCATTGGCCGTTCATCGAAATCCGATCAAACTTTGATCAGCCGATGATCGGATGATAATCGGATTTCGATGAGTTTTCATCGGAAATTGCTCCACTATGTCTCATCGGCAATAGTAGAATCCGATCATCGGAATCCGATGAATTTTGCTCCCTATACCAATGAGATTTGGAGCAATATACGAGCAGTGCTGTTCCGAGGAGATGAATTTTGGATGAAAATACGATGAGAAATAGTAACAACTGCGATATAGGGACAAGCAGGAGGAAAAAAATTAACAGTGGGAAGGGGGAGAGGGGTCCGTCATCTTGGATGATCACGTGACCCTTCCGCCATCTTGAAAACTTTCAGGTGTTGTATTTTCGGACGACGTCATTTGGGACAATTATTTAATATACTGTATTTTTTTTTAATAACTTGTTTATTGAATATCTAATTTAACAACTTTTGATGAACGTGATTCATGAGCTCCATCTAAGTCGCTTTAGCCGGGAATCGAACCCTAGACCTCTGGAAGACGAGATTCATATGCTAACCACTAACAAGTAATGCTCTTTCCAAGAAGGAAATTAATGTATTAAATGGAAAATCATTTGTGGTGCCATCTATCGGGGGGCAAGGCCATGTCAGATTTCTGAACGGAAAGTGAGAATTTTATTGAGTGAATATACTTGTGGCGCCAGCTAGTGAAGAGTCGGAGTCGATTATTTTGCCCGCAAACCGAGTCGGAGTCGATAATTTTGGGAGTCAAATTGAACGGAGTGGAATTGTTTTGGAGATAGAGAGAAATCATTCAAGAGTCGGAGTCTCATTTTGTTCGCAATTCCAGTGAGGTAATCGGGGTTGGAATCGTGGAGTTAGAGTTGAATTGATTTTGCAGCAAGAGTAAACCCTTCCAAAATCCAGGAGTCGGATTCGGAGTCAAAGTCTCAGTCATTTTTCCTCCGATTCTCAACCCTGAATGTTGATCCGTATAGCCTTACGTTTGATAAATAGTCGGATATTCGAATAATAAAACTTATCCTATTTTAACAGTTGGGAGATATCCAAAAATTTTAGATTGGGAAAAAATTTTATCGGAAAATTTAAACGATCTACTTTTTTTCCGATGAAATGTAACTCGGCAAATTTTCATCAGAAAATTTGATCGTTACGATCTCTTTTTCCGATGAAATTTCGCTCGGCAAATTTTTATCGGAAAATTTGATCGTTACGATCTCTTTTTCCGATGAAATTTCGCTCGGCAAATTTTCATCGGAAAATTTGATCGTTACGATCTCTTTTTCAGATGAAATGTAGCTCGGCAAATTTTCATCGAAAAATTTGATTGTTACGATCTCTTTTTCCGATGAAATGTAGCTCGGCAAATTTTCATCGGAAAATTTGATCGTTACGATCTCTTTTTCCGATGAAATGCAGCCCGGCAAATTTTCATCGGAAAATTTGATCGTACGGATATAGTTTTCCGATTAAAAGCAGCTCATCGAAAACCGTTCTCGGATTCTGATCGCAACGATATCAACGTGCATTACGCGATGAGTTTAGGAGGAGTCGATGATCGGCCGAGCAAAATCCGATGAGTTGATGCTACCTGGGAAAGATCTCGAGAAGTCAATCGCTCGAGTACTTGATTCGGAAGATCTCGAGAAGTCAATCGCTCGAGTACTCGATTCGAAAGATCTCGAGAAGTTAATCGCTCGAGTTCTCGATTTCAAAAGATCTCGATTATCAATCACTCGAGTGATCGACTTAAAAAGATCTCGATTATCAATCACTCGATTATCAGAAGTACTCGATTCCCGAGATCTCGAGTATCAAAAGATCTCGATTATGCCCATCACTAGATTGTTTAGTAAAATGCATCTAAAAAAAAAAAAACAAGAATTTGTTAACTGCAGTTGCGGTAGTGATTTATCAATACTACGTTTTGAAACTGGGGTAACGCTAAAAATATTCTTTGCTCTTCGTTAGGCTACTTATAAACGTATTTATCAGGGTTTTTTTTTTTTTTTTGTCTTTTCTGAAAGTTTGCACTAATCAGAATTTTTTTGAATGTTTAAGACGAATATAGGAATATAGGAAACGGATTAATACGGATTAAGAATAAGATTGTTCGAAATTATAAATTAGTACAAAAAAAAAAAAAAACAATAAATGCGATAACGTTATAAACTTCAAAATATTTTGTGAATGGATAGCCGTGTTTTAAATTATACTGCATGGTTTAGTTTTTTTGACAATATTGCACAAACAAAAAATGTCGAGTCAGTTTTACTGTCTTTACTAGTAAACACTAGTACGAATACTATGATAATTTGAAAATAAATCGGTAATATTCGACAGAGCACAGTGAGACACCTTTTATGCAAAAGTTATTTGCCATCGTGCTACGTTTTTAATATATGCCTACAAATGCAACAAAACCATTAAAATACGATCAAGTCAATTACGAATAGAGACAGTATAGGTCAGACTTGCCCTGAGTAGATAAGTCACGTACCCTCGAAGCAATGATTACATATCTAAATTATTGAAAGTGATATGTAAGGTTGTAGCTGATACCTAAGGGAACCATTGTTATCTTCGTCTCTCCTTACAAACACTTAAATGATTAATATACCAATTAAATCATTAAAATCTTATTACAATGAGTACCAGGTGAATTCCAGCGGTAACGGACAGTTTTACAGAAGAAAAAAAAATCGATGCCTTTCTGTTTGTGAGCATATCAAAATACATATTTTTTCAAAAACTGATGCATAGACTTTTATACACATTATAGTAATTTGCTAAAAAAGCTAAAGCCGATAATTTTTTGTTAGTAACTTTTAAAAAAAAATCACATTTAAGAAACGGTAACAGAAGCACATTTTTGCGACATGATTTTCACCACCTCAAGTTTAAAAAAATAATTATTTTAAGCATATAAGTTATGTATTTGCTGAGGGTAACGGAAGGACGGTAACGGAAGGACAAGAAGTCAAAAAAAAATAAACTTAGAAAATTTCAACTTACAAACATTTATTCTGCTAATACACTAGTCTGAAACAATGGTATCTAATGCCTAAACCACCTGTTGCACTTCTGAATTATTTAAATACTCAATAATTTTATCATAATCCATAGAACATTTATCTTTTTTCTCAGCAAACACGAAGATCATTCACACATCATTATGCATTCTCAAACAAGTTATGTATATTCCTTCATCTTTTATATGAAGTACCTGTCCAACACGGCTCTTTGTTAATTTCTTCTCCTTCCATCCAACTAACAAAATTTGTCCAAATGTTACTGAATCCTTACCTATGTTCTTATGATTTGGTGTTTTTGATTCAAGAGTATCTTCATTTTTAATGTTATTTATAACTGAGATTCTGTTGATTTTGAAGTGAAATCTCGTTCGATTTGTTTAAGTACTCACCATATTCAATAACATAACTTGTTATAGGATTCAAAGGGTGCATATTTTGTGTGTCAAGATGGAAATGACGCCTTTTTTGTCCACCTTCTTGAGAGTTGATCTATGAATTTACTAATATCTTCGCAGTGCGTTTGACGGTTAAATCAATGCTCTCAACAGTCTTTTCCTGTTACTTGTGGCAACAGATCTGAAAGCAGTTTCAATGTTGTATTTGTTTCAATATAAATGTCAAGTTTTTAAGCATATGTTTCTGCTTGAATTGGCTTGTCATATCACAAACCTGTCATACCAAAAAGCTTTTCACATGCTTAGGAGTTTTTAAGTGTAGTTTTAATTATTTTTATGACATACAATAGAAGAAATAAAATTACGAAGCATTTTTTTAAAATGAAATAAAGTTTATTTTTTAAATAAAAGCACACAATTTTTGTACAAATATTACTCATATATGTTTTAAATGTGACTAATAACTTAAAACAATAGTTTGTTTTATGCTAGCATTCTAAAATTTTACCCCGTATAAGCTTATAGTTACAGCTTATAGTATCAGCTTATAGTCCTTCCGTTACCGTATTTTTTTGTCCTTCCGTTACCATTAAAAAACATATAAATTAAATATCCATTAAAATTATAACTATGCCTCCTTGACGAGGGGCATAATTCTTCTTTGCATAACAATACATAAGTTTCTATACCCAATAGGTTCCTGGTAAACTAACTGAGATGTAGTATTTTGGTAACGGAAGGACATCAAATTTTCACCTTAGTAATGGACTTATTTCATGGTTGAAAAAAAAGAAATTTTAAATTACTTACCAAAAAGTTTAACTAGACATTCAAAAGATAAAAGTTAACCTAAATATTATGCTGGTAACAAGTTTATTGAAGTTACATTGTGTAACAAAAAAGGTTTTTTTGCTCTGTAAAAAAATACAAAGAGAAAACTTGATTTTGCCCTTGATTTTCTGGAAGTCATCAATTTGCGAAAAACAGGTTAAGATTCAAGAAGCTCATTTATTTCTGAAGAGAATGGTGTATGTCAAGTGGCAGAATATTAAGTTTTAAAATTCAAGTGTCATGTCGCCTTTTTCCTGGAATTCACCACCAATGCGAAGAAACATTCGTTTCCGTAAAACAAATGTCCAGTCCCGTTTTATAGCCGTTACTTTGTTTGAGTTTCACTGCAAAGAAATTCTCGATAAAACGATCAAAATTTGCGGGTTCTTAAGATAAATTGAAATGGGATTTAAATGTGTTTTCTTTTTTTTTTAGTGATTCAGGTAAGTAAAGGTTTCACTGTAAAAACTGTATTAAGTAAAGATAACGGGACGAAACACTGTACAAGAAAACAAAACCAGGTAACACCTCCATCAGGCAATGCTTCAACCAATCTAAAGACGTGTTTCCCGGGGAAGGTCAGTTACCTGCACACACATAAATTTTCATTACACTCCTTGGAATCGCATCTCCCCCGAGATCAGTTAAGGAGACCAATCCAATCCAAATATTGTCGTCCGAGTTCTCCAGTGTCGATCAACACTTTCCCTAAATCCGTTTGCCAGCAACAATTTAAGCTTATTTCCTGGGAAGCGGCAATGGTAGTGAGGCTGGATTACCCGGATAAGCTTTCCTTTTTTATGAGACGCAAAATAAGCTTTGACTTCTCCACCCATTGCAAAGGATGATTATTGAGGTTGGGAAGAGGACGAGAACGTATTCTATTCATTTTGCTAAGCAGGGGAACACTTGCTTCCTTACAATAACAGTCTAACGGTCTATAGATAGTTCAAATAGGTTAGGGCGCTATTGTTATAGCTTTATTAGTTTTCTCATAGCTATTTATCTGCTAGAAAACATGCTTCAGATGATAAGAATGATTGTCGAGATAGCTGTAGCTTGAATATCTCAGTAATTGTTAGGGAAGAAACTGAGTTATAGAACATAGAGATATATTTTCATTTCTCTATTTGTGGTTATTTAGTAAATGTAAGAAATGAAGTTTTGCATTCAACACTATAACAAAATAGAAATGCAGTGCGCTTAGATTCTTTTTTGATTGCATGTATAAATGTGTGTGGATACATCTGTATGAATACATTTACTCATGTACTTGTATGTATACATATAGAAACATATACACGCACACATGTATGAGTGAGTGTGTATTTATGCTTGTGTAGGAATGTTTTTTTTAAATTGTGTTTCTTTTAAACTTCTATATGTCGTATTTTTTGCTCATGTTTTATTAAAATGGGTGTATTTTTGTTTTCTTTACAACACTAGCAATTTTGTTTTTAACGTTAAGTTATTATACCCCAAGATTTACAACCAGCACCAGTGTATAAAATGCAATCTTTCTTCTGTGAAAAATTTTATAGGACCTTAAAAATGTATTAACTTATTTTTCTAATGTAAAAATACTTTTCTTTTCGTAAACATGTGTAAAAAACCTTATTACTTAAAATAGAGAAGCACAAATATTAACAAATACGATGACAGTATATTTTTTTTCCAGTTATTGTTTGATTTCCTCGGGCGTATTTCTTCATGGTGATTCGTCTATTTGATTGGTTGACAGGGCCAAAGAATGACTGGGGATTGTGGCAAGAAATTGATAGGTTTCAGAGGAGAAAGGCTCGCAGCAGACATTACCTTCGTTGAAAGCTGTTCGTGTATGTACTATTTTTTTCGGAATGCTTTTAAGATTTCCTGAATCTAGCCTAAAGTTACAGATAACAGTTATTCTTATCATAGGGAGCATAATATTGATGTTAAATTAATATTTTTGCCAGTAGTTTTTTTGGAGGATGATTTGAAATACGTTAGCTATAAATAAAGCTTTATACTTCTCCTGAATTATACACTATATCTAATACCGGTTTATAAGAATCAGAATTTAAAAAAAACTTCAATTTTTGGTCTTATTGTTCCCAAAAGTGAGCTCTTTTTAATAATTAATTTCATTTTCAAATAAATTACAAAACTCAAAGGGGATATCATAAATTAATAGGTATTGCATTTATTAATTCAGGCTGTCTTTTAACTACAGCGTTTTTACCTAAGACAACCTCATTAAACTAATCTTGAAAAGAGTTTTAAAATGTTTTTACCCCAATACTTTAATTAAAAAAAAAACTAAAGACACCAAAACATGTGCGAAAACACTAAACTAAAAGATCGATAAACGTGGACGAATCAATCGAACTAAAGAGTTTGGAATGGAATGAAAACTTCGATACAAAAGGGATATATGAGCTGTAAGGCGATAAGTAGTGACGAATTGACTATGAACTGCATGATCAATGATTAATAACAGTTTAGGAAGTGGGCTACATAAAAAATCATCCGGAAAATTCCTGACTTAAAACGGCTTCAGAAAAAAAAATTTAAAAAAAATCTGTAGAATTGCTCTACGCTATTATGGCACAATAAATGGCAAAAATATAGAAAAAATGGTAATCTGACATGAAATGTATAGTTATGGAAAGAAAAAAAGCAAAAATTTTAATTAGATAATAAAGTCTTACTGCTCATCGCTTTCAGTCGTGAAACTCGTAGGAGAGTGTGGGACAAAGTGAAATGGCAAAATACTATAACAGTCTGCTGCCTATATAGCAATATTTTATTTCTATTCTTAAACACGTAGTTGAGTTCATTGAAAAAACAAATCTAGTTGTAAAGATCAAGGCAATAATTAGATAAGTTATTTTTAAAAGTTTCTATATGTATTGTAGTAATTTGTGGTTTACTAAAAGAAGTCTTTTCTATAATAAAATGATGTAGATTTTACTATTAATATTCTAAGTATCCATTGAGATTTATTGATATCCTACGCAGCACTTTTTAGTTAAAATCAGGCAGGTTTTAATGTTACATGGTTACTAAGTGCAACTTGTTCCGTTTATTTGTTCATTTATTTAAGAGATCACTTAATATACATTAAATAATTCATTTACACTCCATGATTGAGTAATTCAGCTACTTATTCATTTATTAATGTTTTTTTTCGATTTATTTACTCATTTAGTTCTTTATTTTTTCTCATTTATTTTTTAATTTTTTGGTTTATTTTTTCATTATTTACTCATTCATTGGACGGAAAATATTTTAATAATCAAGTATAAAATATTTTATTTTCACTTTGCCCCTTTAACAAAAAAAAAGGTGAACATGTTGCACTGCTTTTGAAGGTAAAACTTCCTGACACAAATGTTAAATGATGTTTCAATTCAAGTTTTGTTTTAAATACATCGTTATTTCTTCATGTACAGTAGTTTTCAAAACAAAAGTCTAACTCGCTTATTTTTAATGAGGTAAGTTAACCTTAACTATTCCTCTACATCAATTTTTGAAAATACCGTATAGTAAAATAAGCATCAGAACCCTTAGTCAACATAGATACTAAATAGTCGCTTTATATTTCATAGAAATAAAATGTCTCCTACCCGATTCAAGCACTATTTACTTCCAGCGAAATACGAAAGTAACATCTGGACAAAATGACAAAACATCGCCAGAATCCAGTCTGCGGGCGAATAAGAAAAGAATAAGACGCGTTAAACCTTTCCTATTCTGTAGACAGATAGTGACAGAAAATTTGTAATATTCTGCCTTAATATACACTTGGCAATTCAATAAACACCATATCCTGCACACGGTAGCTCTCTCATCAGGGAAGCTTTTATGAATGCTGTTCGTTTCCTTTTCGAAACGCGATTGCTTTTCTGATGTATGGAGTGACTTTTCTTTTATATTGTGCGTTCTGGGGGTTCCTTTGATGTTAGTTACCCCAGAAACGAGACAGCTTGTCACGTCACTTATTTCTTGGGATATTGAGCAAATCAGACAACTATTGAAAGCCAAGAATTCTTCTCAGGAATTCCTCTCGGACTTAAATTAGACATGCGGGCTCTAATGAAGCTTTATCTAATTTATCCATACATCGGGTCGAGTCTCAGATGACGGAAATAAGCATCGGCATGTTAAGGACAATTAATTCTCATATTTCGAGGAATCTGATTAGCCGAGACGCATTCTTTGTTGAATACGTTTATTCTTGATGTCTCGATTTTAGTGTAAGGATCTCAGCCTGAAAGTGGTTCATTTTGGTGAAGCACAGAAGGCTGATCTGCACTTAAGATAATCGTTAATACGAAATTATTTCTCCAACGGTAATTGGTGCATTTGCAGTGAAGTAAGAATTTAATTAATTTGCATCTTTTCTAGAATCTCGATGAGTTTGGATATGCTTCTTGTTAGATTGAATATCCGTTTGTTTTGATTTCTAAAACTGAATTGTAGTATTAAAAGATATTTGCTACTGGCTTTAAGTTAGCTAATTTTTAAATAAGAAGTGATGCGTATCATCTAGGCAGATAACTATCCAGTTTTTTTTAAAGGCAAGATATAGGTATTTTTTGGTATAATTATAGGTATAATTTGTTATTATTTAATTGATGACAAATAACTAGAGTATGTTACAAGTACATTTCTTTTTTTACGATTGTCGAACAATAGCTCCAAAAATTTATAAAATTGACCTTCTAGATGGTTGTAGTATCTATAGAAATATTAATTAATAATTTTAAAAAATATGTATTTGCTTTTTGGTTCGCTGTCTAAAAGCAATACTTTTTGTCCGCTTAGTGAAACATCAGAAGTAGGGCTTTCGCTAAAGAATTTGACAGGAAGTGAAGAACATTTTGAAATAATTTTACTTGATACAGATTCTTTATATTTATACCCGAAAAACATATTGCATGGCAATAAAATATTGAAGAATTTCGTAACAGGAGTAATTTAATAATATTGAGCTGTGAGAAAAAACTAAAAACTGGTGTATACTTCCATTGTATTTTAAATATTTTTTGAATTTGTCCATCGACTGATGCATACTATAAAATAAAATATTTCATTACTCATTTCCTGTAGCTGTGAAAACAGAAAAAATATCAAGGATTTTGCTCAAAATCTAGGAAAAATTCTTCTGATTATTCTTTTATTTTATCGCAAATAAAATCAGCTGAAGACTTAAACACCTGACAAGCCATCATCTTTTGCGAGAAAAATTTCGTTTTATCGCCAATGTAAGCTAATTGAATGTGTTTCTAAGTAAACTTAAACATTATCGAATGTTTCGTCAGGATTTTTTTATGGCCAAAAGGCTCTTGGGAACCAATTTGATCCCTGAAATGTTTTCGCCGCGGCTATAGAGTGCTTCTTTCCTCTGGAGATGGTTGAATATAAATGTATCACCAGCGGCAGTATACCCTGCGGACAATAGATGTCCAATTGGGAAACAACTTTGGATTAAGTGAGCGTAAGAACCATTTTTCTGCTCTTTTTCCGCGCTAAGATGGTTACAAATGTAATGCGTAAAATGTGTTACAGTAAACAAAATAATAATAAAATAAGACACCAATATTGCTGTGGTTTCATTTTTCTGCGTCTCCTTGCCGCAAACTCGCATGGGATTTTAGCATTCAAAAGGATCGTTACGTTGGTCAGTTAAACGCATTTGCATCATTCTTATGGTTTTCTGGCATTACTAGTCAAGTTCAAATTGACTCACTTTTATTGTCTGATATTATTAGTGATATCAAGTGGTACAATGGTGCAGTTTCTGTAAGGAGAAGACAAATAGCTCCAGGTTCACACATATGTATCTGTACCGAGGAGGAAAAGGGGGGCCGTATTCGTTTGTTTAATCAGTGTATAAGCACTATATTATCTACTCAACTTTTTCTGCTTTATTTGGAGCTATAAAGCACTATACTGCCGTGTGCAGGTAAACGGCAGTATCTGCAGAAATGAGTTTTCGAGATATTTGAAGAAACGCGTTTTGGATTCAATACTAACTATGGGGAAAGGTTGGAATTAGACGTCTTTTTCGCGTCTTTTTTTTTAGCGGAAATCAAATGAGCAAGCTTGTACAATAAAGGTAACGTACAATAGATGATAAAAATGCAAAAAAAAAAAAAAATGAAAAATGAAAAATTTGCAGTTACTGCCCTTTACCTGCACACGGCAGTATATCCCATACCGGTTTTTAAAATAGACAATAAAGAAGAACACTTGATGGATTATTTCAAAAGAGACCAGATAAAGTGTTTCAATTACTTGTCCAACATATTTTAGGTCATTATTGAATTGCAATTTCGATAAACGACGGAAATAATCACTGCAGCAACTAATATTTAAGATTCATTCAAAATGGCAAAATATTTTGCAAAGATGTCTGATTATTTCCATTTTTCTTTATGCAGTCATTATTTCTATACCTGTTTTAAATTTCGAAATTGTAGTTTTAAACCATATTCAGTGAGCAAATAAAATATTTATTCAGTTTAAAAAACCAAATAAAATTATCATTTATTCGAAAATTGTGCTAATTTAGGAAATAGCACTGAATTGCACTTTGCAGACAAAAGCTGAATTTTGTATGAACATTTAATTTAGTCTGACTTTTCGACAATTACGTTACTGTTTTGGAATTGAAACGCGGAAAGTTTTGTCGGAAAGTCATTCCTCAATTTTCGGTAATATAATTAAATGGAGGCACCAAAGTCCAGTGGCTTCCATGATGTCTGTCAGTATGCAATGTCACGTTCTGCTTATTTGCATTTAATCCAACTACATGTACCTTTCTACCCTTTGACACTAAAATCCGTGATTTTACAACAAAGGTAATTTGTTTAGTTTGAGATACTGAATTCTGGTCAGATATTTAGACAGGTTGGGTAGTGCTTCGGGATATGTGAATTAATGTTCAAAATGATATTTGTTTTCTGCACAATTAATAGAATCATATTTCAACTTCGTTAGCATGAACTTAAAAAAAAAAAAATATAAGTGATAATATTACAAAAGTGTATTCTAACTTTGTTATTCAGCCATTTTAAATCCAAAAAGATCGTGTATGTTAACAATTAAAAAAAAAAAAAAAGAAAGAAAGACGAAACGAAAATTTCACTTAGAGCTATTTTTCTTCAAAGGTTTTCTGTTTGACTAAAATCATAGGATTTTGAATTTTATTTTGTATTTTTTAAATGTTTTGATTAGTATCAGAAAAATTAAATAAATTTACCTCAGAATGAAATACATTATCGTAATTTTCCCGTTATGAAAGCATATCCCAGCTACAATTGTTTCAAGTGATTGTATATTTTTAAATCGATGACAAGGCTTGATAAAGAAGGAAAGAAAGCCCAAAGATGGGGCAAAATTTCAAACTTTATTACAAAACTGCATTAAAACACAAATATAAGTGGCATTATGTTCAAACTCTATTTGCGTCATTTGTCTTTTGTCTGAGGATCCTTATATGCTGCAGGAACCATACGTTTAATATAACTTCACACTTCAGTGAAGTACTTAAATTTATTATGACAATGTGTTTCTCGGATTAAACGCAAAAATTTATCTGATTTCTCTTGCGTAAGGTAACAAAAATAAGAATACAAGGAAAAGCATTGCTGGAAAAAGGTTCATTGCAATTATTTAGACAAAACGGCACCAGGAAAAAAAATCTGGTTTTAACTAGTCAAGCGAAAAACATATATATCATGTGTCTACGTGTGCTTTGTTAACGAGGTGTTTTTTTTTTCTTTATGGAATTGATCAAAAACGGGTAATATATATGCGCTAACGTCATAAGGCAAATGAGCTGAACAACCATGCCATGCTAAGTTTGGCCCCACCAGAATTCACCTTCTGGGTTACGGATGGGTAAAAGTAATACTATTACAAAAGGGTGGGGGGGAACGTCCCTTTCATGCATATAAGCTAAATTATTAGAATTGGAATTATAGGTTAAAGCCAATGGTTCTGCGAAATTGATCTTCTCTCCGCTGCGCCACTAGCTGTGCTAATACCAGCGATTCTCGTTTACCTGCAAAAACTTGGTATATCGTCGTTTACTATTGATTTTATTCCTATAATAGGCAATTAATTAGATTGTGACGAACATCTTGCGTCTTAAAGAGGCAGCTCAATTAGCCACGTATTCAACCCATTTCTTTAACAAATTTAAGTTTCAGCAAAGTATTAAAAATTAATATATAATTTTGAAAATTGAGGAATGTAAAAGTTATAGTTTTTCACCCATCAAATAAATATTTATAATTAAAAAAAAGTTTGCACATAAGAATGCGCAGCACGTTGTCTACTGTTACAAGCATTAAAATAACTGACAGGCGAAATTGAAGAAACATAAAGTTTTCTTTTCCAGATAAAAATGTTCAAGATGTGAACCTTTTGTCAAGCAGAAAACCTCTCATTTGTGATCCGATTCGTTTCACACACCATGTGATTTCATTTATGGGAGGTTGCGTTTGAAACACCGTTAATCAACTATCAATGCCAAAACCACTACAAAAGCTTCATAGAACGTATTTGTGCAACATTACCAATTTTTGCCAGGGTTATTCTCCAAAATTTTACAGCATTACAAACATTGGAATAAGGATACTACAAAATATGTGGATGGACTTTATTACAGATTAGATGTGATTTCTGTGCCAAAAAAATACACATATTGAGCATTTGTTACAAGAAATATAAGTATTTTTCTCTTTAATTTCATGCATCATATTCTATTTTGTGTCGTACTTTTAATAATATAAACGTTTAAACTTTAATCATGCTTTTGTCCCGACCCTGCATAATTCTATTGATTGAAACTTCTTTCCTCTATATACTGTTCATCTTTATTTACGTATATTAAAAACATTAATATTACGCATGAAAGTTAAAATTTTGATTTTTCGATTGCATAAAGGAACCAAATTATACTTAGAAAACTTGTAACTGGACAGGTAAATGCCATCTTGGGAATAAACTACATTGTTTACAATCTTTAAATAATGCAATGGAACATGATAATGAAATATCAAGGCAAATTGAAATCGTGAAGTATTTACTCTGCCTTTTTAGCTCCACCTATATGACATTATTTTGAAAATATAGTGCCGTAGGTAGAAAAAAATACTGCCGAAGATTAAAGCATTTGGTTATACAAGGATATTAAAATAACTGATACTCATATTGTAATATTTTGTTGTAAGTCAAAAATTATTTTTGTTACTATAAAACAATACAGTTCATATTATTAACATTTTAACTATTAATTGAAACCTCCTTATATTAAATGCAGGATTCACTTAATTAATATTAAGATAATTTGTGTTTTTAATAAATTTTACAATTAGTCAATTACATACGGGGCAAAGTGAAATAGTTTGTTTCATTTACTCACTCAAACATTTAATAAAAATGACACTTATGTTTTTATATATTAATTAATTCAATTATATTCCTTCGTTTAGTAATTCACACTTATTCATTCATTCACTCATTTTCGTAATCATTCATTATTTAACTTGTTCGATAATTTTTTTATACGCATATTAATTGATTTATTCATTTATTTATTTCGTTTATTGCTTCATTATCTTTTTATTTATTCATTCAACCGTTTATCTACTTATTATTTTGATCAAATATATGTTTCACAACCAAATAGAAAATATTTAATTTGAAAAATATTTCATTTTTCACTTTTCCCCATGAAAAATAAGAAAAAAAAACCCGTGAAAAATTCCCACTTTTTTTGGAAGACTCAAATTTAATGCCAAAAATATAAAATACTCTTTCAACGCAAGTTTTATTGAAAAATAGAATGTTCTTTCTTTCTGTTCTGTAATTTTTCAAAATAAAAATTTCAGATCTGTTCATCTTAACAATTTCACTTTGCCCCACATTCCCCTACATACTGAGCAGTAAGTAATTATCAATGTAAAAAGTTAAAGATAAAGTTTCTATTTTTAATTGAAGAAAGGAATCACCTTTCAATCAAATGACTTGCAAATATCTGGAACATGACATCTTGGGAAGATACTAAGTTGTTTACTATTTGTAACTGATGTATATACTGATCAGTAAGTTGTTCTAAAAGCAATTTGTACTCCGATATCCCATTTGTAAAACACATCCATATTCTTTGCCGTTGAAAAGCAATATAACTGAGAAAGAAATTAATCAGGATCAATCTTCCAGTGGCGTTTCAAAGACTTTGATAAATGAAAGCTACGATTCGTTTGGACAAATACAAAGATATATTGGATAAACAAGTTTAACTGAAATAGCGTTCGAGGGAAAAATTCTCCCGAGAAATAAGAGAATGATATGATCTCGATAAGAATGAAAGTGAACCGAAGCTTTAATCTACTATAACTCTTGATGCAACAAATTACAACGTTGAAGTCTCTCCTTGCAATATAAAGTTTTAATGGAATTGTTGAGATTTCGGGAAGAAGAATAAAGGTAATTACTTTACGTTTAATAGCAATATGCGTCTAGAGCTTGATTGACTGAGGTTTGTGCCAAGGAACTTTAGCGAAAGAAATGTAAACATCATTTAAGATATGCAAACTACATTTATTAAAGATGATATAAGAGAATTACATTGGAAGAGATGAGCATTTCTAAAGAAATGCTCAAATTAAGACAATTTTTTTCGATGTCCTTTTTATGCAGCTTATTTAGCCTTGAATTTCTACTTACAAAAGTATTATTTTTCTAACCGAATTTAGGAAATTGGTAACATTAGAAAATAAAGTTTTGTTTCGTATGATACATGTTTTCGGACAGTTTTATTGACAACTAGTATATTGCTTATACAATAGTGTATACCTGTTACGGCCCTTTATTTGTTTTATTGCGGTATTTAACACTATGTTTAGAAATAAATCACAGAAACGATTGATTATAGATTTCAGTTGTCGAGAGACCTTTGAAACTCTTTACAAATGATTTCATGTGAGTTATTTTACAGTATTAAATATTACAATTAGTTCAATTCCGCGTCATAATTCGGTGAAGTGATTTATAAAGAGTGTTTTAAGTTTCATCAACAAAGGAAATACATAACAAATATTTTCATGCGACCTATGTAAAAAAAAAATTATCAAGTACCGCATTTAAACAAGTGACATGTCGTAACACGACATATCTGTGCTTCAAGTATCTTACACTATATATGGCGCAGCTATGGTACATGTATGAATTGTATTTTTAAAATTGGTATGTTTGAAAAAAATGTTCCAAAATTCATATTTTTGTTTTTTTAAACGCTACGGCAAGAAAAAATAAACACTTCTTCCCACATTAGGATAATTGTCTCTCGGAGAGAAAATTTTCCCTTCAAACTAACAAAAAATGCAACAAAAGATTACGCAAAATTAGGAAAATAAAGCATCTTGAAGTTTTTGTCAAACATTGCAAGTCAGAAATGCTACCCAGCATTTCTTTGGTGTGCTATATCTTGGGTCAAAATTTTTTCGTGAAAAACAAAAAATGCTCCTAACAATATTTTGTTTTCTGTCTATAAACTAAATAATTCAAAAACTTCCGAGGCTATGAAGGAAAGTTTTTTTTCTTGTTTTGCCTGAATTAACAGGGTATGGCGTTAAATGTTAATTCTTATCCAATATTTAGCGTAAAGTGATTGCTTTTGCACTATGACGTTTATTTTAATTTATTTACAATTGATTTTGTAAATCTCACAGTTTTCTAATCCATTTCCTAAAACTTACGGATTCAAGCATTTTTCAATCAGTGAATGATTTGTCAAATGAAAAGCAAAAAGAAAAGAAACTGATTTTTCATGAAAAGGAGATCAAATACATATTTATAACTTATAATCCCAGTGAAAAACCTTTTTTTTTTCTTTTTTTTAAAGCATTATTACTATCGTGGAATTAAAACAACTTTTGTCAGCCCTCCATACATAAAAAAAAGCAAGATTCATTGGGACAACATCCAATTTTTACTTACAACAGCACGGCCATTATGTTAGGTAATGCAAGCACTTATTCATTTAAACAAATGTGCCTTCGCGTAAAGTTAACGTAGTGCGACGAGGATTTTTTGTGCTTTTTCGTTCACTTGATAAGAACTATAACAATACCTCTTTTCATAATCATTTGTGTCAAAAATATTTCGCTTTCTGGGTCGTCATTCAAATCGCTGGATGGCTTACGGCATTAGATTTTCCGGATACACTAATGCAGCGAAGTCGGAAATAAGGTTTAGTGGGATATTTATCTTTATATTCAACTCTGCTGTTGGGCGCAGATTAGTATCATTTGTTCCTCCAAGTGAGGAAATGAATGAATAAATCACTAGAATGGTGCTCTATTACTTTGAATACTGTGGAACATATATAATGCATGGAATCTGTAATTATACGTGGTTGAAGGGATGAGAGTGTAGTAATAAACTCTAATTCGCTTAAGGTTGAATTATGTGTTTACGGAGATGTCTATGTAGAAAAAGAACAGTTGCTCCACTGAGCTTATTCAATTGATTTTTTTTTTAAATTACTGACTTGTTTTTTAGGTCTTAAAACTCTTAGAGCAACATTTTAATCATGTAAAGGCTGCTACTTTTAAATAATATTTATATTAGAATCTTTAAAGGAAAAAAGTTTCTGTTGAAATTTAGAAGTGGGCTATTTTTGTATGAGGCAAAAAAAAAAAAAAAAAAAAAAAAACACTATGAAATTTTTTTCATCATATACGTCGGTTTTTTTGGACTTAACCGTATGTTCAATACCGTTTTGCTAAAACAAACTACGTTGCTTATTTTCTTTTAAAGATAAAATGGATGAGATAATGTATGGATGAGATAATTGTAAGCTCTGAGGTGATTGAAATTTAATTTTTTTCAACGTTGAGTAGCGTAAAAACGAAGCAAAAAAACAAATCAATAAAAACAAATTTAATTTGCTAAAAATATTTCGAGAAAAATCTCGTTTACAGTCTGCCGTGTTAAGTTCAAAATTCGTATCTGCATTTTTTATTTATGTTAAGTTATCGTCACTAGCTAGATCTTTGAAACATATTTTACCAAATTGCACTGTTTTATTACCATTTAAGAATGGGAAATGTTTTTTTTTTTAACTCTAAACAAGTGACAGCTGTACCTAGTATCTATAGGTGTTAAATTTTAAAAAGCCATTTT
This sequence comes from Uloborus diversus, assembly GCF_026930045.1. NCBI lineage: Eukaryota > Metazoa > Arthropoda > Arachnida > Araneae > Uloboridae > Uloborus > Uloborus diversus. The sequence continues at coordinate 6,473,003 of NC_072733.1, forward strand.
GCAATCAGCTGTATCTGATATTCAGTAGCACGGCACGTAGACTTTTGCAGCACTGCAGAAAAATGTGTGCAATAATTTTCCACATTAGCTTGAAACAGTCATAAATACCTTAATCAATAGAAACTTTGAAAACTTTAATGTTATGCAAATTATTTATTGGTAATTTAGAAACATGAACATAAAAAGTCACTGTAGATAACAGTTTATGTTCGAAAAAAAAATGTGCTGGGAGTGTTCTTGAGAAACCAGCAATGTTGTTCCAGAAATACCGACTACGAACTTTATAGTGACAATGATAGACAAACCTGCCCGTTGCTGGTTGGGTGCCCATAACTACAGTCAAGCCCGCTTATTAGAATATCAGTTAAAAGAACATCCCGCTTAAAGTAATACAGTTTCAATTACCAAACCAATGCAATGTGTTATTTTGATCCCAGTTAATGAAATATCCCGTTTATTAGAATATTTTTTCGTCGCAAAATGGCTATTCTATGAAGCGGGTTCGACTGTACTCATTTACCCTACTTGTTGTTTTGTATTTAAATGAAACAGTATTAACACGTTTCTACTAACGATTACCTTTCAAAACAGGAAGATCCTAAAACAATGTTCAACACGTGTCAATTATGTTTTTTCATTTTCTCAGTAAGAAGATTGACACCGTTTTGATTCTATTTTAAATAAATTTTCTTCAGACGATGAGGAAAAGGCCAAAACATTAAAAAGAGTCTTAAGAAAAATATTGAAAAAATCCAAATTTGCTTAAAATGACATGAAGCACGGAAACAAAGAAATCTTTTTAAAGTATAATACATGATTGTGTTTGTTGTTATATTCAAATTTAAAATTCTTAAAGCATTTTTATTCAACGATTAATTTTTAAAATAGGAAAATTCTAAAACATTGCTTTGTTGCATGTCATTACTTTAATTTAACTTTTCAAAAAAATCGTTTTAGTTTTAAATCTAGTTCAAAATTTCCTTCAGACGATGTGGTAAAAGATAAGGCGTTAAAAGAGCCTTAAAGTCAAATCTGCTTAAAAATTTAATTTTAATTCTGGAAACGAAGAAATATATTTAAAAAATATAGATGAATGGTTTATTTAATTTAATTTTAATTCTTAAAGTGTTTGTATCAATGACTAGCTTTTAAAACTGAAAGATCCCAAAACAATACTTAATGCATGTGAATACTATAATTTTCTTCTTTTCAGCGAGCAGATTGCTACAGTTTGAAATCTGTTTTATTTATTATTATTTTTTTTTTTTTACTTTCCACGATGAGATAAAAGCCAAGGCGTTAAAAAGAGCCTTAAGAAAAAGATTAAAAAAATACAAATCTGCTTAAAAAATGACTTTCAGTCTCCGAAAAAGAAACGCGAAGGCAAACATTTACATTCTGGGGCAGGAAAGTCACAATCAATTAAGCGCGAAGAGCGTTAAACGAGATACTGTTAAAAAGGAAGCTTTGGTAATGAATGTTGGCGGTTCGTAACGGATCTGCTGCAAGACAAACATTCTATTCTAGAAGGAAGCTTTTCAGATGTCAAAATCACTCCTCTTCCTCTACTTCTTCAACAGATTTTGTGTTTCATCTTGCCCTAAAAGAGGCATCTTTTTATGCACTGAAGAAATGTTTAGCTAGATTTTATTATGAAGTATAAATAGATTTTTACTGAGAGAGAGAGAGAGAGAGCTTTCTTTTAAAAATCGTTGGGTAATAAAAATACTTTTATTTTTTCCAGAGATTCGCCTTAGGTATTTCTATCGGTTTTACGTACAATAATAGTGATCTCAGTATTAAATATATTTGCTTTCTTTTCAATTCCTTTCAAGTATGCCTTGTGCCTGTACACGAAGGAGATGAATAAAAGCTCCTTTTGCAAAGAATATTTTTCATAGATTTGAGAAAAATAAAACAAATAAACAAAAAGAATTTTGCTTAAAAATAAACAGACGCAACTTCTTGTAAACATAAATTTAAATTATGAATCCCTTATGGGCATTAAATATTGTAAGTGCAGAAAGAGGAAATATATTTATTATTTGATTTTTCTAGTTTAATCGCTCTTACCTAATTTCATTTATTATTTGCTTCGACAATATTTCTCCTCTAATTTTACCAGCTTGGTGTAGCAGCAACACTGATTAACAGATTGAAATATTTTTAAAAAAAAGTTCCGATTCTTCCCCCTTCAGGATTAGGCCAAAGCCTGTTCAGGCTTCTTAGTCGAACAAGTGCTTCTTAGGCCTTCCTCGGTGTTGTCTGCTCTTGACTCTTAGTAGTCGACAACGTGACAAACGTCAGACGCTGTGTAACCAATCTTGAGGGTATTCCTTAATTTTTTCTTCAATTACAACAGTTTTTAGCTTTTTAAGTATGCTTTCGTTTCTAATTTTATCAAGAATTGTACAGATTTTACAGATCTCAAAAGCCTCATCATCGCTGATTGTAATCTGCTTAAGCACTGGAAATCCAAAGTTTATGTCTTTGAGCCACATACAAGAGTGAGTACTGCCTTGACTTTAAAACACAAGTTGCGTGTGAGGTCTAAAACTTTACTATATTCCCATTCAGGTCATTATTAATATTTATCAAATATTGTGTTATAAAGTCAAAAAAAAAAATCTTTTTTGAATTGGTAAAATACCTCTGAAGCGCTGTTCCGGTAAAATCTCATTTGTATGCAGGAAATGCAGTTTAGAGATTGTCAATCAGTAATCATAAATGTTTTAATATAGAGCTGTATGGTAATCTTCCAAACATCGCCGAGCCGGCAATTAGTCTCAACTTGGGAATTAAATTTGAAGAGATAAAACGAAACGGCGAAACGAGTTCAACACTTCTATTAGTTTTATTTTTCTTTTTAAATTCAATTAATTATTTTACACTTATTCATTCGTTAACTTATTACATTAAAAAAAATATTACCCTTTGCTTGATATATGACCACTTTACCCCATCTGAAACCACTATTTTACATTCTTTTATTTTTTATCAGTCAAAAACTTATTTTAATACAATAACGTATATATATATATATATATATATATATATATATATATATATATATATATATATATATATATATATATATATATATATATATATATATATATATATATATACTAGCCGCCTGCGGCGACCAGCTGGTTCGCCTTCTTACGCCATTCGCCTTTCTATGCAAGCGGTCACCTACGGCGACTTTTTGGCTAACATGTCATTTACCTTTTTACTTCAAGTTTGCCGCCTTCGGCGGCTGTTTAAATAAATTTGACAGCAGTATTAATCAATCCATCTCTATCTTTTTTTGTGCTATTCACATTTTTAAGCCAAGATTGCCACCTTCGGCGGTTATCTACCCTTATGATCTATCTCTTAATTTTCCATCTCTTTTTATTTTAATCTCCCCGCCCATTTCCTAATAAAAACAAAGATCACTCAAAAAATCACTTTTTTTATTTAAGTAGAGCAAAAAAAAAGTTATCTCCAAAATTCCCCGTTGTGTGCAAAAAGTAGCGTTTAACAAAGAAAAACAAATCTCGCTGTTTTTTTGAAACGCACAACTATGAAATATATCCTAATATAGTAACAGCAAAACGTCCAGCATGGGCGGGGGGGGGGGAGGGGAATGGAAAATAAATAAATGCAATCCCTAAATAAAACAAAAAAAAAAAGGAAAGAAAAAAAGCAAGCGCTGCCGGAAAAACACGTGGTCATCACTTCATAAAATGTAGAAGTAAGCTATATAGGTAAAAAAAAAAGATTAACATTTGTTAGCGATTAAGATTCCATCCTAAAAATCGAATCGAAATCCAAATAGTGACGTCAGAGACAAAGATTGAAGAACGTTTTTTTTCGACCGATGCGTGGAAAGACATGATGTGTTCAGCATTAAAAAAATTGTAAAAAAAAACTATTGTGTATTTTTAAGAATTTTTTTCTTCTTAAGAGGGAGAAATGTTTTTACTATTACCAACTTAAATTTTAGAAATGAGGCTTTGATACTTCTCGCAGGATGATATTAGAAAAAATAAAACCCAGGAAAAAATGCAAATTAAAGGTTTTTTCAAAAATTCATAAAAAAATCAAAAACTGCTCTATCTTCAAAATTTTTTCATTCATCATATTTAAAACTAAATTTCCTACACTATAGTACAAAAAATATTTGTGTGGTACGATTGGATCGGGGTCTGCGAGGTAAAACGTACTAAAAAGTGCAAAAAAACACATAAAACATTAAATAACTTTTTTTCTAATTAAAATTTCAAAAATCGAAGCCCGAGGTGCACATCTTCGGCAAAAACTGCAACTGTATACCAAATTTCATCTTTCTAGGCCTTACCGTTTTCCCGGGAAGCGCGCCACACACACACACACAAACATCTTATTTTATTATATGTATAGATATATATATATATATATATAAAAGAAAAATTTTAATACAAAATTGAAAACAAATATATACTTTCTTTCCAAATCATTTATTACTTCTTGATGAAAATCCGAGAAAAAAGGATTAAGAATCCAAGAAATCCCCCCTTCTAGAAGTTTTGTTCCCTTGCAGTTACTTCTCACGAAGAAACGCAGCTTTATTTGCCAGGTTAGTTTTCAATAAAATAATGGTCTTTTATTTTCTTATTTTTGTTTCTTCTTTCAAAAATGATGCTTCAAATTACTTCTTGGATTTTTGATGCACTGGAAAGGAGATGCGTTCTTCTTTTGAAATTTTTTGACTCCAATTAAATACAAGTTTTAGGGATCTTTTATTTCAAAATTGATGCTCGTTAAAATTTTTTGAAGCAATCAGCAACAATAAAAAGGTTTAGTTAAATAATAAGTCAGAAAATGAGCATTATTTTCGTCAGATGAATGCATAACTAACAACATTAAAATATTTTGTATCATTTACAGTGTGTCTACAAACTCTTTCATTGGTAAAGAACCATTATTAATAAAAAATAGGCTATTCAAAATTAACTCATGATTTTTTTAAAAAGTATTTTTATGCTTCTCATCAACTTTTATTTTCATTGGAACAATAGCTAAAAAGATGTAGCGTTAAAATCGCGAACTGAAAATATTTGTATGAAAAACAAAAACTGCATTTTTAAAAAATCTGTTTGGATCAATCAATGACTAAGTGTACTGGATCCAATATTGACAAATTTATGAAAACAATAATGAATGCGAAATAATGGGCTACAGCAGATCTGGCAATAAAGGGGATTTTGAAGATCATCTCTCCATCATTACCATCACCCCCCCCCAATCATATTATGACACTTTATTTCCATATATTGACTGATATGACCAAACAATCAACGCCCGGAGAAAAAAATTTGGCTGCACTAGCGCCTAGCACGTAGTTAAAAACCATCTTAATTTTCTCAGAACTGTGAAAAGTGCACACCAATAATTTCATAAATCGAAATTTAAAAAGAAAAAAAAGTTTAAATCTAAAAAATATCGTAAGTGCAATTACTGCAAACCGGTTAGTTTTGGGTGAATTATTTATAAGTACAATATTTGGCAGAGCTTCAACAATATTTAGAAAGGTTTTTGAACTTTTAACAGATAATTTGAAAATGGTTTTCATTAACTAGTATGAGCATATAATGTAGTGGTCAGATACAATGATTTTTTAAATAAACAGCTATTAAAAAAAATGTGAAGAGAAATAAAGAACACTGGTTTTGCCTTTAAAAAAAAAAAAAACGTTATTCTGAGAGAACATAACAACTGCTTTAGTGAAAGATCTGAGTGCAAGCAATCCAACTATAATCCATGGATTTGATTTATGTATATGTATATGAATCTCCAGTGGAGCATAAAATGCTTCAAAAGTTTCCATAGTATAACTAAGTCTTGTTTTAGAACCAATTCTAATTAAATATTAGTTTAAACCTCCCTCCCCTACCTGAAAATACTCAAACTTGCTAAAAGTTGCAATTTCAAGTTAGAGTTGTAAATTTTCACCTTTATTGCCTAATCATTTTTTTAGGAAAACTTATTCCACCCAATCTTAAAACAATTGACTCATAACTTCAAGCTCCTGAAGTTTTACTTCCCCAAAGGTACTTACAACTCAGCGATTGTGAATGTTACACATAAAAGAACAATCGCCTTTAACTTGAACACAATTAACGCGTTTAGTCGAAGCATCATTTGTCACATGTTGAGTGGGTTTTTTCAGCATATTTCAAAAATGTTGTCAGAATTTTCCGGTTCAATTATCTTTACTGAACATCAAAAGCGGAGCTCAATTATCAGGAACAAAAGTTACATACTGTACATTCCTAATGACTGAAAGTGCTCTTTTTCTTGTGACATAATTATTCTAAAACTGTAGCATTTTGGCAACTTTCCATGATTTTTCGTATTAACATGAAACGAATACCAACTTTATTCGTTTTATATATGAATAAACATTTCCGATAAAGATATTAAGGAAAAGTCTTATTATTTCATGCTAGGAAATAACTATTGGGCTGGAAATTATTTTAATGACATTTTGCGTAGACTTAAATGTTCCGTTTAAGGGCGTGAAAAGTCGTTTGTTTTAGTGAAAGCAATTTCAGCTATGCTAAAGTAATGTTTTTGCAGACATTTTAATCAGTGATGACACGCCATAGGTTAACGTATGTTAATTTCGGCAAAAATTTTTATAATAATATTTGATGTTTACAAAAGTTTTCAATGTCAAAAGAGTAAGAATATTAATAAATATTAACTGTTGAAATATCTGAAAAATCATCATCCTTTTTAAATGATTTGCAGATAATATATGTATGTGAGTTAATTTCAGCAGGACTTAAAAAATAATTGATTTGTTCTAAATTTTGAATGTTTCAAGAATTGTAATATACACAAATATTAGTTACTAAAAAAAATTGAACATTCATCATCATTTGTAGCTAGAAACAAATGCGGACTATAATATTATTGTACACGTTCTTCATTATTAACAGGAAATTTGCGAATTTTCAAGAACAAATGCAGCATCGAATCACATATGCGGTTGTAAAAAATGATTCATAGCTTGGCATTAAAAACATGTGCCTTAAGTTGGCATGGAAAGCCATGATTTTATTATTTTCTTAAAAGTCTTAATTAAATTTTTTCTGCATAAAAATCTCATAATATTCTAATTGAGAGAAATATTGATAACTTTACAGATGAAAGCTTCAGAAAAGCCCGTTAAAGTTTTGACTTCACAGTCATGCAAGAAGGGAATGCGAAGCAAAGTAAAATATTTAGGCAAAGTAAAATGGTAAAATATATTTTGCAGCGCCACCTATCAAGCGATAATTTAACTATATTCTTAAACATATAAATCCAGTCAAACCACATATTGTTCTAATGATCAAGATATTCACTTAATATTCATTTTCAAAATATCTACCCATATTGCTTTTTTTTGTGATTTAATAAAAAAAAATGTTGTAATTAAATGATAAAGTTTTTGCGACATTTTGAACATTAATTATATATCTACTAATGCCCAGTGCAGTACTTGGTATCAGGCATGTTTTGGTTTTGAATGTTCAAAACAATTTGTCGATTGCACACGGTGCAAATTAAATGAGGCGAAATGAAAAAGCTCATTTGGTTTTTACAGTTAGTAGTTACGTACATTCTTTTATCATTTACGCATTCATGTATTACTGCATTTACATTCCTTCATTAATTCACTTCTTTATTCATTCATTCACTTATTTAATCATTCATTCTCTTTTTATTTCTATCATTTATTTTTTCTTATGTATTGATATATTTGTTCATTTATTTCTCGTTTTTTTAATTATTCATTCACTTTTTAGTAATCAAACAAAATATTATGTTTTTCACTTTGACCCATGTTATTAAAAGTGAAAATTTGAACTTACTTTTGAAGGTTCAAATTTACTGACAAAAATAAATTTATTTTTCAAGAAAATTTATTGCAAAATGCATTGTGCTTTTTGTACTGTAATTTTCGGAACAAATTTCAAATTTGATCTTTAAAAAAAAGTTAGTTAATCGTTTTATTTTACCTTATATTGCTTACACATTTTAAAAATTACAACTAAACATGATTTGGTTAATTATTTTACTATGGTTATAAACAATGAATTTGTTCACTAAATATGTCACTAGCCAAAGAATCCAGTGTCAGTTTAAAGAGACAGTTTAATCATTATTGCGCTATCAATCATTCAGTTAATTGGATTCATTATTCTTTGATTTTAAACACGAATAATTAAGGATTAGAAATTAGTTAACAAATCGATACTTTATTTTTCCATTCAAGCGCATTCAAAATAAACATAATTTACAAACTAAAATTGTTCATATCGTTTCAAAAGTTTACTGGTGGGCTTTGGGAGGGAAGAATAAGTGATAGAAATACAGAAATACACAGATGGTTCGCTTCCTGCAATGGAACTTGTTACCTCCGATGACTGATATCGTTTGTTTGCAAAAATTAAACCAAGAAAACCGACTTCGGTTAAATGATGTCGTATGATCGAGATTGTGCTGTAACTAATGTTATTTTTAATAGTTTGTGATTGAGTTTATGATAATCAATTAAAATATTTTTTAGTGATTCAAAAACAATTACAGCACTCATTGATTTTGTGTATACCTGAAAAAACACTGAACCACTTGAAATATCTAAAGAAAAACAAAATTAAAAATGAGTTATTGATTTTCGCTTATTTCTATACTCATATTTCATGGATATACCAGCATTACTAATATGCTTACTTCATCGTTGTGCACGCAAACAGATGAACTATTTCAGTTCCTCTACGGCATAGAAATTGGATAAATGCATTATTTCGTACCAACAGCTTTTCAATTTCCGCTAACTGCATCTAGCTTAGTGAATGTAGTAAGGATCTCTTAGTAAAGCAGCTTAGAGCTCGAGCCGGCCCTTTTCGTATTCTGGAGTCTGTTCAGACAATGTCCACATGGGGTGGGAAAAAGACAAGTGTTGCCTGTCATAACAGAGCACAAGGGCGTGCTAACAGTTGTCACATTGCTGGGGGAGTGTCATTATTGTCATTTAGGCACTACAAAAGATTGGGTTTCGTCCCCGACTCCTTATTCTACCCTCCCGGATTATTTCCGCTTGAAACCACCTGTCAATGAACAGATGGACGATTCAAGTTCCTTTCCTCGACTTAAGTAAAATACGCAGCACACGCGATAAAAAAAAATATTATTGAAATCGAATTATGGAGTGTCATCAAGCCATAAAAGGCATTTTTAGATGATACTACTTTTAACATTCATGGGGGAGGATTTTTTTTTTTTTAATTTCACAAAATGGTTTAGAAGGACAATTGCAGATAAAATGAGTCATGTGGCTTTCTACACGTTTTTAATTATAAAACTTTAAATGAAAGCGTTTATTATCAAACCATTTTTTTTTTATTTAACTTAAGTTTTAAATTTGCTCTGGAGGACACTGGAGTGACAGATAATATTTGATATCTTGCTCACTTATTCCCCCCCCCCTCCAACATTTTTTATTTGAACAGCATCTGGTGTACTCCTTTATTTTTGTTTTGTGTTTTTAAATTATCAGTAATGCCTGGTTATTTACCGATACATTTATTTAGATTGAACTAATTTTGAAGTATATCAGCCGAAGTTCGTTTTCATTCCTTAACTAAATATTTAAATTCCAACTACATTAATGTTGTTTTTTATGTAATAGCCCGTACAATCGTGGGTAGTTTGAGCAATTCATTATAATAATTTGTTAATGTCATCCGTACGATTTTTAAGTGAAATCATAAACTGAGCTGGTTTTGATATTTCTTCCAACCTTATTCAAATATATTTGTCTACTTTTTTAATTTTCAATTCTGAAAAAACTAATAATTATTATTTTTGCAATTGCTTATTAAAGTGATAGAACAGGTAATAGAGTAAATAGTTTTGTTTAATTACGTATTTATAGAAATAAAGTTTAAAATAAAGCGTTTATGTGTATGACCTTAAGTGCTGCTTCTGCTTTTGGAAAAGTGCGCTTAGTATACGTATGACTAATTAAGCTTTCAAAACCTTTTTTTTTTAAATTGAAGTGATAACTTTTTATTTGAGGTTAAACCGATTTGTGACGTAACGCGCGTAAGGGAGTAAATTTAATTACAATATAGAATGCTAGGAACGCAGGACACGTGTAGCCAAAGTGGCTCGACTAGAAGACGCGAGCATCGCGAACCGCATCGCGGTTCAGTGGGCGCAGGTTCGAGACAGTCATGAGGCCAATCTCGAGGGTACTTTTCGGATAAAATCCTAAACGTTGCTAAAAATGACTTGCAAAAAACAATATATATGCGTATCATTGTAATATTGTTCTTATTAATTAACCAATAATCCTTATATATTATTTCTGAACTCCGTTTTTTGTTTCTACGCGAGATCTTTCTTATTTCTTGATTGATTTCTTTGATTTACCTCTCATTTTAAAGCTTATCGTGCAGGCTAATGACGACAAATACAACCACGTTCTAAAAAAAAAATTCTGTTTTTGTTCTTTTTGTTAAAAAAAAAACCTATTTTAAAGCACCGGAGTGAGGTTTTCGGTTAATTTTATAAGTTTAACTTGCGCTGCGACTGCCAGAGCTGAACGGCTCGGACGGCAGAGCGTTCGACTAGTAACCAAAAGGAGTGTTCGGGCCCAGCCCGGACTATCTGTATCGAGAAACTAGACTAATCACGCATTACATGAACACTCAAAATACAATAAATGACACAAATCAGGCAATAAAATAAATGAGCTTGGAATGCTCCTTGCTGTTACGAAAGCTTGATGCAACCTGTAGATAAATTGTTTCTTAAATGTAAGGATTTTTTTTCTCTTCTGTTTTTGAAACTTAGGGCTCCGATCTGAAAACTAAAGCATAATAAAAGCGAAAATATAAGTATCAGATTCAAGATTTCAGACTACAGTAGAATAATTTTTGCTCAGAAAAAAAATCTTATGTTGAAACGTAGATTCTTCTGATGACAGTTTTTGACCCTTTGTACAAATTCAATAAATACCACCCCAAGTTGAAATTACGCTTTTCATTTAGTTAACCTATGAATAATTATTAGAATACGAAGTAAAACATTAAAATTACAAACAATTCGATGGGTAAAATATTGTTTTTTTTTTTCTCATTCGGAAAAAACAAATAGCCAGTCACATTTTTACTACATTCGAAAAGCTACGCTTAAAAAACGGACTTAGTTCAACTGATTTTGTATTTAACCGTGCGGTTAAATAATAAAAACGTGCTGCCATCTAAGCCATAACAGTTCAAGCAGCCTGCGATAAGAAATTGTATAAATTTTCAAAACTAAAAACACTTCTCTTCACCATCTTATTTTTGATATTATTTCTGTGGATTATTTTTCTGTCGGTATGTGAGATCTTTCTTCTTTCTTGAACAAATTCCCCCCTCATATTAAAGCTTACTCGGCCGGCTAATGACGAAAAATAGATCTACGGTCTAAAAACAATTTTTCGGAAACGCCCCTTGCTCCTGCAAAACCTTAATCGAAAGGTGTTTTTTCTTTTTTTTTAAGTTTTGACTCCGTTCAGATAACTTAACATAATCTATCTATACTAATAATATAAAGCAGTAGAGTATGTTTGTTTGAACGCGCTAATCTCGGGAACTACTGGTTCGAATTGAAAAATTATTTTTCCGTTGAACAGTCCAATCATTGAAGAAGCCTATCTATACTAATAATATAAAGCAGTATGGATTGTTTTTTTGAACGCCCTAATCTCGGGCTCGAATTGAAATCATCTTTTTTTGTTGAATAGTCCATTCATTGTGGAAGGCTATAGGCTATATAACATCACGCTATGACTAATAGGAGTGGAGCTTCAATAAAAATGTCATGAAAACGGGAAAATTTACATTATAATACGAGGGGGAACGCAAAAGAAACCGGACTAATGGTGCGATGCCAATCCTAGATGTAGTAGAGTGTTCTCCAGCTAGATGGCTCATGTAGAGACCTTCACAAACCAGCTGTGCAAGTCTCGTCAGTTTAATTGATACCGTATGATCGTAGGGTTGGTTTTCTCAGGCACTGTTTCTTTCCGCCTGCGAACTCGTTACATGGTAGATTTAAAAGAACAAACTAAACTTGAAATTTTGCTTCGCCTGCTTGAAAGACGGCAACGGATTAGCTTACCAAATGTTTCAACAAGCTTTCAAGACCGATGCTATGAGCCGTACATAAGTTTTCGAGTGGTTTGGGTGCTTTAAACGCGGTAGCATAAATATTGAAGATCATGCTCGCTCTGAGCGACCTTCAACGTCTCGAAATGATCAAAACGTTGATAAAATCTGCCAAAAAATCAACGAGAGTGGGCGTTTTACGATTGACGAAAACTTAGAAGAATTAAGAGTGAGTTGGAGCTCGCTAGGGTGATTAGAAGGATGGTTCCTTCACAATGATAACGCTCCCGTACACACAACCTTTACTGTTAACTTATAATTGGCCTCTCAGGGGTGGCCAGTCGTTCTTCGACCCCCGTATTCGCCAGACCAAGCACCCTGTGATCTTTTTCTGTTCCCGAGGATGAAAAAAAATCTGAAAATGAAGCGTTTTGATGATGTAGAGGCTTTAAAAAATACTTCGCAACGGGCACTGGACATGGTCAAAGTTAGAGAGTTCCAGGGAAGCTTCTAACAGTGGAAAAAAAGAATTCACAAGTGTATTGCATCTAAGGTGAACAATTTAAAGGAGAAGAAAGAAATTTTGTGAATAAACTAATATATAAATATTTTAGAACAAAAATCCGGTTATTTTTGGGTCCCCCCTCGTATAAAATGTTTGGAACGCAGAATATGAGTAGCCATTGTGGCTTGACCTGAAAATGTGGTCTTTGCGGTCCAGTGGGTGTAGGTTCGGGTCAGCCATGAGGCAAATCTCTAGAGTACTTTTTAGAGAAGATCCTAAATGATGCTAAAAATGGTTCGTGAAAAAATATTATACACGTATCACTGTCTTATTTTTCTTAATAATTAACTAATGATATAAGGCTGAAGTTGAACGCGCTAATCTCAAGAACTACTGGTTCGAATTGAAAAATTCATTTGTGTTGAATAGTCCATTTATTGAGGAAGGCTATATGCTATTTTTTGAGTGATAACTTCTAATGGGAGGGTAAACCGATTTCTGACATAACGCACGTAACGGGACAACTCGTCTGGCATTCCTTTCGTTCGCGCATACGACAGAAGCGCGCATGGTCGGGGACATTTTGTTTCTTTACTCTTTGGGTCAATTTTAGGGCTTTAAGTGATAGTAGAAAAAGTAATGAAACTAACAGAAGATGGATGATCGTCGCAACATAACGCAATCTCCTAACGAAAGGTGAATTTAATAATACAATATAATATCAATAGCATTGTAAACAATATATATATTCAGAACAGAGTTTGATCTTTGAGTTTATTTTCAAACCAAAAACATTTTTGCGATTAGTTTTACTCAAAATATATTGCTTCATTTAGGGTTTTGAACTGTGATAAGGTGTACATATTTTAAACGAACTTCATTCCCGCAGACTCCGCAACGCGGGGGTTGGGGACGACCGAGAAAACAAAAAATAATAAATAAACATTTGATTTGTGCATCACAGAATAAAATCTAAACTGACTTTAACTTTCAAACAATAACTCGTAAAAAAGTTAGTTATTGGGGGGAGCGGGATCTAATAAAGTGTGCGGATAGGGTCCCTAGTGATTTTTGCAGAGCAAAAATTATGATACTAAAATTAATCCATCTCTTAAACGTATTTTGCACTTAAAGCGTCAAAATATTAAATAAGGAGGCGTAGCAGTTTTTCAGAATGATTTTGATTGCATAAATATTGTCACTCCAAATATAGGATTGCATGTTAATAATGCAACAAGCTTTAATACGGCTACACAAAACGATATTGGTGAAATGTGTATAGTGGAATGTCTCAATGAAGCAAAGAAACACAAATTATTATTGCCAACATATATATATATATATATATATATATATATATATATATATATATATATATATATATATATATATATATATATATATATATATATATATATATATATATATATATATACAAACAAAATTATTTCAAGTATTATTCAATTTATTCATAAACAGCTTTTAAATTATACACAAGAGGGTTCTGTTTTAGTTAATGAACATTATTATACAGTTCCTTTAATTTTAACCGGAGATTTTAATGTTAATTTTGCTTCTGATCGAACTAAACATTTACTGTCGTTTCTACAAACGAAATTACAATTACAAATGATTAATAAGCCAGAAGAAGCCACTGCAAGTCACGGAACTGTACTTGATGCAGTCTTTGCAAGATTTTTAGATACATACAATGCACAAATTTCGTTGCTTATTATAGCTACCATAAGCCAATTGTTACTTTCATAGATTAAAATAATGATAATAATTTAATCTTATGAAAGTTATCACTTCTGCCTAGCGTCCTGTGAAGCACAGTTTATATATATATATATATTCAGTTGCTTAATAAACTGACTGAAATGTTACGAATATGTAAATATATTTATGATACTATTACTAAGGCAATTAATGTTGTTGTTATTATTAACACAATATTAATATTTTATTGCCATTACTTTCCATAAAATTCCTAACTCAGTATCTGATTGCGATTATGGGTTGAATTAAGCAAATATGGCGCTTTTAACGCCAAGAGGACACCGTAATGATATCGGAAAAACAAGCAACGGTTCAGCTAACACTGCCCTCTTAACCACATAGTGAATACAAATCTTATGCCTTTAACCCTTTATGATGAAAAAAAAAATTTCTTTAAAGTTAAAAGGCGATTTCGATTGTATGCGGTTTCAAGTTTTCGTTTAAATGGTATTTCATGCAGGTTTTACAATAAAACTTGGTAGTTATATTAACGCGGATAATTAGCAGAATATTCTTTTCAAGAAAAGGACAACATTTGTCTAAGACCATTGTTGATCTGAAAGACAATTTTCCGTCTCTTTTATGCCAGAGAGAATATCATCTTCTCACACTCCTTTCAGGAAAGAAAGTTTCAATTACCCTGCGCTTTTGTGTTATTGTATGGTCTTAGAAAGTGGTTCAATTCTCCGAAGGTTTTGTTTTTCTTATAGATCCAGCTGCATTCGTAAACCATGTTTTGAATTGTTCATATCGAACAAGTTGCAAGGCAATTGCTAACTTTATGTTTTGGGTGGATTAATGAACGACCTATGGTGCACTGATGTTAGTTGAAATAAAAAAAAAAAACATTTACTTGTGCCCTGTTTTTTTTTTTTTTTTGAGAAATCTGAACTAAAACGCAAGCATTTTGAAAACAACTTAAGCTTAACTAAAGGTGTGGGGAGAATTGTCAAGTTGTTTGTCTAACAAGGTAACATTCCCCAAAGATGTAATTTTATTTTATTGCCATAAAATGTTTGATTCTTAGTTTTTAGTGATGATACATTTTATACAACATCTGGACCTACATAAATAGAGATGTATAATAGGATGTATTATATTTTATTTTTCTTTAACATAAAATTAAAAAAAAAAAAGTTTCTGCATAGGTGGAGCAGGATTGACTGACGTACTCTATGTTTTGTTTAACCTTTTGAAATAAATCAGGTAAGAACACCCTTTAATTTGATCATATTTTTTAATATTAATATTCGAATTTTCGGTTCAATCTTATACTTTACAATATGATGAACCGCCACACTTAACATAACGCCACCATAGAATCAGATCCGACAGTGGCGCTATTTTGGAGTTTGACTGAATATAAATCATATATGTATACGTAAACCAAGTAACATTTTCTACAAATTTGTTAGTTATTGCTTTTGTATAACAGTCCAGTTATGCTTAAAACAATTACGCCGATTTCTTACTTTGTTATAGAGTAATTCAATATTCATACCAGGAAGAAAAAAGGAGACGCCATTTGTACTTTTTGTATAGGGTGTCCCAAATTTAACGCAAGATTTGAATTTGCCGCCATTTTTGCAATAAATGGTTGGCAACCCTGAAAAAAGAACAATTTGACAGCTGAGAGTTTAGGGTAATCAAAAATGGAGCGTCATACGATACAATAACGCGCTTTCATTATTGAACAATTGTTTCAAAAATAATGAACGTTGAGGCTGGTCAAGCAGTTACTGTTATTGGCGCTCGGTATCGCAACACGGTAATGCACGGGTGGTTGTGGGCTTGTTGACATAGACCTTTGAATTCAAATAACCCCATAAGAAGAAATTTAAAAATGTTAAATCACACGATCTAGGGTGCCAATTCTGATGACCGAAATGAGAGAGTACGCGACTAGGAAATGCCTTATGCAGTAATTGAAATGTTTCACTCTCTCTAGCTGTATGGTACAATAACACCCCATTTTTACTAACCCTAAACTCTCAACTGTCAAATTGTTCTTTTTTCACGGCTGCCAACAATTTATGGAAAAAATGGTGGCAAATTCAAATCTTGCGTTAATTTTGGGACACCTTTTATAAACTTCTGTTCCTTAATATGAATTCGCTAAAATAATCCGGAAAAAAATTAAATTTCTTTAAAATATATCATAATCAATGCGGGAAAAATGAAAAGTTTTTTTTTTAATATATAAAGAGCTAATATCTTAAATCAGATTCCTTTAGCACTATCGAATTCAAGTTCAAAAGGAATTCAAACTTCATGCTCCAACAAAAAACAAAAAGGAAACATTATTTTGCTTTAGAAAAGCTTAACAGAAGAAGTAGTAAGAGAACTAGTCCCAGAGGAAAATCAGAAAAGATAATGAAAGGGCAAATTTCTAATTTATATACAGCACTGGTGCTCCTTTTTACAGCATCCCGAGTAACTGAGACTGCGTACAATTTAGCATCCCATTTTTCCTATTCTTCGCACCCAAAGTGAAGAGAGGTAATCCTTTGTGAAATTGACTTCTTCAGAAGGAGGCCCAGCAGTAATGAACTATTAAGCTTCCGGATTCTTGTATATCCGTGCAACTTTCGGAAGAGAATCACTTTTTCCCAGTTTTTTAATGTCAGTGTTTTGAAGCATTTTTTTCCATACAGAGATCTTTAGATGATATTTCTTGCTGACTCATTATAAGAACGGATGGCTTCATTTTTAGGCACACAATATTGATTGTGTTTCTTGGTGTGAAGCTTTATTTTTAATGCTTCTTTTAATAAAATCAAATATTATTTATTCGGTAGAATGAATTTTTAAAACGTTCCGCCTTCTTTTTGATTTATTTAATTCATGTTATGTGATGAAAAGCATGATATTATTTAGCCAGCGTCAAATGCACGGAGTCGTTGAATATTAAGAATAAGAATCCAGTTTTACTGTACGGGAAAATATATAATGTGCATTAAAAAATCATTCTTTGAATACGCATAATATGCGGAAAAAAACAAAGTATATTTTTAAAAACTTCAGTACTTTATTCGCAATTTTATCTGTCTGTTTCCTTCTTTTTTCAACGTATATTTTAATGTTAGATATTCCCTCCCCTCTTTTTTGATATACTACAAATGCATCAGAAAATACGTAACTACAACCAATAAAGAATAATATACAGTCCTTCAATATGAAGGGAAAACACTGCTATTTTCTACATATTTTTAAAGAATACGCTCTTGTTTTGCTTTTGGTTCAACGATAATGACTCGTTTTCAACAAAATTATTCGATTTCATTCAACCAGGAAGTGTGATCCAGGAAAACTGAACTGAACAAGTAAGTGAAGGGAAAACACTGCTATCTTCTACATATTTGTAAAGGATACGTTCTTGTTTTGCTTTTGGTTCAACGATAATGACTCGTTTTTAACAAAATTATTCGACTTCATTCAACCAGGATGTGTGATCCTGGAAAACTGATTTGAACAAGTAAGTGAAGGGAAAACACTGCTATCTTCTACATATTTTTAAAGGATACGTTCTTGTTTTGCTTTTGGTTCAACAATAATGACTCGTTTTCAACAAAATTATTCGACTTCATTCAACCAGGAAGTGTGATCCAGGAAAACTGAACTGAACAAGTAAGTGAAGGGAAAACACTGCTATCTTCTACATATTTTTAAAGGATACGTTCTTGTTTTGCTTTTGGTTCAACGATAATGACTCGTTTTCAACAAAATTATTCGACTTCATTCAACCAGGAAGTGTGATCCAGGAAAACTGAACTGAACAAGTAAGTGAAGGGAAAACACTGCTATCTTCTACATATTTTTGAAGGATACGTTCTTGTTTTGCTTTTGGTTCAACGATAATGACTCATTTTCAACAAAATTATTCGACTTCATTCAACCAGGAAGTGTGATCCAGGAAAACTGAACTGAACAAGTAAGTGAAGGGAAAACACTGCTATCTTCTACATATTTTTGAAGGATACGTTCTTGTTTTGCTTTTGGTTCAACGATAATGACTCGTTTTCAACAAAATTATTCGACTTCATTCTACCAGGAAGTGTGATCCAGGAAAACTGAACTGAACAAGTAATGAATGATGGCAAAGTGATTCATTTAATTCCACTATATATTTTTCCGAACGTTGCATAGTTCATTCTCGCTATGGAATTGAATGAGCATATCAAATTAACGAACAATCCCACGGGTATCGTGAATCTCCATTGCCAGGGCAAATAGTTTCGACAGTTCAAAACACTTTTAGGCAGAAGTGCGACCAAAGTTTTGGTTTGCCTCCAAATTCCACTGATAGATTGCTGACCAATCTATTTCCGCCTCTAAAATCTTGGAATAGAACTTAAAGGGAACAAAAACGCACCCACTAGCCTCCAGAATGGGCATGGTACAGGGCAAATATGCATAACACCAGGAGTCCAGAGTATGCATAACCAGGAGTCCATCCAAAGTTTCATTTCTACTCCTGCCTACATCGTGAGATTGTAACACACTTACAGACACAAAGTATACAGTGCCCTGTACAGAGAAAATAATAAGTTTCTATGGAAATTATCCTGAATCAAATTTATTCAAAATTTTATTTTAAACCTGTATACGAATGATTATCCCTAACAGTACAATAACTAAAATTAGTCTCTTATGGGAAAGTCACTTGACAGCCACTCTAAAGTCAAGAACAGTTTGCAGCGAATTACGAATAACGTCACATACGAATACGTGGAAACGTCACATAGTTACGCTGCAATGCTGTCTCCATAATGACACTAAGTGACCTGTAAAAATGAATGACTATATCGACGTTACAGTGAAGGTACATGTCCCAGTTGTGTCACAGTATGACTCATATGAGATCAACAAATCTATCATTATTTGACTTTTACTAATGGGGGTAGCAGGGACATCCCTTAACTTTCCGTGTTATGTTTTGCTATCACGGATTACAAAATGAAAAACATTTGGTTGTTGAAGGTTATTTGCTATAAGGAGCTTTTTCTCCGTTTCTCATTCATATCGTGGTTTCAAAAAATGACTACGATCACAAGAGAAAAATTCCTCAGTTGTAGTACTTCATGCAAGGTTTTTTTTTTTTTTTTTTTTTTTTAAGTTCGCTTCGAATTCCGTGAATGGATGGTAAGAAAACATTCATAACTGGATTGAACCGCTCTAAATTGTTTTTATATTTTATTAAGAATACGATAAAAGAATATTCATAATCTTCCGACTTAAAAATGACAACCAATGCAGGAAGAAGAAAAGTTGGCATTCTGTTAATCACGGCTAACTTAGCGAAAAATCCGTTACTTTTTGCTTTAAGAGAAACTTCCTTATAAAAGACACATATGAGAAAAAATGTCTTTTATGGCTACCTGAAGGGTTGGGTGAATCGTAAAAGACAGCGCCTCATAATAGGACGTCCTTCCTGCTTCACTTCACGTCTCAATTTAGGCTGTTGTCTTTTTCGGAGGACACACATGTATAGATATATACAAAAAAAAAGGTTCCTTCCCTCTTTTATCTCTTTACTTTCGGCGTCCAGTCGTATTTGTCTCTCTGGATATTTCTTTTCTGACCGTCCTCGTCTCTTGAAGCGTTGCCTAGGAACCGTTGATGCGCAAGAGCAATATATTGGTTGTCTGTATTTGAGAGGGAACAAGAGCTTCCTTATTGGAATTATCTTTTCTGTGGACACGGGACGTGTTTCTTTCTCTGTCGCTGGTTTTGGTGGAAACTTTGCTTTTGGTGCTTGTGTTTCAGCGGCGCTGTGTTTCGAGATTATTTTAAAATTAAGAAACAGCGAAAACCGATAGCAAAAGTTAGGATAATAAAGTTATTTTTAATCCGAATAGAAGTCAATACACAATTCAATGCCAAAAGAATATTTTAAATTAAGTAAATTTTTAATCGAAAGTTTATTAAGTTATTTAAATATACTTACTTTAACATAGCGCAGACAAAATATATTTCATCCTCTAATTTACATTTTAAATTAGTCATTATACTTTGTAATAACGTTTGAAACTGATTATTTTTTCACACGTAACACAAGCACAGCAATGAAAATACGAGCAATTTAAATTCGTTTTTAGTCTTTATATTGCAAACCATGAAACTTTTAATGGTATTTGAGTAATAATGTTAGAAAAGGAAGCTATATTATTTTTGAAAATGTTCTTAGCATTGCGGTAAATCAGTCGAAAAATAATTAACACATTCTGAAATCAAATAAATACTGTTAAATTATAGTCATTTACCGGTTTTTGTGTCTGTATCAGTGACTATTTTGGTAACCAGTCTGCTTAAAACATGCGTTTACAGTTCTTGATACTCCAACGTTGTTCAATATTTGGAATTCGCAGAGAGTAATGCCTGCTAATTAAATCATTTATACATCCTTTGTTTGTATATAGAAATCAACAATATGCATGTAAAAATAGTGTTATTTTAGAGGGTGGAACTTCAGAATCAGTTCATGGTCTGCATAAAGCTTTGAAGTGATATTGTGATATTGCTCATTAATTAAAGAAAATTCGAATCAGTCAATGCAAAAATATACAGTATTTTTCAAAGAAACAACTTAAATAATTAAAATAATTCATTTTAGAAGATCTTAAGAGCATACATTTAAAAAGAAGATTAGCTTATCATATTTATTAATTTTGTAGATTTAAAAATATAGTTCTTTAAAATTTTCATACATTAATTTTTCTCAAAAAGGAAAAAAAAAAAAAAAAACCTCGTACCTGCTTATTCAATGGTTGAATAAGTTGAACTTTAAAGCATTGTTATGTATAACATAAACTAATGTTAATGTAATCATGGAAATGCATACCTTAAATGCATTGTTACGAATTCCATAGATTAAAATGCCCAAATATGTCAATGTAAAATAGGCAACTAGCATTTTAGAAGCTTCAGCGTATAGAATATTCATACCAGTGTACTTAATTTCAAAGCTAAAGATATACGATAGCTTTGAACGCAAATATTTTCAAAAGTTTAAGGTAAATCTCCTTTACATTTCCAGTGATTCTCTTCGTGCAGACTAACAATGAAGTTCACTCGATAAACACGATTTTCTCGATATATTTTCAACGACGGCCCTAGACGTTTGGTATTGGTTTCATGTTTTTTTTTTTACTCTACATCATGCTGATCTAAACATGATTTCGCAAATGGGATGTTAGAGTATGTTTATCATCAACAATGGTAAATGGATGTTATTGCTAATTCATGATGATAGAAATATAGTTATATTAGCAAGTTAACTTTGTCTATTTCAAAATTTGTATACTAAATACATGTAGAAATGGAAAATTATATGTAATGATACTAAAAAAAAATAAATTTTGTTAGCGTTTTCATATTTTACCAACAAGTGGAACATCCTTATAAAACAACAGCAAAGAAACTCTCCTGCTTGAGATAAGCCTTGGTTGCAAAAATTTATACCTGCTAGAAAGATTACATGCATGTTTCAAAAAGAAGTAACTTTTACATGATTATTTAAAATAATAGATATTCTATTGAAGAAAAACGTGTAACGTCATCTGCAATTGATACAGACGTGTAAGTTTTAAACACGATTTTAAAAACATGAAACTACTTTAAGGAATATTTATTCCTAATTTAAGATGCAAGATTCTTTACATCCTGTCTTGGTTGGTTGTTTCTATCGGGTCACGTGGAGTAAAATTCTTAGTAAATTACACTACAAATTCAATAATATTTTATATTTACCATTCAACAAATTGTTCATTGCATCCAGCTCATTTATGAAATTTAAGCCAATAGATTTATTTCCTTAAGGGGATCAAGGACACATTTTGAAAAGAAAATAAATAAATAAACAATTTAGAGTTTTGAAATTTTTTGCAGTGATTCACCATCTATTATGTAATGATTCTGTTTATTAAAACAAAATCATTACATAAATAATTTAAATTTTTAAAAATTTTATTATTATTATTTTTAATGGGGTTACTTTGCATCGCTAAAACTCAAAACAGTCTTAGTCAATGCTGATTTTTTTTTTTTCAAAAATTCATGCAAAAACAAATAAGCTTTAATTTTTATTCGGTGATTTAAAAATATTAATTCAATAAAAACTAGAAAATATTTAAAGAAAACTTTGAAAAATTCGAAGTTATATATATTTTTTAAGATCATATTTTTTGCAGTAATGTTTTTTTTGAAATTCGATGAATAAAAATTAAAGTGAACTGTTTGAAAAGAATTTGCTCCAAATTTCACTAATTTATCTTTATCCGTTCTTGATTTACAAGAGTTTGAATGCAAAAAATCCGGAAAACTTGCATCATGAAAAAAAACGTGGTGCATGAGACAAAAATAATTATACTTTTCGTTCTAATTAAGATAGAGACAAGATACAACGTCCTAAGGCAGAAAAAGACAGATTTTTTTTTTAAATCACTGAAAAAAAAATGCAAAATTTGACGATTTTTGTGTCCGACCCCCTTAATGGGTATTTTAATCTCAAAAATACATGATTAAATGACGACATTTTTCGTAAACCTTTTGCCGGTACGCAACTTTTTCTTACATGTTCGGATTATACTTCTAATTAAAAGATGGCCTCTTAAGGAATTTTGAGTTCCGCGTTATAAAAATTGCCCTAGTCCATATTTTTTAAAACTAAGTTTCTTACATTAATGTTTTAGCTTTAAATCTTAGCTATTCACTGAACAAAATTGATGTTACATACAAATGGTTAACTAAGCATTCACACCTAGGTAATACCTATGCTTGTAAGTTTGTTTATAATTTTACCTCATTATTCAACAGTTAGTTTTCAGGATGTCAAAATATTTAAATGTGTGTTCCTGATGCAATAAATCATAACATATTTACTAATGTTATGCATTTTTTTTTTTTTTTTGCCACAAAGCAAAAAGGATCTTATGTATTTTTATTAAATGTGATATTTCTTATATTGATCAGGATAAGCATGCCATCAAGTACCGACTAAAAGATCACGAAAATTAGGTAAAGCACTAACACAATTTTTCTTTAATTGCGCAATATTATAAGACCACTGTTTTGACTTATTTTCTTCAAGAATTACCCGCAAATGTTTTTCGACTTACGACCTTGGTTTTTGCGAAGCTCATAATTGGGAGAAAAAAAAATACTTTCTCTAGCAGATGATTTTTCAAGTTCTCCTTTTTTCTTCTGCTGTCTAGGTGCAATTTTTATAATTATGCTTTTTCTGTTTCTAGACTTGATTCTTCGTCTACGTCCCTGGTTCTATCTTCTCAATGGTTGACTCTTAATCCGTGGGTTTTACGTTTCGTGGTATCTGATTGGCTGTTTTTCGTCCGGTTTCGTGTGCTCTCATTACCTGACGTTTAATATAACCACCTTGTAGTAACATAAGTACTGGTGTGTTTTCTGTTTGATGTCGCGTATCTAGCTCTTTGTTTTGTCCCGTTTCGCCCTCTCCCTTTCTTACGCCATCTTCATTCACGTTTTCCCTGCGCCGCATTACACATTAATGTTGAGTGAAAAAAATAAATTCTTGAATTTCGAAATGACTGGAGCCAAAAAAGTTGTCTTTTAGCAATTATAGGTAAGTATTAAAATTTTAGCCTCCTAGGACAATATCTTTAGGTTCCAAAATCGCCCCAAAAAGTGCAAAATATCGACCTTTTATGAACTTTTTTTTACAAAATTTAAAATGCATAATTTTGAAAATACTTTGAGGTGTAAATGTAAAATCCAGGTACCATAATCATTTCCCAGAAGTTTTAGTTCAATAGAGTAATCTCTCTTAAGTTTCCAAAACAAAAAAATCTAATTTTTTCCTCCGATTTCACACAATCTTGCAAAACAAAAATAGGTTAAGTGAATACAATAT
Source organism: Uloborus diversus (assembly GCF_026930045.1). Lineage (NCBI taxonomy): Eukaryota > Metazoa > Arthropoda > Arachnida > Araneae > Uloboridae > Uloborus > Uloborus diversus. Next base: position 6,497,352 of record NC_072733.1, read on the forward strand.
AAATATTTTAAACGCAGAGTCTAGGCTTATGTATCAGTTATATGTTTAGTTTCCTTTTAGATAATTTATTACATTACCTTTAAGAGCTTTTGTGAAACATCATTATTGTAGTTTTTTATACAATAATGGTAGAATAAAATTGGCAAGCACCCAACAAGAACATACATTTTTTGTTACCAGTAAAATTCTTTCCAAATTTAAATTCCGTAAATCCCTTTTACCGAATTCTCTTTTACGCGTGTCCGATTTAAGTTTACTTAACTTGCAAACAGAGCTGCCCTCCTTTTAGGATGGAGTAAAAAAAAGGAATTTTCGAATTCTGGAACTTACAAGTTATTTTCTTTACAAGTACAAAAGAGAAAAAAACATTATTTTACAACTCCTGTCTAATATCATCATACTCTCATACAAGAACCCGGTTCAAAATACACTCTGCATACGACAGCTCTCACGGAGAAACTGAAACTATACAGTAAAACTTTATTAATTTCTTAACATCTAATGAGCAGTCACTTGACAAATTGGTGTTCTTGATTGCAACGGTACCAACACCAATACTGGTGTTACAAGAGGTGTCATTCGTTGTCTAGTGTTAAAACTAAACAAACCTAAGTCGTGGTTGATTTTGTCTGCTGTATGCAAATGAACTTCCATTGATTGAGACATTTAATAAAAACATTTGAAGGATACAAACGAAAGGGCCCGCAAGTATTTCTAGTACTTATCAGAAAAACTAGCCAAACCTGTGAAAATCTACCCCTGTGAAAATTTATTCATAGAGAATGTTCCTTCAACTTTGGCGGGAACAGATCTTACCTGCATCGACATTTTATTCGTATGAAATTTGCCATGATATTTCATCTGGAGATTGCTCATTGTGAGCAATGCAGGCTGTATACACAGCGCGTCGATATTTTCACTCCAATTCTCGAAAAGTATATAACTTTTAAAGACGGGCAAGCAAGTTAATAGCAAGATATTTCGAGTTATCTCCAGACTAAACAGCTTGGCAAATTTTATGCATATGAATATGTTGTTGACGTTAGCGAAAATTTCTTCCAGTCAAAGTTAAAGGGCAATTTTCTACGATATATATTTTTCAAATCCACCATTGTTACATTTTCGCAGGTTGTAATAGCTTTTCTAATAATCACTGAATGAAAAGAATTCGATTCCTTTCGTTGTTCCGTTCAAAAGTTGCATTAAATGTTTTAACCAATGGAAGTTCATTTGCATACAGCAAACAATTAACTCTAAACGATGAATGACACCTCCTGTCACACCAGCATTGGTGCTGGTACCGTCTCAACCATAACACCCAAGTTGTCAAGTGGCTGCTTATTAGATGTTAAGAGATTAACAATGTTATCTTCTCGACATACTATAAAATAAAATCTCCAAAAGCGTCTGCAAAACTCAAGAACTACCTGCCGATTTCGCTGAAATTTTCACAGTTTGTTCCTTTAAGTCCTGAAAAGGTTTGCAGACCAGTTCGAAAAAAGTTCGATGAATAATCCTTTTTTTATTCCAATTTAGGCCGAACTTTTACATAAATTCCTGCATATGGGGGTGAAAAATTACTTGCACATATTAATATTATACATCGTTGGAAAGAGTAGAATTTCCCGCGTTCTACGCAATTTGTTTCAATGCTCTAACCTACTTACGGTGGGAGTTATTTGCTTTTTTAGCTCGAATTTGTTTAGCTAAAATTTGGCACTACTTTCTTCATTAAATTTATCAATAAAAAATGAAGGAATTCTCCCACAGTTTTCTTTTTCACACCATTAGAAAAAGCGACTTTTTTTTAATTTTTAGATCTATCAACTGCAAAAATTGTTCAAAATCAATTAAGATGTTGAAAGTTTGAAGCGCAACATTAGTCAAAAAAAAAAAATAATAATAATAATAATAATAATAATAACATTCTATACAGGCCGTAGTTTTTCTAACATATATTTAGGGAAATAATCTCCATTGAAAAACAATTTCAACACAAAAGTTTGACATTAGTACGACCAATATTCACCGAGATGTGAAACGCAGCGTTTTGTGACTTGCACCACTTTACACTCGCCGTCAATTACACCTTTTGGGGAAAAGAGTGGTTTCTCAAACTGTTTGAAGTTTTGTAGTGTGTTTTTGCGTATCATAGAATAACATTTGTCGTTCATTTTTAACAATGAAAAATATAAATACTTCGTTTTTTTTTTTTTTTTTTTTTTTTACTTCGACAACCTGTCATTCTTCTGAAAGGGCGATAAGTTCCAATCTCATCTTCTGTATGGTCCCTTAAAACTTTGAACTCGAATATATCCTTGAGTTTCGGTCGCACAAATGTCAAGTTTTTTTGTGTTAGTAATATTTTTTAATGGATATTATTTCTCTAAATATAATATAGGGGACCTCTGGCTCGTATAAAAAGGTAAATTTTGTATTTTTCGACTCATTTTTATTTTCTATTCAAACTTTCAACACATTAACTCCGAATCTAATTTTGAATATTTTTGCAGTTGGAAGCATGCATCTAGGACTAACGGTTGCGAAAAAAAATATATTTCATGTTAAACTAGAACACCCTGTATTATATACATTATATTTCCTCCCCCCCCCTCCTTCCCTTCGAAATTCATGACATTAGTGAGGTATGTTATATCATGCGCACTTCAGACATGGTAAAATAACTTTGTTCTGTCTATCGTGTATGCTACTGATGAGGGATCTCGAGGGTATAATTGAAATATCTATTTAAAGCATTTTATTAAACATTTATGCTTTATTTACGTAAACAATTAATATTATTTGCCATTTAGTAAACATAATATCAAATCAGTTTCCGTTATTTGCGCGGATAACGTATAATCTTCTGCGCAAAGTAGAACCAACACGGCATGTGTAAAGTATATCAAGTATTTCATTATGTTATCCTTATCTCGACTGAAGTCAAAAAAGTGCATTACCTAAACAATCAACTTATTTCTGTGAATGGGATGCAAATATTCTTCACTGAAATTTGAGAAACATTGTTTTACTGTCGCTAAAAGACTCATGACAGGTGTTATTGACTTTGATGATTTGTACATAATGACTCAATGAATTTGCCATTCAAAACCTATCCTTGATGAATATTATGAAAATAGTTTTGCTAAAAATAGGCACAGCACCGAAGTTAGAGTAATTAGAAGATTTAGATACATCTATATTCACTTTGATTGTTTTTTGTAATCATCTAAAGCCATTACGAAAGAAACATGACACAGACGCACATTTTCATTTCCGTTATCCCAGTTTGGAGAAAACGAAATCTTATAATCTGCTGCGCATTGTTAGGAAAGATATTGAAAAATTAATGATACTTCAATAAAAATAAAATAATAAAATTGTTCAAAACTCATCACAACAATATTTGCAATATTTTACTGAAAGTAAGAAAAGTAGCGCAAATCCTTTTCCCAAAAAGATTTAAACACACTTGCATTCATACAACTTACATTATTGCTAGTTAAAACCCACGGTAATGGATAAAACTTTTCTAAACAGAACATATTTTTGATACATGGCTCAGGCGCACATTTCCATCTACTTTAGTTTCGAGAGAAAACGAAATCTATTTTCCGTGGCTCATTTTTGTGAAAGATGCCGCGAGTATGAGGATATTTTTTTCAAGCGTTCTTGTTTCTCAAACAGCGCGTTCGTTCTGAGAAGAGATTTAAAATGATTCCTTTTTCTTAAAAGTAAAAGCAAGAACCTTTTACTTAAGCTTAAATCGTTTTTTTATTGCTGGCACTTTATCATTTTCAGAAGGCTATAAGTCAAGATTTTTTTGTGTTCGTAGTTCACTTTCTTGGTTGCTTATATCGCCATTTATTGTTGGAGTTTCATTTTATGTCCTTAACCAACGACTTGCTATGGTATTTTATTGATTTCTGGCCAATAGAGGGATACTTGAAATACCTCCTTGGGGTTAACATTGTTTAAAGATAAAGAAATGATATCCTATAAAGGATTTAGGTGTTCTCAGATCACGATCAGCTGTAGTAACCGCGTAAAATAAAGCATATTGAATCTGAAACAGTTTTTTTTTTTTTTTTTTTGCAGCACTCAGTTGAAAAGCACTACGGTATGACAATTAACATTTTTAAAAATTGACGGATAGTTGCTTAATCTGAAATTTTTCTCCTAAAAATATTTTCGCATATACTAAACAATTTTGAAATTTTACATCAATCTGTAATTCCTAAAAATTAATTTTTATCACTTTTCGCTTTCAGTTGCAACTTTATTGCTTAAATCAATTTTTCAGAAGTACAACTTTCGAGTATAAACGTAAAAGTTATTGATAATCTGCAAAAATAAATCTAAAGTGGTATAACTTGATAAAATGATACTGCTATTTTTAATCGGAGGGTTGATGAAACAAGAGTTTATAATTACAGTGTTACGGTGCTCTGAAACACGTTTTTACGTTATTTGTGCTCAAGTTTTGATGATAAAGGTTTGCAGAATTAGGTTAGCTATATGCGAGCAAATTGAAATTTGATGAAAATATTCATGATTTTTTTTTTTTTTTTAAGTTCATCAAGTGCTTTTCTAAGAGTATTCCATTTTTACCCAAACAATTTTAAATTAAAATAAACAGGCCGTAGAAAATTACTCTTTTTACTAAGGAAAATTAAAGAAACTCAATAAATGACAAAAAAAGTCAGCAGATTTGATTCAAACTAGCTCACGGAGTACTTTGAAACTCGCTGTGCTGTCAAAAGTATAGGTACTAACTTCCTTTTAAAAGCTAAAGATACTAAAAGTGAAGTAATATACCGAAAAAATAGGGTAGTGACGTAAGCAACAACAGATATTATTAAAAAAAAATAAGAAAACGAAATGTATTCTAATTTATTTGAAATTTAAAACACAATGAGTTTTAACAAAATTGAATAATCGAAGATTTTTTTTTAATTGTACTTTAAAGGCAATAGGTGTGTTACTTCAAGTAAAGGTTTAAATTCTCGTTTGTTTGAATTACAAAAATTAAGGCCACATTGGTAAATATAAGATCTAATCTCACATTGAGAATTCGGATTTTAAGAATTCCCATCAAAAGATTTAAATTGCTGTTATGAAATAGTTTATATTCTTAACTTAAAGTTACAAAATTATTACTAGACAATTTAATACCATTTAACTACTTAAGAATTCAAAGATTATTATATGTAACTACTTAAATCATTTATTTGAGTTTCTAAGTATAATTGTTATCCTTTTGCGGGTAACCTCTATTAAATGGGCTTTATCTGTACTGATAAAGTGCTAATCCAGCACTCTGACGAAATTACTGTATGATGCTGTAGGGCCTACGTGATCAGCGTGCATGCAGCAAGTCTACTCTTATTCGAATAAGCGCTAAGTCCTCTTTCGCATAATCTCTCTTCGGCTTAGTTTAAAGCACCGCTGCACTATGCAATGCTCTCCTCCATTAAGCTCGATAGACTAATAGAGTTTTGAGAACTCAGAAATGCTGCTTTTCTAAGCTACCACTGCTTCAGAAGAGATCAGACGCTCCAATTCTATGTTTGAATACATATCTTTACTTAGAATGGAATGCAGACGCGGTGTTCTGCAACACATTTTATAATTTGACTGCTTTAGAGTATGATGAACATTTTTGGGTAATTAGTATGTAATGCTGCGTGAATTAAGAAACTGTGTAACACTGAGTTTGAAACAAATGTGTTCACGCATTGTTGTTGCCTTATCATTGTGTCATGAGAAGAGTTTCAGTAAGAGTAAACAGTTTACTATTGCAAACATAGATGAACTTAACTAATACTTTTGAAGTTCGTATCTATTTTACATGTGTTTATTGAAGATGAAATAAAAACACGACACACAGTACAACGCAGTTTGTAATTTGACTCGTTCAGAGCTGGATGATTATTTATAAACTCCTTGTGAATAAAACATTTTCATAAAGAAATCGCGTACCACAAAATTTGAAAATAAATGTGGTTATGGCTGATTTTTTTTTAAACTTTTGTTTTATTGAGAAGATTTTTAGAGATCATAGCAAGTTAGTATATACATATGCACAACATACTTGCAAAATTAAAGCACTTCAATGACGCGTTTTTAACTTCAACTATAGTTTCAAAGTGTAATAGCTACGTAAATAACATGTTTTCAAGTTTTGTGGAAATTGGAGGGACATATTTGTCTACGTGATCTGTAAAAGATGCAAAGCTACAACAATTTTTCAAAATTTGATGAATTCATAATTCAACTCAAAAATACTTTGATACATAAGACTAATACATACATTTAGTATTCAATTAAAACGTAATATTGAAGATAAATAGAAGCATGACAGTGGAAATGCAGATGTATTTCGTCTACGATGGTATCAATTTAAAAAAAAAGGAAAAGAAATCATATTTCTCTTTTTTTTCATAATATTAAGATTTTGATTTTTCAATGAAACGGAAAAAAATTATAATAAAAGTGAAAAATATTGATTTTATTTAATAGCTATTTGCAATTTTCCTTTTATCATCATTATTTTTATATAATTCGTTTAATATTTGGAATTTGGCTTGCTTATTATATATTTACTTGGCTTTTTAGTTTTGCTGCGTTGCGCATCTATGAGCTTTTGGTATGGTCTTTCAATATTTTTCACTATATATATATATATATATATATATATATATATATATATATATATATATATATATATATATATATATATATAAATATATATATATATATATAAATATATATATATATATATATATATATATATATATATATATATATATATATATATATATATATATATATATATATATATATATATATATATATATATAATAAGGATAATCACTGCCTGCTTCATGGTACGTAAAGGTTTAAATTCCCAGCAATCTTATGAAATGCTTTAAAATAGTATATAATTTCAAAGGACTAATTAAACGCATAAATTAATATAGCTAGTGGTCAAAGCATTTTAATATTTTTATTCGCGTCATTTCTAGCAGAAGTAAAAGGAAACGTTAAAATTAGAGTAACAACGACAAAATTTGGAAAAACTTATTTGCGTGTTAAAAAATGATTTCGTTTGTTGAAAATTTAAAAGTACAGCAAGATCAATATTAATCGGATTTTTATGAGATAAAGTTTAAAATATACCTCTTTCCATTTTTTTTTTTTTTTATCGACAAAATATTGGCTCGCGAACTTTTAAATGGGGCTTTTTTCCAGCCTTGAGACACGCCTAGTGTGAATGAAGTGGGTGTAACTGTTTCAAACTCACGTCTTAATTTCCTAATCACGCAACATTCGCTCTCCCCGCCCTACAAAACTTTGTCCCTTCTCTCACGTTCAGAACTTGTCTAATAGTTTTTCATGAATTGATTACAGAGCTCATGCAGACGAACATTGAAAATTACTGGGAGGATCGATTTTGCTCTCGTGATGTTTCTTTCTTCTGGGTTTTCATTCTTTCCCCGATTCACTGCAAAAGCTGTAAGGCATAAAAGCAGCTGCATTTTTACAACAAACATTTGAGTTCGTGCCCGTATGTTTTAAATATTTTACAGCAAGGTTTTAAAATACGTATAGCAAATGTTAGGGCTTTTAGCGTCTTTTCAAGAAGAGTCAGTACCCTAAATACTTTCAAAAATTCAACTTTTTGATTTTTATATATTTTGAAACTCTATTTTAATACTTTTTTAATGATACAAAATTCTTGATCGTACTCATATTAGAAATAAGTTAAAATAGGCTTTAAGAAATGTAAACCTATTTTAATAAGGTATGATTTTCCCCTTTAAATTGCAATATCTCGAAATGGTATTTTTAAAACTAAATGTCCCCTTTTCTCAGAAAATAAATTTTAATAGGCTTTGAAATTTTTGCCACCTATTCCATACATCTAATTGCATATATGGCATTTTTTGGAAAAAAAATACAGTGACTTACACATTAGAATTAAAAAAAAAAAAAAAAAAAAAAAAAAACTAAACTCTCTTTCTGTAAAATTTTACTTCAGTATAGAGAAAAGAGTCTACTTAAGGTACAGAAAAAATTTCCTAATTGAATCTTTAACATATTTTCAGAGAAAGGTACATGAACCTGTGCAAATTAGTATTGACGGTATAGGGGGTACTGACTCCCCTTAAGTAGAAAATTAAAAAGGTTAATGTAAAAAGAAATATCGAAATTTTTCATTATCGATATCATGTGTATTTTTTCATTATGAATCTCATGCAGAGGAATATAGAAAATTACTGTGATCATAGATTTTATTCACGCGATATTTCTTTCTCCTACCCTCCCATTCATTTCCCAATTTACTGCAAAGGCAGGTGAGATGTTTTTTTTTTTTTTTTTTTTTTCAAAAAGACAGCTAAATTTTATCAAGAAACATTTAAAAATGCGTCCATAATTTAATTTATCGTTTTAACTCTTTAAAAAAAAGTTAACTAAAAACAAATAGGACATCTTTGTGTCGAAAATGCAATTCTTTTTTTTTTAATACATGATAAATTGCATCACTATCTGTGTGAGACTTTTTACGTCCGCACTTCCATTGTTTCACCGATTCGCTAAGAAGTTTCTGATAAATTAAAATGATCTGGAATATCAGAATAAACATTTTAAATTCAGTCTATGCCTGAATGAGAGTTCAAATGTTTTCATTTTTAAAGAGCATCATATTTAAATGCATATAGAAAATTTTTATGATTGTAATTTGTTTTACGTTATGGATTGAACGTATAACTATAAACGAGAAATGGGGTACATTCGTGAATCAGGACAAAGAATATGTTTTTCAAACTTTTGTATTTTTTTAAAGTTGTGCCGCACCAATGAAAAAGAAAGGATTTTCAATAGGAAAGTTGCAAACTATTAAATGTTCATATTTTGGCTATTGGATATTGTTAATTGACACTCAAAGCTAAAAAATTCACCATCGCCGAATTTTAAAACACCGTGATTGATTTTTAATGAATTTTTAAAAATCCACGCGAAAAATTGCGCTCTTCTGAAACGTCACGAGCCTACGTCACAGGGCGCTAATGGGCAGCCTTCCGCCGAAGATCCCTTGTTTTCGCTAGGGACATTTTGAGCGCGCTGATATTTTTATTTTTTAGAAATTCAATAATCCTTTTGAACACACTATGGAGGCCGGATTCGTTAAAGCACAATCTAAATAATCTTCCTCAATTAACATCAAAGATTATATTCGAATATTTCCGAGAGGATGAGAGGTTTAATGTTCCAGAAACACGAGGAGTTAAATGCGGGGAGATAAGCCTTTTACGTTTCGTCTTCGAAGTCAAATGCACGTCCTTCTGCTTCTCCCCTATCGGAAGAGCGCGTGACGTCACTTCCTATGCCATTTGACGTCACAGGCGCTTGACTTTAAAACTTAATTAAAAAAAAAACTACTTATCGTATCGCAAACATTTTTTCACCTATGATGTTCATACATGTTACTCATCATATAAAAATAAAATTGAAAAATCGAAAACTTCCCTATTAGGTGATATTAATGTTTAATACATGAGATAAATGGGAAAACAACAATTGTTTTTACCTTAAAAGATGTGTTAGTATGTAAATCCATTAAACGGTGAGATTTTATGGCAAGTAAGATTGTTTTAATTTTATTATATCCTGCTTATCTGAGTATGTTACACTAAAATATCGCAAAATTTAATACTATCCTCGGTAGGTAGCAAATTGCCACCGTTTTCGGTGCACTATACCAATACCTTTATTAAAATGTAGTATATCAATATAAGAAACCATTATTTTTTCAGGCCTTTTTCTTTTGCATTTTATGCATCGAGAAAAAAACGAAACTGTCAAAAACAGAAATAAACCGGAAATAAATAAATCTGGTGCTAAGATAAATAAATACCTTTGTGCTGAACAATAAAGTAAGACAAAACAACGTAAGTAGAAGCACAAATTTGAAAATTACAGCAGACTCGTGTTTCGGCGTTACAGAGAACGCCTTTTTCAATGCAAAAAATAATAAGCTTATGTCTTTTCATCCATAAGCTCATTATTTTTTGCATTGAAAAAGGCGTCGAAACACGTGTCTGCTGTAATTTTCAAATTTGTGCTTCTACTTACGTTGTTTTGTCTTACTTTAAATCTGGTGCTAATTTAAAAATAAAAACTGTTGAGAATTTCTCAAAAAATAAAAAAAGAAAAATATATGGATTCTAAAGGTAAATAGTAGTCTTTGGTCATTTTTAGCCAGGTCTCAGTAGCTTATGCGTATGACTAACAGACGTGAAACATCCCCAAACCGTATTATAGAATAGAATTCAAAGGGTGTGAAACAGGGTGGGCGGAACAAAGGTGTTACGCGAGTGAAAACACAATGCTTAAAAGCACTTCACATCCCCCAGGGTCCTTTTATCCCACAATACCCTCTATCTAAATAGCTTACTGGTAGCATTGAGGGATAAAAACGGAGTAGTCACACCCTGGTTCAGTCATTGAAAAATAATGGTTGGCGTCAAAATAATAGTTTTAGTTTGGAAGCATGTGAAATTTTTAATACCAGGTGACAAGGCAGATCTTTACCATTCTAAACGTTAATAACAAAATTTCGAACTGCTGAACTGAATTGCAGTTTGGTGCAAAGGAATGAAACACTCTGACTTTTTTTTACAGTATTTGTTTATTACTGAAGTACAAGGCGCTAGTTGCTAGCCAATTGAATTAGGAAAAGAAAATGGCAACACCGTAGAAGAAAGCGCATTGTGTGTTGTGGTTAGCAGGAAGGAAATCACATTTTTTGCAACGAAATTTTTAAGCATAAACATCTATCAAGTGTGACAAATTGTGGATATGTTTGGTTTATTTGGCGAATAATTCTTTGTACGGTTATTGGTGATTTTGTTTCGGTTAACCATAATACACGTTGCGCTTTCTTCTGTACAGATGTCATTTTTCTCCCTTCTTCCGCTAGCTAGCAACTAACTAAAAATTACGAATTTCTTTCTTAGTTTGTAGCAAACTTCATTTCATTTCACCTGTTAGCATTTTTGTTATATATGTTTAGAAAGGTAAAGGTATTTTTCGGAACCCTGTATATTGAGAGCATTTAAGAAGTATGTTAAACAACTTTAAAGCGATAATGTGGAGCACTAATGTTTAACAAAAGATCGAAACCAAGGACTTAAAGTTTTAAGCGGGATTCGAACCATGATGACTTGATTGACTGCAATTATATAACAAAAAGATCGAAACCAAGGAAATTTGGTGAACTTAAAGCTATAAGTGAGATTTAAGCCATGAGGGCATGATTGAAAGCAGTGACATAACGATCAAAAACACCTGAGTCTTTGATTTGAACACAATTTTCCTTGTTTTAGACCATAAGGATCCACTGCTTGTCAGGTTCCTGGAACGGAGAATCCCTATCAATGCACATCATTCTCAGGCCAACCTTAGACAAGCAATTAAGTTGAAAAGGTCAGGCATGTTGTTCAAAAATGCTCACTAACGGCCAATGCGGTGAAGACGACATTGCAGCAGTTTCGGTGAGAAACGGTGGAACGTCCACAGTACAGTCTGGACCTTTCACCATGTGACTTTTATGGGTGATATTTTTCAGAAATCAGATGTTTTTATACCTGTGAAACAACGGATCACGAAGTGTGTGATTGGATCCAGGCCTGGATTCGACTGCAGCCTACTAGATTCAATGGGATTGACCGACCAATGTCGCAAAAGGGATAAATGTGCCAACAGTTTTGGCTACTATTTTTGAGTTAATAACATCGTGACTGTTACTCTACACTAGGGACCAGGTTTCATTTGAATACCCCTCATATATAAAGCACCGCGAGGGAACTCATTTTTATGACAATTTCTGCTCTATTCATGTTGTTTTTTTAATTTTTTGTCAACCAAGACATTAAACTCCCCTCCTCCCCTCCCCCCAGAGAAAAAATTATTGAAGTCATCAGTAGCTGAAAGTGATCCTGATTAGATTAAAAACAACATCTCTTACAGACCATCAACAGTAACAGACCAAGTTTACGTCAAGGTAAGGACAATCGTTAAAAAAAGTAATCTTTAGCAGAATGGCAAAAATTCAAAAAAAAAAAAATTCACATTAGAACAAGGATGCCAAAAAATATGCATGCTAGATTGAAGGCATCTCTTACATAACATTAAAAGTAATTGTAAAGATTTAAACTATGGTAAGGACAAACGTTAAAAATGCAATCTTTAGCAGAAATACAACATTTCCAAAAAAATCTCATTAGAATGAGGATGCCGAAAAACATGCAGCAGAAAAATTAGCACATGCTCTTAAAATTCCCTTAATGAGCAAGATTAATTTTCAGTCATCTCATTTTCTTTTCTATTTATAGCATTACGGTAAAAATTGTGCAGAGGAAAATGGTTTTCTATGCCTAAGACTAAGTCAATAGCTATATCTCCAAACAAGTCAATAAGCATCTGCTCTTCTTTTGTTTACTTTAGTTATTTTTGCTGAAGGATTAATGCATTTATATGTTGCAAAATATGTCTCATACTTATGCATGACATTTTAAGGCGCTATTTCATGCAGTAAAATCAAACTGATTTCACGAACATTCAGTCCCAGATATTTTCCCTCAACAACTGTTTACCTTTTTGCGTGAAGCCTTTAGAATCGCCTTAGATAGTACTGCATTTAGAGGATTTTAAGGAAATCTAGTTTTAAAGCCCTTTGCTGTCGAAATTTTCGATAACAAATTATGCAAACATGTCAATTGTATGTTTCAGTGCATTTTTTAGAAATAGGGCGATGAAATGTTAGCGTGCCAGTTTTTCACTTCAAGGATAATATTCGTGCTTTTATTGGCTGCATTTCGTTATTTATTTAGGATCTTACAGTAGAGAAAAATGACGATTCTTTCGATAGTCCCCTGCAAAAACGTTTTATTAGCGATTTTATTTTTCCCCTTCCTGAATGATAACGGATTGTCGTGTTTTAAGGAGTCGTGTAAGACGTGCTAAAAAAGGAATGGCAGTAAGGCGCTAAAAAAAGAAATATAGAATAAATAAATGAAAAGAGCGAACCTTATGAATTATTTAACTAGATAGGAGAAGTTAGACGTTTGAAAGAAAAGAATCTTTTCTCAGAATAGATCTGTGTAATTCTAAATTCTCTTCAAACTTCAATTTAAGCTGAATATCTGAATTTACATTACCGCGTTTCAACTTTTGGCCCTTTAAAGAATGTATGATGTAGTATATAAACTTAGTCAAAATAGTATCAAACTTTCTTACTGTACGAAAGTAAGAAAATAATTTAAAAGAGAATCAGATTTTCGATTGTCGATAATGATATGCATGATATATATATATATATATATATATATATATATATATATATATATATATATATATATATATATATATATATATATATATGTTTCTGGACGTTGATGTAGTACAACTTACAACTATCCAAATATAGTTAATTGAATTTTACTTTTAAATGAATAAGATAAATCTGAAATAGAAATGACCAACAAGGAAAGGGAAAAGATTAAAAATAAATTGTTAAATTTCTTACGGATACCGGTCGTGAATTGACATTTTTTTTCAACTGATAAATGTTTTTTAAAACTTTTTCAGAGCATCTCGTGGACATTCCACATAATCATTGACCACTTGATACACCGTTTAACTGTTCTCAGCATAAAAGTCGCATCTGATTTTTTAAATTCGAAAATGAGTTATTGTCATCTCGTGGTTCTTTATAACATACTGACCTTAAATGCTATGTTTCATGGTCATTTGTACATGGGAAAGATTTTAAAAAAAAATCTGAAATAGTGGCATATGAAAGAAATATATGGTGGCGTAAAACTTTAAAAAGCATGATCGCATTTTGAGTGCGGCTGCTGATATGACTTTTTCGGCTCGCATAGCAGTATACATGGTGGTCGAAAAGTAACGCCCCTTTGAACCCTAACTGATCGTCAGCTTATTTAATCGAACTAGAATATCATACGGTTGTTGGAAATTATGCGCTGAAGACATTGACGATTTTAAACAACTTAGAGTTTACGGTTACAGTGAGATAATATGAAACTTTTTTAATGGTAACACGAATTTGCCAGCAAATTGGCTTACGCTTTTTCAATACCAGCTTACGCTTTTTCAATACCAGCTTAAGATTTTTTAATACCAGCAACATGGTGAATGACCAGTGAGAAGAAATGCGCACTGATACAATCGTATGTCTAATTTACGATGATGCACTATTCTCACATTCCATGTTAAATGGGTTTTTTTTTTTTTTCACTTTTTCATTGCACGTGCAGTGTTGTAATTGGTGTTTTTACTACATGAGTTTTTGAAAGTTTGTCGAAACTACACCCATTTTACTACACCACTAACATAAAAATTATCAATTTAGCAAATGCATTTTGCCAGCTCTCTTTATCACACGCCAGTATTTCCTTCGCTATTTGGAGTTGTTTAACACGCCGATTAATTAGTTCAGTAAAAACAGTTGTTGTCTTCCATGAATATTAAAATTATCTCCCTATAACCATAAATGTAAGCTCTACGCTTTTTGAAATCAAAACAGCACATACCTTGAAATCCCTATGCTTGAAAATTTGGTTTAATTGGTTGGGCGGAAGAGCATCCAGGATTGCTAGGTCAGGGTCGTTTCTTTTGGACAACCTGTATATTCATGTCAGTCTTTATGTTGATGTTAGTTAATGCTAGATACGAGCATAGTTTGGAAAAGCACACACAATCATATCTCTCCGTTTTGAAGCAGTCTGGCGATATTGTTGAGGAAAGCCATAACAATGAACAATGAGTTATTATAGAAAAGCCAAAATATTAAGAAAACCATTGAAACTGGAATAATGTCATACAATAATAAAAAGAAAAAAAATGCTGGATTTTATTGTAACGTCGCATCATTTAGGATGCCGTCATGACATTTTTCAGTTAATATTGTAACCTTGGGTGCATTATGAAGATGATGGCATGACTGTTATTTAGGTGGTTTTTCAGTTTTGAGGATTTTAGAATTTTTAGTGTTTTTGTAAACATGCATGTATATAGGGAGTATCGAAAAACTCAAAATTTCCCAGATCTTTTTGCGGTAGTGCGGAAACGTTGTGAACTGCCATCTTTAAAATCTGTGAGAAATATTTAAATTCCAGGTTAAAAGTTTCTGGCCCCTCAGTGGGTCAAAGTTCCGAAAATTGGGCGAAAAATGATTAAATTACAAAAAAATAATAAATTATACCAGAGATTGATGATCAGTTTGGGGTAGCACTTAAAAGTTTCTTATTTCCAACAACTGTAAGCACAAAAAAATTTAAAATTCTAGGTTATTTTCTTCTGCCGTCTCAGCGTCATTGAATTTGGGAAATTTTGACGCATTTTGGTGCATTTCTGTATAACTGTTATTTTCTTGCTTGATGCATAATCAAGGCAAACTAGGTTTGACTTTTTTTTTTTTTTTTGGCTAAGCGCAGTGGGGCTGCGCCACAAGCATAAACGAGTGTTAAGCGGTTTTAAACCGTTAAAATCTGTATTCGTGCAATTTCATTACGATTTTTACACTTGCTTCCACTGCAGTAGTTTTTTAAACTATCCGTCTTGTTATTTTGTGTATTTTCTCTCTTATTTCTTATTCTCTCATTAGACATATTTCTAAATATTAAAAATGCCAATATCATCACATTTTAAGTTTGTTTTAAGTCGACTAATATTGCAATGCCCTATTTTCGGAATACCGAAAGATTTTAAGATTTCTCACCCGTTTCAATGATGGCAGTTCACAACTTTTCCGCACTACTGAAAAAAGATACGGGAAATTTAGATTTTTTTAATACGCTATAAGTATAAGTTTATATTATAATATTTTTTGCGTAGACCAAATTTTTAGTTACTCATCGGCTCTTAGAGTTATAATAATAAAGTAAGACAAAACAACGTTATATGAAGCACAAATTTGCAAATAACTGCAGACACGTGTTTCGGCGTTACAGGGAACGCCTTTTTCAATGCAAAAAATAATGAGCTTATGGGTGAAAAGACATCCGACAAAAGCCAAGAGCAGATAAGCATGCAGCTCAAAAGATAAAAACAGCGGATAAGTCAAACACCAATGACAAAGTTATAAACCAATCAGGAACCAATAGGAATGCAAGCAAAGGCCAACAGCTTTCTCTTAGGTACGAACCAAGAAAGAAAGAATTCAATTGGACAAAAATTAAGCCGAAGCTTAAACAAAAAGAAAAGAAATTGTCAGTAACCGTGAACCGCAAGAAAGGAAAAGATAAATGGAAAACCATGAAATAAAATAAACAGAAACAAAAAATATTCGAAAAAAGGAAAAGTAAAGATAAATAGAAGAAAATTAGGGGGGGGGGGGGGACACGTGTCTGCTGTTATTTGCAAATTTGTTGCTTCATCTAACGTTGTTTTGTCTTACTTTACTGTTCAGCACAAAGGTATTTATTTATCTTCTTAGAGTTATGTTTAAAAAAATTAAATCTGCCGAAAGGCCTTAATTATCATGTTTAGCAGAAAAATCGTACATTTTGGAACGTTTTACAACAATATTTTCAGCCTTCATAACCCACCTTAGTGTAATTTTTTCATTAAATTACAAAAAATTGCTGAAAAAGAGATCATCATACTACTAAGTGAATGACATGGTTAATGTTGCTCTTTTTTCCTTATTAAAAATATTTTTATCCTATAAAAAATGCATAATTTTATCTATATGTATATTTAAAGGCGACAGTGTTTCTTTGTTTGTTTCTTTCTTTGCTTGTACCCGATACCCAAAAGACCCCATAGCACCTACAGCCTTGAAACTTTTCACAAAATTCGAACGTATCCCGGAGATCTATACCTCGAATCCCGAATTCTAAATTTCTAATTAATTTTTTGATAAATAACTAATTGAGCTGAAATTTCACGTTTTTTGCCTAATTACGGGAAAATTAGGCCCCCCATCCCCCTAACATTATATGTCGTTGGAAAGAGCATTCTTTTCCGAACAAGATGATGTTTGTTCCGTCTTTCTCAATTAATTAGAACAAAAGATTTAAGCGATTCTAATTAAATAATCGTAATTGAGCCAATTTTCAAGGCTAAACTTCAATATATATATATATATATATATATATATATATATATATATATATATATATATATATATATATATATATATATATATATATATATATATATATATATATATATATA
Organism: Uloborus diversus; assembly: GCF_026930045.1. NCBI lineage: Eukaryota > Metazoa > Arthropoda > Arachnida > Araneae > Uloboridae > Uloborus > Uloborus diversus. The sequence goes on from NC_072733.1 coordinate 6,514,623, forward strand.
TTAGGGTGGTCCTTATTTTTGAAGCTGCAGATATTTTACGCGACGCCCCCTCAATTTGTTCCATTATACAAATAAATGATCCTTGCAAAATTATAAGTCAATCCATGAATATTAACACGTGCCCCTACTGCCCCCTTTTTTGAGTTTCGGAGAAAAAAATGCAGATTTTCTCAATTTTTATGTAAAAATATTTAAAAGTTTTATATTTAAAGTAATTTTGAACCTCAATAGGGGCTGCTACATCGAGACCGACCATTCTCTCACCTTCATTCTGTGAAATTTAACATGTTACAGAGGGTACATGTACACCAATGGCCTTTGGTCAAGCGTACCTCTTTTCTGCGCTTGTTCCAACCAAGCGGCAGGGGAACGTTTCTTCCCACCAAGATGGACACAAGGGATTCTATAGGCAATTAATGAATGGCCTAGGCCATTAGTAAATGATCTTTGACAACAACAAATTGCCTCCTCCAGGCTTTGGGGGTGTTGATTTACAAAATTCTCTGTATGTAATAGATGTGGCAAATAGAGGCGCAAGGTTCGATTACTCCTGACACAAAAATGTACTGTATTTTCCATAGCTAAAATATAAATTTAAAAAAAAATATCCGGATCGGAACAACGTAGAAATCTATACTTTAAATTAATTTTCTTCTATTTCAGTACATAGTCCTTTATTATCATCTAATTCTTCTTGAAATTCACGAGATTTAGAAAGCGAAATGGGTATCTATCCTAACCTGTTGAGCTTTTGCTTTCTACAGCTGGTCTACCACAATGCAAAAAAGCTTGACAACTATTGATATCTGTTCGCCTTCCATCACTGTTAGACAAATGCCATATTAGAGATAAAGATGCCGTTCATTTATTAACAGCCTATGTAGATGCAGTAAATTTAAATCCAAACGACCTTCATATCAATCGTATATTCCTTAAGAAAGCAAGAAAACATCTTAGAGAGGTAAAATTAAATTTCATTAATTCAAATTTAGATTTTGTAGTTATTCACTGGGATACAAAACTACATCGAGATGTAACTGGAAAAAGAACGCCGACAGGATTACTGTGACAGCTTCAGGTCCTAATATTGAATAGCTACTCGGAATACCTTAGATATTTCTTCAGTTGTATATGATATCTTAGATGATAGCTCTTTAATGCTAACTGTTATAGCTTTAGTATTTGATACAACGACTTGCAATACAAATCGTATAAATTGTGCATGCAATTGTTTAGAACAAAAACTGAACGGTGATATATTACATTTGGATTGCCATCATCATGCACTTAAAATCGTACTGCAGAGTGTGTCCTTAAAGAAGTTCTTGCCTTTCTTATTTCTAGATCAGATATTCAATTATTTAAGCGCTTCAAAATTTTGTGGAAAGATCTCCATCATTCAGAACTTATAACTTTTCAATCAAGTACACATACCACTTAAATTCTAAAAGACGAAGTTGATGACATATTATTGTTCGTAAAAAGCGGAATTGAGAAAGATTAAAGAGAATTCTCATAAGTAGTAATAATATTTCCTGTTGAATTTTCTCCTACAGGAATATGTTTTCGGAAACCAGGAAATTATCCCGGAACCACATGGGTGGCAAAAGGAATTTTTGTTTGAAAATTTTTATATTTAGGAAACAATTTAAATTGACCCCACATGAAAAGAAAGCCCTTCAATGCTGTTTTACAAAGCTGTTTTGCAATTAAATGCTGTATGAAGATATGGTTTTTCGCAGCAACTCAATCGAGGCTCCTTTGAATAATATAATATGTCTGAAAAACATGCAGCTTACAAAATGACGACACACATGCAGCAGAAGTAGTGATTGGAAAATTCATAAATCACTTACGGTATTTAGGGGATAAACTAAAAGCTTTGTCCGCATTGTATGAAGGAATTAACTTTGAAGATAGGAAAAGACTAGTCCAAAAAATGCTTGTGATAAGGAAGACGTGCCTGATGACTGTTTAACTAATTTTAGATAACAGTAGATGATTTGGAAAACTTTTATTAGTAAAAAAGTATTCCATTCTATTCGATTCTATAAAATAATAATTTTTATATTTTATAAATCGATTCTATGAAGAGGAAGATAAATCCTCTTTATAGAAACAATTACGAGTCAATAAAACTGTTTGATATGTTACAAATACTAATTGAGTTTTTCCTCTTTCATCCTGATTCACGGCAAAATGAAGGAAGCTATTTAAAGGGAAGAGTGATTGTTAAAATACTTAAAATTGTGAATGATACAACTGAAAGAGGAGCACAATATTAATCGAAGAATTTCACAACTAATTTTCTAAATATGAGTCACGAAAACAATTTATTTTACAGACCGTCCAAAATTATCCGCCCGAAAAAAATACAGACTATCGAGATACATTGAGAAAAGCGTATGATTAAGGAAAGTTTCTAAAGCATATTATTTCATCCTTATTCAACGTAAAATTTTTATATGATATAAAGTAATTAAAAAGATTAATTTTAGTGCTACCTCACTATAAAATATTTTGCAAACCTAGGAAGAACAATGTACTGGGTCTGAAGTAAAAACTCGAAGATTTGTGAGAAAATTATCAAAAGTGTTTAAGTTCAACTGCCTAGGGGCACGCGTTATTATTGACCGATCAAGTTCAAATTTTGCACACGTTACTTTTTATTAAAGTGTCACAAAACTAGGGGGCGTCACTTGTTTAATTCCGAAAAAAAAAATCCCATATAAATAAGGACCACCCCAATAAATATATATATATATATATATATATATATATATATATATATATATATATATATATATATATATATATATATATATATATATATATATATATATAAAAGTATTTCATAAAAAAAAATAATTTGACACAGCAACGAAACATTTTAGATAAAGTGATTTTACTTATCTTCGGTATATTTACTTAATGATTTAAACGTAAACTTATTGTTCCACGAGATAAGCAATCAAACCAATTGTTTTCTTTTCAAGTTTAAAAAAAGGTTATCAATCAACTCTCTGCGTTAAGGAATTTGAAAATACAGAAGAGTTGTCTTTCTATTCAAATCCAAGTTAAAATGCTGATAGCCACCTCTTATCCAAACGTGCCCTACTTCCAAAAGAAAGAAAAGAAACCGAAACGAATGAAATACTTTTTCTCCCGAGCAAGCGCTTTCTTTATGTTTCAGTTGAATTTACTTTGCTTTTAGTATTACTCAGGCATAAAAAAGACACAGTAGGCTTTCTGTTCAATTCAGCAGTTCCATTTTTACTACCATTCCAACATTTATGATATAAACATATTATTTCAGATGCAACGAAACATGAAAATTACAAACAGAAATAATATTAGTATAGATATATTAAACATGTTTAGACCCCTATCTAATTTTGATTTTAACTGTAAATGGCGTAGAAAGATACAGCTATATAATGCCTGTTAGTTTTAGTTCAAGTGCTGTCCTTTTCTCTTTGTTTTTTTTATTTCTGTTAGACCTTTCGTTTAAACTTGATTCTTGAAAATATGGATGCACAAATATCCGACTGAAAATAGTGAGCTGCTTTAGTTAGTTGGAAGACGAATTAACCATGCCCAAGTTAGTGATATATAATATAGATTACCATTTTCACTCATTGGGTTTACACTAAACGTGAATAATTTTGTTCATCACATATATCACATTCTGCTTAAAACACTCTTTTTTATTAAAAGTAAACTATCAAGAAACATATCAAAAATTGCTCAAAATAAATGCATTATCATGGTTATTAAAAGCTGAACAGTTCTATAATAACAATTTAATCATTTTTAGTCTTAAAAACAGTAAAAATTCTAGCCAGATAACGAAAATTAAATCCATTATATGTTCTAGACATGAAATAAACTTTATAGACTAATTTGCCTTGGAAGAAACCAACATATTTTAACATCGTAAAACGACTAAACTTTATATTTATAAATTAAACTCTTTGTTGCCAATTAAAAGTGTATCTCAAAATGACATTCACGTGTTTCTTTTCATGCTGTAAAATGAGTGGTTTAAGAGATGCCTTTAATTAAATCAATCGCATTATCTATAGAAACACATGTACATTGCTTCTTCCAAAATCTTCTTTTATAGTTAAGAAGAGACGAAATTGAATCGGATGTTACTTCAATTTGATGAGGCTAGATCTAATTAAAGGCACTTACTTCAATAAATAAATTTCAAATTGTAAGACTTAACACTCAAATTATCTGTTTCAGAAAAATATATGGAGCATAAGTTACTCTGAAGTCGATGGCGGAAAATTAGGAAAATAGCGAAGTGAGATGATTAATTGATTGAAAATCAAACTGCCCAAAATTTGTCATCGTTTACTGTAATTAGCTCGTTATGTTGAACTAGCGCACTTTTGAAAACCAAGAAGGATTTTTCTCTCGAAAATTCAAGTACTCATCGCTCACTCGTCGCTTTAAATATTTCAAGAAATATTGAATTATATGCATATGTACTCGTAAATAATCCTGTGCTTTCACAAGATAACTGAATAATGTTATATCTTGAGTTTTTGATAGATTTATGAAATTTTTGCTTTAAAAACTTAATTGTAATAAATTTTTCAGCCATTCTAAATTCCCTTTCTATGAAGCTAAATGATTAGAGTTTTGGACTTAATATAGTAAACTTATAGTTTACATTTGAAATAGCTAATAATTTATTTAAAAATTAAGCAGTAATAAGTTTGTTAAAAGATAATCTATGAGTAGAAGCTGTAACTTTGTAAAATCATAACTTTATTTACGGCACAGGAATAAACTGCTGTCATAAAGTTTTTACAGAAATTAATTTCGAATTTTATTAAAATTGTATTCATTAATATTTTAACTTTAATTACAATAAGAAATTATGTCGATTTTTACTATAGCGATCCAATGTCGTTTAAAGGATGCACTAAAGAGTCATCGCACAATTTATTTCCAGAGATGTAAAATATTAGCATGCAACTATGCCTGAGATGTTCATCAAGTGCTTTTTCACATTTTTTTCTAAATTCAAGAAAACACTTAGGCATTAAGCAATAATAAGTAGCATTGCATCAAAATGAGAAGGTATTTGAATCTTAGAAGGTGAATGAACAAACAAACACTTCAAAGAAATGCCTCTCAAGCATATTCATCGCTTCAAAATACTATTAACGAAAAGAAGGTTAATAGTATTTTGAAAAGAAGAACCAAAGTTTTTAAGTTTGGTTAAAAAAAAAAAAATAATAATAATTATCAAATAAAAACAAAAACCCCGACTGCATAAAAACCAAAAAAAAAAAAAAAAAAAAACCCTAAAAGAAAAAAAAAAAATTGTAGCCCAGTAGTTTAGAATGTTATTAAGTACTACTGAATAACTACACCATTAAAATAGTTTTATAATTATACACACATAAGACAAATCATAAATTCAATAGCAGAATAGAAAGATCAACAGTCGAGGTCCATTCCTTTTTGAATCAAGGGACCCCGTAAAACTTGTATAGGCCCCGACTGTTGAGCCTTCTATTCTACTTTTGTATTTGTGATTTGTCTTACGGGAATATCGATTATAAACGTATATACTGGCGTAGTTATTCAGTAGCACTTGTTAGCATTCTAAACTACTGGGCTTATATTTTTTTCTTTTATTTATTTATTTCTTTTTTTTGGTTTTTACGCAGTCGGGTTTTTTGTTTTTATTTAATAATTACTTTTTATTTTACACGTTGTAGTTAATTTTCATTGACTTAGTTAATTACGGTTATAAGACGTTGAATTTCACAATCTTGTCATTTCAGGTAGCGTCAATAAATTGACCAAGGCGTTTAGCCTCTAGAACACCGCTACATTGGAACAAACATACATACTTAGGCTCAGAAACACACTACCCTCCTTTGCGTCGCGCACGCGCAGTCGGGTAAAAAAAAATGCAGATTTTTGCATTTGGAATATTATTATAATTTTATTTTCGCTATTATACATTGCTGTAAGATATGCTTTAGAATAAGAACTGCATAAAGCAGTGTGTTACGAAAGCGAAAAAGTAAAGCACATTTAATAAGCAAAAATACTGATCGCGCCGTATGTACATTCCACACTTATTCATGCATTAAACAGAAAATAGTGCTGCTTAAAATTTGAACATTAAAGCATTCTTGCTTGAAAAACAATGCTAGGACGCTAAATGAGACTTAATAGTAAGAAATACGAAGTGTTTTGGGTTCGCAGTTTGTTACACTGAAAGTTCTGAAATTGGAAGAACTCCAATGTAAAAGTCCATCGATCGTCGCAATTTGAGCCCCTCCTAACAGCAAGAAAGCACTCGGAAGGTACGAGTCAAATCGTAAGTGAGAATCATTCGCCATGAGTTATGAGCTCCAATTTAGTCTGTAAATGAGTTGAAGTCTCTGTCAATGACCGTTGTAAAGAAGACCGTGACAAGTCGATGGAAATGGCCCTCAGCATTGACCCCTTCAATCTTTCCCTTGAAGGAATTTAATTGGCCCGCATCTGACACTATCTGAAAGAGGACATGGGAGAATAGAACAAATTGTGTGCTGCCTGCCTTTTAAATGCTTGGCAGCCAGTTCTTTTGTTTCTGATCTAGGAACTCTAGACATTGTTCCAGTCCTAGAAAAGGCTCAAGTTATTACAGAACTCTTAGACTTATCAGTCTGCATCGATAAAATGCCACTATGCTATTCATTGTCCTGCTTTAAAACTTTTTTTTTCATATCGAATATTTAATACATAGCCTATTTTTCCGCTGCAAAATTTCAAGCGATAGATGCTTAATAAAGCAACCAGGTTATTGATTTAGTAAATTGAAATAACTTGATATGATAATTCGTCACATTTTAATAAGCACGATTTGAATCACCTAGCTAAAAAATCTAAACAATTGGACGCACGAAAAAAAAAGTTTTTCATGTTTGATTCTTCAATTTTTTATTCTTTCGTAGTATCAGTGTGATTCGCCTTATCACAATTAAGTAAATGGCGGACTCTTACGTTTATGTGTAGCATTCAATAAATCTGCGTTTTACTCTGATTCACTGCCACATTTATAAGGTTGTGGAGTCTCCTTTGGCGGCATAGTTTTCTTTCCTTGTGATTAAAAAAAATAGTAATAATAAATAAAACTAAAAAAAAAAAAAACATATAACAAATTTATCACAAGTCTGTTTCGTTAAAAAATATTTATTCACATACATGTTTTTGAAACCTGTTTAATGAACTTTGAATAGTATGACGTAATTGAAAAAAAACTTCAGTTAATTATTTGGCCCTTTCCAAAATGAGCTTTAATAACCGTTGAATGTTAAGTCCAAAATTAAGGACTTAAAATTAACATCTTGCATAAATTGGAATTACATTCCAAAAACTCAGAACGGCATTCGGCATCATAGGAAAGATATTATAAAAAAATCGCTGTGCCAGTTCAGAGCGACATTTGGAGCAGACTGAAAGAACTCAGCCGGAGGAAGAAGTTCCATACTATCATGTTAAGAATTTTCCTTTATAGTTATTTATGTGCAAAAGTTTCACGTCCATACCGACATTTTTGCAAAAACAGGCTTTCGCATTTACATCCGCACGTAAAATAACGAGTACGAGTGTACTTTGAGGAGCTTCTGTAATGATTCGAACTGTAACATTTTTTTCCTTTTGAAAGAGTTTTTGATCTACACATTTTATATTTTTTCTCTTTTCCGCTCCAGCAGAAAATAAGAATTTTCTTTGTGTTATAAGACAGAAAAAAAAGCAAAAGAAACGTCAGGCTATCTGCGATTATCTGTCTACTTAAGAATAAATCGTCAGAGACGGATAAAAAGATGAAAATATGACAAGGAAAATATGAATGCTCTTCTTAACGCCAGTTATATAAATGATTCTGCATGAATTTTGAACGTTCACATACTTTTAGAAGAAAAGTTGAAAGTTTATGAAAACAACCCAAAAGTTTCAATAGTATTTAAATGCTTCAAAACTGAAATTTTACTTATTGAGTGCAAAAAAGTAAAAAATAAAAAAAAATCATCGACATTCATTTCCTATGTGAATTTCAATTGCAAGGGTCACAATAAGGTTTGAAAATGGTTTGCATTTTGCAATATACAAGGTCCAGGTATTAATTTACAGGACTGGCGTAACTGCAGGAGAACGAAAAATCGGAAGATGGCGCTAATAATTGCATATTGAAAAGCGCTTTCTTACGCATGTGCAATGCAATTGGCGTCATTCTAAAGTAAGTGGTTCTCGTGGAAAAGCGCATTAAAACGTAGCTCTCAAATTCCTGCCGTCAAAGTCAAAATGAAGCAAAGAATAACCATTAAGTTTTGGCTCAGATTGCGCAAGACAGCTGCAGAAACATACGACATGTTGAAACAAGTTCACTTGAACTTTAGAATGGTTTACACACTTTCGGTAAGTGCGCAAAAGTGTCAATGATGATCCACTCACAGGCCGGCCGCAGTCCACAAGAACCACTTACTTCAAAATGGCGCCGATTGCGCTGCGCATGAGCAAGAAAACGCTTTTCAGTATGCAATCATTAGCGCCATCTCCCGACTTTTCATTCGCTTACAGTTACGTTAGTCTTGGAAATTAATAGCCTTACCTTGAATATGAAATGAACATTGCGTTTAAAAAGTTATGATATAACCATTATTTTTCTTCACTGACCAAAACCCAATCTATGTAAATATTATTATCATCTTCCGTGAGCCACCGGTGTAACCCACACTGTGCCTTAGTTTATAGTGTCAGCTATTGTAGTGATAACAAACTGATCAATATTAATTTATTTTAATCAGAATCATTAAACAATTCTTTTCCACAACAACGTCATGTTTTTCATTGAAAAATACTTAAAGGTTTTTTTTTTTATGGTTAAAATCTGTATGATTTAAAAGTTAAGTCTTCGCTTTAAAAAATAATGCTCAAAAGAAGGAACTGTCATTACGCTACACCTAAACCGACTTAAAACTAAACCGATTTTGATCAAAGTGTTTGATTTTATTGAAAGATCATTTTGAAAAGGCAAATAGTTTTTACAAATTATAAAATATATTATTTTCCTAATTAAAAACATATTTCCAGCTTTTTTTAGCTTTTAACTGAATTTAAAAATGATCTAACCAAAGTTTAGTTGGGGGAAAAAATGAGACATTTTTGCGTCGACTGGCAACTATATATCCTCGACAAATTATATCACCATTTATTTTTTACTTATTTTATTGATGATGCAAAATCTTGTTTTGCTACCTTTTTGCTTTCTAGGCAGATAAATTTCTTCCAAAAAAGAAATGCAGATAAACCTATAAACATATGCTGAAACTAAACTTTCAAAGGAACAAAAAATACACCTTTTCTAACGCTAAATTAAAAGTAAAATACTTTGCTTCATCATGTCGTCATGTACTGCTGAATGAACTTCGTTCAAAAAAGATTGCCAGCAAAAGTAGCAGAACCTCTCCCGCGGAAAATTAAATGCGACACTAAAAATCCCAGAAAAACATCGTCCACAGCTGTCGCTCACATAAACGACCCTTTCCGATCAAACATGTAAAGCTCCATAAATCTCATGAACCTATCACAGCTGCATAGTTCAATGCTTTTAAAACTGTTCAATGCAGGGCAACACTGCTTCTTTCAAAGATTTTGAATATAGTTATCTTTTACGAGGGGGGGGGCGACACTTAAGGGCAGATGATTAACGCTCAGTTAAGTTTACTCATCCATCTAATATAGCTAGAAGCTGGTAGTCGTCTTGAGCTATTCAAGTTTGTTTTGTTATTTTAGAACTGCGAATGAAAAGAAAACACCGGTTTACTGGGTGTTTTTAATAGTTAGAGTTAAGAATGTTTAATTTACACAGATGTTGTATAGGTTTTATTTTTGTCTTTTTTCTTGCTTTCATATTTGTTTTAAATAGAGAATAAACAATGAAAAACAAGTTAACTTCTAAAATCACCCATCTTAAGCGACGGTGTGTTAAAAAATTAATTCTTTTTAGCATTTCGTTGTACTTTAGTTTAGGGATAAAATTAAATTATTTATTCTTCATGAAGGGTATGAAGTGTATAAGAAATAATACTAATGATTTTTTTCGTTAAAAAAACACTGGTGTTTCTTTATAAATGAAAGAAACGAAGAGGATTTAGCAATGTATATAATTTACTATTCGTTACAGCATTCCAATTTTCTCTGTAATAGGCTTTGATTGTGGTAAATTACTAAGACAATTTATCTTTCCGAGAAAGGCAAAAAAGTGAGTTTTTGACAACCGTACGCTTTATTTAAAGAACTGTAAGATGAAAGTTGTTTGGTTAGAAAAAAAATGGCAGCACTAATCTCATGTATTTAAATAAAATGTATAATAGTGAAAACGTCAGAGAAGCTATCAGTTAGCTAAGGAAAATCTAATTAAATATCGAGAGCTTCCGCTCAACTGCCCCCCCCCCCCTATTTTTAGTAATTCAAATAAAATTTTCGAAAGAAAAATTTTGGAGTGCATTTGGACTCACATTAAAAAACTAAATGCAAATTGTTTTAAACTAAACTAAAAAAAAACAGCGCTTTTTTTTTCTTTTTTTTTTGTAGAAACTTTTTGAGCTCTTCTCCTGAATAATATTACTTAAATGATTTTGAATGAATCGTAACCTATTGGCTCTCTCTTAAAGAATTCGTCACTCACATTTGACCAATTTAGTAGTTTTGTTTAGACTTCACTGCTTAAATATGTTTTAGAACTGCATTTACTTATGTATATAGTATTTTCAATATTAAATATTACGAGAAACTTTTTATGTTGGTGATTAAAGTAATCCACTCCCGTATTGTTTTCACATTTCAGAAGTGCTGAAAAGTAATGAAGTGCTATTACATACGTACGAAATATGCCCGAAAAAGATTAAAGCAACATTTCAAAAATTGTTTCAAAATAAATAGGAAAACTCTTATTTAAAAAAATTATCTGGAATTTCCGAAGCAAAAATAAACAAAATTCATCAGACTGTTACCCGTTTGGAACTCTTCTCAAATGTATATTTATTTCTTGAATATAAAAGAGTTTGTTTATTTAATATTCATGATGTATTATCTTTCTTTTAGTTACTTTATTCTTGATACAAACTTTGGAACGCCATCATGAATTTTTATTGAATTTCTTGAACAGTGTCTTCTTTAAAAGATCATATTTTTCTCTCGATTAGGTAGTTTAAAATGCTTCTCTTTATAGATGCAAAACTTTTGAAGCAAAAGAAAACAAAAAGAAACCCACTTAAAGTTTTAATTTTGCCTTTAATTATCTGTTTTGGCGAAGGGGGAAGAATAGACTGTGTTTAATTGGAAATCAGCTCGGTAGAGATGCTTCCGGGGGGGGGGGGGAGATAATGGAATTAAGAGTATTAATGCAAAAACTGTTCCTTCGAAACTAGGTCAGACGTGTGCAAAAAGGAAGAAAACTTTCGATGGCTCAAAATTCTGCCATTTCATTCGAAAACTATTCAGTTTTGAAAAGATCGTTCTTATTTTTTTTAATTTAAAATACTTCCGCAGAGGTGTTGCCGAAAGCTTGATTGATCAAGGGTAGCATGTAACGCTCGTCATATTAGCATACAAATAAGGATATATTCCAGAACGTTGAAAATAACTGTTGCCATTTCACTAAAGAAAAGGATTTCAAACGTCGAATTTTTGTTAAAAAAGTTAGCGGTGATTATGAAATATAAGAATAGTAAATATGTTTTTGCATTTTGATAGTTTTTATACAACTCATCTTTTACTTCTTATGATTTTTATGGGATCTATTTTATGGTGTCACTTTGTCCCCTTCCCCGAACGCATTTAATGCATTGCTGAGACTAAAACTATAGATTTCTAAAAAATTAAATAATTAAATGAATAAACCCTAATATAAGTGGCAAATAAAATGAAATAAGAAGATTCATAAAATACTTGACTTATACGGTTACTTGAAACTAACTTTCAGGTAATACATTAGTGGCTGTTACCTTAGATAAACAATAGCGCTTTAATAATATTATATGTAGTTTATGGTTTTTGTCGTAAAATGAAGTATTGTGTAATATGAGTTTATTGTAGGGACATGAAGTATTTATTTATAATTATCAAAAGTTTTCATTACCACATTGCATTTTATCAAAAATTTTCAGCAATGTAAAAAAGTATACTTGCTTAAAGCAAACCAATTATAAATTTTAAAAGTAGGGACTGAGAATAAAAGGAAAATTTGAGTAAAGGAAAATAAATTCTGTTACCAGACTTATGGTGATTATTTAAGGCAAAAATGTTGGTGAGTTAAGGTTAGATATTAAATAGAAGAAGTACTGAGAGATCCGAAAGTTTCTAAACTACTGAGGTGTCATCATTATTTAAAGATGATAGCCGCAAAAAATAAATAAATAAATAAATAAATAAATTTGAATTTTGACATCTTGAATTCAAATTATGTTTTACGCAATCACGAGTGTGTGTATGCAGGGGTGTGTGTTTGTTTGTGGGGGTATGTGTGTTTGTGTGTAGGGGGTAAGTGTATGTGTGTGTAGGCATGTGTGTTTGTGTATGTGTGCTGGCATAAGTGTGTGGGTAGTTGTGTGTATGTTCTTGTGTGTGCGTATGTGTAGGTGTCTGTATGTATGCGTGTGTATGTGTTTGTGTGTGTGTATGTGTATGTATGTGTATGTGTATGTGTGTAGGTGTATGTGTGTTTGTGTATGTGTGTGTAGTTGTGTATGTATGCGCGTGTGTGTAGGATATGGATGCAACCTGGAGACGGATTTCGCTATAGGAACAGCATCGTGAGGAGCCGGTCGACGGTGATGGTGCGGAGGGTAGCGGTGGGAAAATAAAATGATAGCACGCTAAAAACAGTCAAATGAAAGCAATAAGCAATCGTGATTGCTCAAAAAAAAAAAAAAGTTTTTAAATTTAACAATTTCCTCTTCCCTACACAAACTTTAAAAAAAGAAAAATAAATAAAGAAAAAAAAGACTTAAAGTTTAAAAAAAGTCACTTTTACTGATTTGTTTTCCTCACTTTGTTATGCATGGAAGTTCATTTGTTCACCCCTGTGGTTTTCAACTATCAAAACATAGGGGAGAGTGTTGTTACTTGGGACACTGCTAATTTCTAAGACTCTATGTTTAGTAGCAATGTTGTTTGTAATCTCTAATAGTAACATTCACCACTAAATGGTGTCATAGTAAAAATCAGCATCTAAAGTATTAAATTGATGATTTTGTGAGAGAAAGAACAATTCATGACTCCAAAGTAAATATTTTCTTTATTTTTGTTTCATTTTCTGTGCTTGTATTTAAAAAAGTAATCACTTGAATTCTACTTTGTTACTAATGGTATCCGCACGGCTTTGCCTGTAGTAGAAAATTAAAAGGTCATTTGGTTCGCCTGTATATTTACAAAAAATGGATGGTGAATATCTAGCAATTAGCTCGTCCTTGTTACGGTTCCACCTTATGATAATTTGGTAATTTACTCGTCCACGTTGTGATAATTTGCTCGGTAAAATGTTCTTAAAATTAGAATAGAAAAATAACAAAATCGAATTTCCGAAAAATCGCTTAAAAATGAACACCCCCATGCTACAAACTAATTTTGTGTTAAATTTCACGAAAATCGGCCGAACGGTCCAGGCGCTATGCGCGTCACAGAGATCCTGACAGACAGTGATCCAGGCATCTAGACAGAGAGAGAGATCCAGATATCCAGACAAAAAGACTTTCAGCTTTATTATAAGTAAAGTTAAATGATTAGTACTTCAAATATTTTGGTTATGAGAAAATAATGATAGTGCATCTAGATTGACCACCATTTAATTTTTTTCTTACACGACGTGGTGATTGTATCCTTGATTGTACCTCGGGTCAGCCAAACATGTTTTACCTTAGGAAGATACCCAATGTTTAGCATATGCGAAGTTCTTAATAATTAAGATGTGTTCCCGAACACGGAAAAAAATTTCTAATGTGAATCAGTCTTTTAAACACATTTAATGTTTGCTAATAATTTATTTATTCATTATTCATTACTCATGATGTAATTAAGTACCATAAACAAATCTTTTCTCTGAATTTTGGTGCAAAATTGGTTCAAAAGCTTGACTGTTTCCTGAATCATTTGAGTGTCCATGGTACAACAGGTTGCATCTGAAGATACAATAGCTTGTTGTACCTTGGGACAGTTTGGAACCCTTACTTTAAAGGGCTGATGAGAAAAATATGTTGGGGTATTTCAGTGTGACTTTTAGATTTTAAACTTGATTTAAGTAATTGACGTTACAAATTAAAATATGAAAAGTGTTCCAAAGCACAACCACTCTCTTCTACTATGGTTTTTATCAGTTTTTAAATATTGTAGCTTCAGAGCAACAGTAAGATAGTTTAATGTTATTTCTGGAATTATATGTCTTAGCGTTGCTTTAAGGCGACAATATATTGAACATGCTCTTATATATGGAAATATTACAGGCTCATAACAGGTAGTTTAGTGCATATGTTTTTATCCACGAAAGTTGGTCTAAAACTTGGTTTAAAATATACCAAGAATTTTCTCTCTTGAAATTTAGAAAAAAAAAATAAATTTCACAACTAAGTAAATTCTTTATTTATATTTGTAATAGATTTTTTGTATGGAAAAATTTCTATTTTGCTCAATTATTCGTTTCACTTGGTGTGATACAAAAGCGTAATTCTGTAATTTATTATAACTTGTGTGTTCTCTTTGCAGAAAATTGTAAGCATAAAAATATTTCACCATATTTGCCCACAAATGTTTCAAAAGTTATTGGAAATACATTTCCCGTTTTAAACGTGAAAAAATCTGAATACTTACCAAAGTAGCCCCCCCGTTTCCAAGCTTAGATTACTTTTTCCTCCCAGAATATTACAAAGTATCAAAATTGCTCCGTTAAGAAAAACACCCCAGAGCTGTTATTTTCAAAAACCAGTGATATTTATCTCACCCTGTAAACTTTTCACAACTTCAAAATTTAAAAGTTCTCGACCTAAATCCCCATTACTGTTCAGAGATAAAACTTGCGTGATTTTGTTCTTTTTTTTTTATTTTTTTATTTTTTTGCAGCTCGAGGGCATAACTGATATTGACGGAGGCTTATGGTTATTTGCATGGAAAGTCCCTTTCTTAGACTTTCAGACACTGCTAAAAGAGGGGAGTGGGGGAAACAGTATGCTCTGCTCTATCAATCACTTTTGTCACAACATCAATTTTATACTTCAAGGAAGACCTAAACCACAAGAATCAACATCATTAAACCCTTTTCGTCATGCTATTTTTTCTTAATGCTGTTTAAAAGACCATATTTCGAGGCAAAGATCGTAAGCTGGAACATCATTGATGTTCTTTTTCGTGTATACACGAGATCAAAAGGGCGCAGCCTCATTGACGTGACAAAAAGAGTTCTATTTTATAAGTTGATAAAAGTTGTATTCCTGCACTTTTTTGGTGTCGTGCATTTAGTTACGCCTTAATCAACCACTACTTCGAGGTAAATTCTCACACACAACACACACATATATATATATACACGGATTGAACAAGAACGAAAAACTCTTTTAAAAGAAGGAAAAAATGAAAAAATCCCAGAATACCCTGGGGCCTCATCAGGGGGTACTCCCCAAGGGTAGGGAAAAATCATGAGATGTAGGGTAGGGGTAGGGTGTCTACCAGTATCATAGAGCAGCCTGTGGCGCCTATTGAACTGAGTTGTGAAGTTCATTTTGGTTGACTTGTCCAGATTATAAATACAATATATGATAGTGTTTCTTGGTAAATGTGATCAATTATTTAATATTTATCACCTTTACTGGTTTATTTATACAGTCCCCGACTCGTGATGGGTAATGTAATAAATTTGAATAATTCTGTAGAGTAACGAGGGTTTAATTCCAAAAAAATAATATTTTCAACACTAAAAATTACTTTTACAATTAAAACAAGGTTTGATGTCTATCAAAGCTTACAAAAATATTTTCAATCAAAAAACGTAAAAAAACACTGGTTTTGATTTGCTTTACTTTAATTAAATATCTTGAACAAACAAATTAGATGATATATCATAAAAAAAATGTAATCGGAAGCATCGCTATGGGTGGGGAAGGAGGAAGCGGTCCAATCCATATAACACTTTCTGTGGAGGGGGAAGGGATGAAACTCAAAATAGTCAGATTTTATAGTTTAAAAAATACAAGTATTGCAAGTCTGATAAATTTCTCAAAAAAAAAAAAAAAAATCTTTAATTGCTTAATTTATCGAATTTTAAAGAAAATTTTAATTATCTTAATTTTTTTTCGAGAGCAATTTTATAAAATGCGTTCATAATTTTACTTACCTTTTAATGTAAATTTTCGGTATACCACAAATTTATTTCTGACAATTGTATGAACTTCATGTTTGCATAAACATGTTTTTAATGAAGCTCACAAATTGCCGTACCGGATGACATAATCACCATTAAACCAAGAAAAAGTGTTCAAATTCACTGTATTTTCTTCTCTACAATCGCCGACACGTAATGGGGAATGCAGGGTTACCAACTGCTCCGCATCGTGCGGAGTTGCTCTCACTGGTTGTTCCACAAAAATAGCGAAACTCTGCAGCTCCGCAAAAAAGTAATTTTGCTACGCATTTCCCGGCCGAGCGTTTATAAGCCGTTAAGTCATAACTTGACATAGCTTGACATAGCTAGCACAGTGCTATCATAGTGTTTTAAAACTGTTTTTTGTCTTCATGCTAGTGCTTAAAATGATTATCAAAGTTTAAAAAACAATTTTAAATAATTGGTTTCAGTTTTTTTTTATTGAATTTAATGCAAAATGCCGAGCTGCTCCGCAAAATTTCAAAATGCTACTGAAAATCACCACAGATGCTTCTCAAGTTGGTTTTTCAAGGTTGGCAACCCTGAGAATGTACTAAATTCGCATATTTTTTCCGAATAAGGAAAAAAATATTCAACTTTTCTGAAAATGCGCAGTTAATTAGAAAAACGTCGTGATGGATGTTAAAAAAAACATACAGTAATCATTTCAAACTAAATAAATGAGTAAAAGTAACTCTTTTACTTTACTTTCCCCATCAGATATTTTATAAAAACACACTTTTGGGGAAAAAATATGTATCGTAAATTAGATTGGAAAATATAAACTGCTTCAACAATATTACTTTTGCATCTTTTCTTAAGGGCTCGTTTAATATGCTGTTTCTGCCAACATGGCCTACTGATATATATGCTTCATGAATTAAGGCAAGCATTTCTTCAAAATACACGTAAAATCTAGTATTGTAGCTGTCTTATTTACGGGATAGGACTAGTTTTTAAAACGTTGACGAAACTGTTATCTTTTTAGTCTGCGATACCCTTCGGATAATTTTTTCACTATTTTTCCCCACTAATTTTGTTTTTACTATAAGTTCATATATATATATATATATATATATATATATATATATATATATATATATATATATATATATATATATATATATATATATATATATATATATATATATATGGAGAAAAAGGGAGAGATAGGGATAGAGACAGATATACCAGCTTCATAGGATTTGGGGGAGAGTGGGAGGGGTATTTATTTTACCTATTAATGGAAAAACGCAAAATGAATCAACAAAAGTATTAGAAATGGCTATGAAACGGATAATAATTGATTATTTTGACATAAATAGCATGCAAAATGAAAAGAAAAAAAATCTAGAAAACCGGTAAATGTACCTCTATTTTAAGCCGTTAATACGTTTTTTTACCCACATTTTAGACGAAAGTATTTACATCAAAGTATTAGTAGGAAAGAAATAAGATTTTGGAACAATATTAGAATCGAAGCCCTAAAATTAAACTTTTATAAAATTTAAATCTTTGGCTCTTCAAGAAACTAAAAAAATACTCATCATTTTACATATCAAGAATACATGTTCAATTCCGAGCGTGTCTATAATAGTATTTTTCCTTTTAAACCGAACAGGGTAAAAACTCAGGGGGTAAATACAGGGTATTTCTTTTTTATGTCGAAGTACTGAAATTTTAAATAAACAGACAGCTCTTCAATTTTTCGAGAATTGATAACTTTCAAGATCTAAGACGAGTCAAAATACCAAAAAAATAAATAAATGAATAAATAAATAAATAAAATAAATAAAAACTCTTTCTGAAAGACTAACTTTAACAATTGATATACCCCGGCAGCTTTATTCATTCCCAGAACGCAGTGGGGGCTCATAACTGTACTTTTTATTGACATTACATTCGTCAACTGGAGTAGGCAGCACTATTATGTGTCGCTCTATCTCAAAGAAACGAATCGCAGAAATTCTTCTAAGTGTACCATGTGTTGATATGAATAAAGAATGTTACATGTAGGGGACACAAATATGGATTTACCTTGAAAATATGTGTTCTCGTGGCAGAAAAATTGCGCTATTCTGATTTCTTTTTATAAACGGACTTACTTCCTGCCAAGTTTCGGGGAGGTTTGCCCATGAAAGAATTTCAATAAATAGGATTACGGAATAGCTCTTCTATAATTTCCTGTTTCGCGATAAATTCGAAGTTGCTGGGAATAGGATTTAGGGCGGTGAAGGCTGTCTTTCCTTTATATATATATATATATATATATATATATATATATATATATATATATATATATATATATATATATATATATATATATATATATATATATATATATATATTACATCATTAAAAAAATTTATTTCCATATAATTTTTACCGTTTGGAGATGTTATTAAATTTAATATTAAGAAACTGCAAACAACGCAGAGTACGATCTTATAATTCTGAAATTAAAACCTATAAAAAAAAACCTTTTTTATAAAGTTTTCATCTGAAATTAATAGAAAAAAAAAATCAAAACATTTTATAATTAAAAGACTAAAAGAACAAAATGTTTTTGAAATTTATAAAGAATGACATGAATTTAAGTGGTTAATTTTTACAAAAACAATTTTCATAAAAAACGGAATTGCTTCACATGATGTTAAAATAATTGCCCTAATTAAAAAAAATAGGATTACAAAACATAAATCTGTTCTCAAGACTTCTTAGTAAATGAATTTAAAAAAAAACGCTGGTTTCTCTTAAACTTCATGGTTTTTGATTTCCGACATGAAATATCATTCTTTTCTCTTCTTTCTGATTAAACGATTATGTTGAGTAATTTTTTTCTTTCAGTAAAGTTGGAAGTAAAAACAAGTCGTGAAGCGTAGCTGAATGAATTTTACATTCCCCACACTTCATACTCCGTTTCGCTGTTAATCCTCTGATCTGCGTTCAAAGTAGGATTTTATTTTTTCCTTGGATAAATGTACCTGTTGTGCATTTACGAAAGAATAAAAACTAAATTGCAAGGGATTAAAGAAAATAAAAGATTTCCCACATGATTGGACACCGTCGGCATTAGTGGATAAAGTTCCTCAGAAGCATCGAACCAAAAATATTTAATCACTTTCTTGACTGACGACAAAAGTTTCGTATATAATTTATTTTTGGTCATATTTTAGAATGATTTTCATAATAATTTGATATATATATATATATATATATATATATATATATATATATATATATATATATATATATATATATACGTTTTGTATTAATGATAAGTTCCCTCATTAAAACATTATACGTATATGTAATGAATTTTAGACGTAACACAATTGTTTTTAACACAATGCATGTTCGACAAAGAATATTACAGCTATTGATTGTTGTTTATATAAATCTCCAATCTGTGCAAATTGTTGTAAACTTCCGGATATGAGTAATTCGAGTGAAAATCTTACAGCTCATAACATTTTGCGTGGATGAAGACTTTCCTTGTTACTACCAAAACACGTTTAATACTTTAAAGTTCTTGTTTTGTTCAAAGCAACATTTCTTCTCTCAGAATGAAGGTCCGGCTAAGATTTTTACCATTATTATTTATTTTTAAAACAGATGCACTGATAAGCAGCGTTTATGTAAAAAAAGAAAAAATAAAGATAAGCAATTGACCATTGAAACAATTATCAACCCTTCCTAGTTGGTAATTTCTAAAAGAAATGGAGCTTTTAATAACTTTTTAAGGTCCCCATGCATTTGCACAATAATATAAAATATTTTTAATTCATTTAATCAAAGAGATCTGAATAAAATGCCAGTTAAAAAAGCTAATAATAGTTGACATGAAAGTGTATGCCACGAATTCCTCTTCACTTTCAAAAATTACTTTCTCTACTAAGTAACCTGGAAAAGAAATCACGACGAATGTCTGAAATTGAAAATCGCAATCAAGATGCATAATTTTGCTCCCTCCGGAACCTTCAACATGTTAAATAAATAATTTCGAGAGGGCATTGCACTTCCCTACACCTCATCCATAATTCATAATTCAACATGATCAGCTACCGCAGATGCACAGTTATTAGGATCCTGCTACAATCCGGATTGGAATTTCAAAGCGAACATAGGGATGCAAATAAAATTGCGCAGTGCTGCTCTTCGAGTTTGGTAAGAAATTTAATAAAGTACACTTACGATTCCAGAGCTCAAAATTGGGTTTCTTCGCTCCTCCCCTCCAGAAGGAGAGATGTCCAACTAAAATAAATTGGTGGTCGAAATATTTTTCCTAATAACTAAAGGAGGTTCTTAAGTAGCTATAAAAGAGATTTATGCGTAATCTTGGTGCTCAACGAGCATATTGTGTTTTTAACGACTGTTTAGGAAGTGCTCGCTCTGCAACTCTCTTCGAAGAGCACTGCTTTGGTTCGGAAGGTAAATCGAGCATTTCTTATAGGCACATTACAGGCCCTAATTTCGAATGGTCATTAATTCTTTTTATTCCCATTTAACGGAATAGATTTTGCTCTCCGTTAAAGTAAGCATCTACTTCATCGAAGTCATTTCTTATAGTTTTAATAAAAATGACTAAAAATTTACTTATTGTTATTATGCATCATTTTCTGCTGGTTCATTTATGAAATTGCTTGGTATGAAAATTAAAATTTTAGATGAGAGTTTTTATTTTTTTTTCTTAAACAGTTTAAAAAATATATTTTAATGAATTTTATCTCCCCTTTTCTTCCTTACTCTCCTATTAAATCACATTTGAAAAAGCTACGATACGTTGAGTTTTTAGAGAAGTTCGACCAGGGAGTAAAGGTACTCCATGAAATGAAGAATTTTGTAATTGAAAAAGTCGCAAAATAAAGTTTTGATTTTTTAGTTAAGTTTTAAAATTATGTTCTTGTGAATAATTGGAAACTAAATTTTTCTTCTATACCATTCAAACAAAGGGAAAGAGAAAGAAGACGAATATATCAAAACCAACAACCATTTGAATAAATAAAGATAAATAGCGAATAGGAAAGAATTCAAAACCAATGATGGTTAAGATTAAGAATTTATAAAATAAAAAATGTGCTAAACTAAATACAGAAAGCTTACGAAACCTCGATAAAACTAGTTTATTCGCTGAGTTGCTGCGACAGTCAAAAAAATCCTTTAGTAGATCAATTAATTTCACCTAGTTTTAAAAAAATCAAATATGAGTTAAAATGTTTTTCTTTTTCAGTCATTTACCATATTATATTAAATAAATTTAAAAGATCAGTAATATTAAAAATGTCTGAAAGTAAAATTATAAGTTCGTGCTCATTTACTAGTTAGACTACTGAATAAGGTTTACCTTCTTCAGACGAATTGAAGTGCAGGAGAAAGCAGATTTGTATTAAATAAGAAAGTTACACATTTTCTTATGAAATTGTTTGAAAACTTAGTAACATATTGATTACTCTTAACAGCGTTATAATTTAGTTTAAGTAATAATATTGGCAAAAAAAAATCTATGACTGCCTAAGTTATTCCTTAGGATTTATTCGTTAAAAATATTAACTAACATCACAATGTCTGTTACTTATTTTGAATTTTGGAATTAATTAAAAAGATTAAACCAACAACCCACACAAGACCCAGAAAGTGTGACAGAAGTCTTATGAGGGATTAAAAAACTATTTAGGAAATGAATAAAATGAAAGAATTACGCCAATAATATTTTGATATACATGTATTAAATTTATTTAATTAAACGAGACGGCGGACAATAAGTATTGGTTTTATCGATTCATATTTTTTGACAATACGCATACAATTCTTTAAAATTGTCTAAATAAGTCCTTAAATTTTATTACCCTGCTGCTGAAAAGTATTACATCGTTTTTTTCTTTTTTTTTTCTTTTTAAGTTGCATACATTTAGAAAGAAACATTCGACTTTAAAAAGCTCGGGCATAAAATTATTTTCCCCATTTCAAAGTCCTAATTTTGAGAACAAATCCCGCCATTTTCAGATCACTTCAAATTATTTAAGCTCAATAAGGCTGGCGAACAAAAGCTATTACCCAATTTCGATCTAAACTTTCAGGCGTCCCTTCCTAAACCATTCTCCCCCTCATTTCTGTCTTGTGATTCGCGTTTACGCCGACACTCGTATAAAACTAGAAATTTGGAGGAGTCGAAAGTGAAAGAAAATTGTAGCGGCTGAAATGTCTAGGAAACGTAGGAGACGTAAGAAAATGCGACGTTTTTATTAGACAAGAAGTTCGCTGACGTAGCAGGATCCCTTGAAAGCTGTCTCAGCTGCCAAAGCTTTGAGAACGGGCAAATGCTCAATCCAATGCACTTTCAGGAGCTGCTGAAGAAATTGTTTAATAAACCATTGTTTCATGGAAAATTCGAGAAATAAATTTCGTACAAGTTTGAGTTTCGGAACAATGTGTCAGACATCAAATAGTTAAGTTAAATCTAGTACGAAACGTTACGGAGATTACATTCGAAGCAGTTTTGAAATCCTACTAAAACGCCTTGAAGATACCCTGTTTTTTTTAAGCTGATCATGAGTCAGACAAAGAAATATCATGTTCAGATGTGTGTCCACGCTTGAAACCAAGAACATTTACCGAAATACTGGATTATTATGTTTTTGCTTAGGAATGTTCTCCAATCCTTTAGCTGTGAAAGAATGCTAAGATAATGCAGATGTTTGAACTATTTTTTTTTAATGAATTTTGTAGTAGTTGGTGCTACTACACGAAATTCCCAGTTTCCAAAATTTTAAAACTCGGTTTCTGAAGAATCGTGTTTTTGTCACATATTGCTTCCTCTTAATATCTCAACAGTGAAGTAACTGTCGAACTAATTTGAATGACGTTATAAACTATACGGTGGCTGTACTGTGGACGGTTCATTTTAAAAAATTGCATATTTTTTAGGCGGAAAATAATTCGAGATTATTCTTTTAGCAACCTACAGAGAAAAAATCCAAAAAAGAAACTTCCCAGAAATAGCAGTTAGAAAAATGTGTTTTTCTGCTCATTAAATATTAATTAAATAGATATTTTTTAGCTCGAAAAGCTTTTTTTCTGACTGAAATGGTTTTAAACAAACACTAATGATGAACTGCACAAAATAGTATTTTTTTAAATAAAAAAAAGCATTTTAAAAGCGTGTACGTATACCTTTGATAAACTAAGGTCAATATACATCGCCAGCTCAGTCATTTCCAGCCGAGGACTGCAGTTTCGTGCTTATTAGCACTCATCAGCCCGGCATAGGAAAGTGACTGAGCTGGCCCAATTGGGGCCCCTGTATTGGGCCGTAATTTACTGAATATACCATGCCTTGCCTTCAACATTCGAGTTGTACCGAACCATTGTTTCGGTCACTCGTCTGGTCTGCGCTAATTCTATATTAGCTAATAATTTGTTTGGCACTCTTGGCTTCCTTAAGAGGTTTTCCGTCTCCAGCTCAATCACTATGCCGGGCTGATGAAACTGCAGTCCTCGGCTGGAAATGACTGAACTGGCGATGTATTTCTGCTTTAGCCCTGGCTATTGGGCGGAAATTTACTGAATAAGGTCAATATGTTTGCTTACTCACTTAATAATAAACAAAAAGAAAACTTCAAGAAAATTGTATTTACTCTTGTTGCTTTTAAAAGATTTAATGAATATAGCAGTTGCTAAACAAAAGGGGAAATAATGCATTCTTCAACAATATGTAAAGTAACTTAATAAAAGGTTTTTTGCCTCTGTGGACGAATTAACGAATACCACATTTATTAGAAAGAACATATAAAACGTATGAAATGAGGGAAACTTCCTAGAGTTGCTTTTCTCCATAGGCTGAAAAGCAAGCGAGATCGTGGCAGACGAAAACAGTGGTTGAACCAAAAAGTTGGAGCAAGCTTTTTGCCTAAACATTGACGATGATGATTGATGAAAAGCGATGTAAATGAATTATAAGAGTTTATTTTTTTTATGGAAGTGGAGGAAACTGCAAACGAGTTTATATTAAACAAAATGTGTATTGGCACCTATTTTTTTAATTTACTTTTTTTTTTTTGCTTGCTATGAAACAATGTTTTAAAATTGAGTTTTTATCAAACTCTGTAAATTTTAGCTTTTTGTCTGACAATAGTTAATTATTGATTCATTTGATGAAATAAATGAATTTAAAACACGGGTCCTGTTTCCTGATTAAAATTAGGTTATTTTTCAGAGGCTGTTATGACTTGGTTAGTTTGTTAAATACTGTATAAAAGCGCTTCAAAAGTCATTTGACTTTTTTTTTTCTTTTTTATGTTTGAAGTTTAATTTTTTGCTGCGAAAATATATTTATTCTCCTTATGCATGATAAAAAAATGTGCTTGAATTTAAACTAATTCTATTCATCTTTTAAAATTCATTAGAACAGGATGCTTAACAGTCTGAGAGATATCATTTAATAACGGTTTTTTTTTCATTAGTTGAATTGCTTTATTGGCTTAGCTGAACTGCTTTTTTCGGGCAACATTTGTTTTCAAAAACTGATTTATGTGCTAAGAGGAATTCATATTGACATACGGAAAATTTGACCCGTCCAAAACACGATAACTTCCCAACTTTTTGGGCATATTTTAATAGCGTTAAGCGTTATGAAATCATTAGTAATTGAAAATGTGAGGACAGACGTAAATATTTGACATTACGAGGAGAATTTTTTACCTAAATTTACCCCAATGTGAGAAGATTGAGTACGTCATCCATCAGCTCATTGAAATAGTAAAAGCAAAGCTCCATTAGAAACAAAATGCACTGACATATAAACATGTCAATGACGAAGTTCGCTTAAGGGTTATGTTTCATTAACTGCTTATTTATAATGCAGTTATTGGTTTCGTTTAAATCGCGTTTCAATGTAACCTCTTTTTGTCCATAATGTTTCTTTGATTAACGATCATTATGCACTCCTGTTTGTAAAAATTGCAACACCATGAAGGAAGTATCATAGTTGAATGAAATTTAATACACAGTTGAGTGGAAATATTACAAATAAATGATTGCATTTTCAAACCATACAAACAATAAAAATAAATAGAAATTAGTATTTTGTGTGGCCACCACGCGCCGCAATAAGAGCTGCTACACGACACGGCATGGAGTGAAACAAAGTTTGAATATCTGCCTGCGGAAGAGTATTCCATCTTGTTCGTATGCGCAACCAAAGTTCATCTGTCGAAGCAACAGGACGAGGATCACGAGCGAGACGCCGCTCGATGATATCCCACACTTGTTCAATCGGTAACATATCCGAGGAATATGCAGGCCAAGGAAGAAGCTGTACCTTCTGCGAATCAAGGTAGGATTTGACAGTCCTGGCGACATGTGGACGGACATTATCCTGCTGGAATACAGCCCCTGGCAATCCTTGCAGGAAACGAATAGCTTGGGGCTGTAAAACTTCGTTTATGTATCGGGGACTGTTCAAATTGCACCTAATTCGTAGCAATTGTAATTGTCCATGATATGCTATGGCACTCCAGACCAGAACTCCGGTTGTTCGTCCTCTGTGGCGTTCGATACTGCACTCCGGAATGTGCCGTTCACCGGCATAGCGACTGACACGAATTCGGCCATCATGGTACCAAAAATTGAAGCGAGATTCGTCAGAAAAAACGATCTGCTGTCAATAAGCACGCCAGCTCCTATGCACATTGGCCCATTGTAGCCGCAGGTGGCGATGGTTTTGCGTGAGAGGAATCCTGTATAAAGGAATCCTTGCGCGCAGCCCATGCTGCAGCAGATGGCTCCGAATTGATGAAGCACACAATGAAACACCTGTAACTGTTGACCACTGTGCTGCCAATTGTCTAGAAGAAGCTGTGCGGTCCGTCTGTCATCGCGAACTGACGTCACATTTCGGGGTCCACTCCCGGATTTTCGAGCTGTCCGTCCACTGATTCCAAACACGCATGATTGTGCTGCTGTTATGCTGCACATGAGCGGCTACTACACGATAAGACAATCCAGGTTTACGAAGGCCGACGATTCTGCGTCGTTCAAACTCCGAAATTTGCTCAAATTTTGCTTTTTTTCGTCGAAGAGGCATAGTAAAGATTCAGTTAATGTTTACTCTAGCATATAACCACCGATAATCATACACGCCTCGCCACAGCTGTCTATTTATATTCGGTTCGATCCGCCGTTCAGAGGGCTCTGCTCAGCATACGCATGCGCTACTGGTCTGCAATTCTAATCATTTGCATATCATGCCCTACTTTACATTTCCTGCAATTTTCAGCTCACTCGCATAAGTTCTTCGTGGTGTTGCAATTTTTGCAATTTTCACAAACAGGAGTGTGTATTGTGATTAATCAGTTTTACTTAACCAGAGCTGTTGATAAAGTAATAAAGTACAGTATTAGTAAGAAATATGTTATCCATTTCAGAAGGCTTTTTGAAACTGTTCTATCAATCAAATAAAATGATATTGATGAAACGAAATTTTTGCTACAGATGAATCAAATAATGCGCTTGGCATTTATTGTTCACACAAATTTCATTATACAAATTCTAGTTAAAAATCACCGACAGATGGCGTTGGAAGCAGAAAAATATTTAATGATTTAAAATACTAAATAACATTAAAAGATCAAAATAAAAGCTTCTCAATACTGTCCCGGTCTGCTTAACGAAGTTCTCTAATCGGATAATCGTATTGTCTTCCACTGGCCAGAGTGAGTCTGTTAAAACTTAAAGGTATTAGCACCGAATGATTTAACTTAGATCGACTTAGCTGCTGGAGCGAGAGTCATATCTCACAGTTGTTGTTGATTAAAAAAATATATACACTTATTCTTTCTTACCTACTATATGTTTCATTAGCCGCCCGCCTTGTCCAGTGGTCAAAGTGGTCTGACTGCGACAGGGAGGTCCCTGGTTCGAATCCCGGCTCAGAGATTGTTTTACTTTCTATCTCATGTCCTTGTCCTTTCTTTGTATGAATGTGCTGTGCTGTGAAAGGTTGCCTACCCTATAAACGGGTCCTTATGGCATGTGTGTATTGTGGAAGTCGGACTTCACACCAAATTACGGTACAGTTGGAAACGTAATGTAGCGCACCCCAACTTGCCAGCCTGGCTGGTGCACGACACCAACAACAAATGTTTTATTGATTACAGCGTGACCTATCAGTCGTTTTTTGAATAAATTGTTTGTTCAAAAAATGACAAACGTATATTAATCGTTGTTCAAACTTCATCTCATTTTAAACCAATATAATGGATTTTGGAGCCCTCTGAAGAAAGCAACTTATTTCTTGTTGACTCTGAGAAAATAAAATTTTTAGAAAGTATCTTTAATGCATTTCGCATTTTATAGCACTAGTTTTTTTCTAGCTTAACCAAATAAAATTCAATAATACTCGCGTGAAATTTATTAGTATGTAAACAAACTTGTCGCATAATCATTAACTACATCAAATTTTATCTTAAGAATTACATGCCGAAAAAATACTCACATTTTACTATGTTCCTTACATTAATTGACTTTCAGACAAGCAAATCTGCTGAGTAAAAACAAAACATGTTGCAACGTTTGTTCCCTCCTATTTAATTTTAGTCTGATAAGTACTACTTAGGTAAAAATATTTCAGAGACAAATTTATTTTGATGTCTTCCTTTGAAATAAACCCTTGGCACGTTCAATGTTCATTTAATAAGATAAAAGTTAATTTAGCTTGTAATTTTAGTGCATTAGTGCATTAAGTTCTTTTTAGCTAATCAAATCAAATTACTTCTAATTAATATTATTTTATCATTAGCAATCATGTCTTTGAAAAACGAGTTGGTAGTCATTTAAAATCTGTGTCTTTATCAGGCATCAATTACATTTTGGAAGTTTTGCTAAACGATTTTGAAAAAACAATTTACATAAAACGTGGCATCAATTGAGCCTTTTAAAACAGTTTTTGCCACGCTAAACTCATAGCTCTGAAAAAAGAAATTTAATTACAAGTTGAATAAGTGATTTCGTTGAATAAGTGATTTCGTTGAATAAGTTTTATTTCTGCTTTGAATACTAGTACGGTTTTAGTTAGTTTATTTTCAAATAAATTGTGTATATATATATATATATATATATATATACCGCAGTTAAGTTGCTGAAGTGAATAGATATTCCTCTTAGATAATACTTCTTAAACTATTTAAACTTAGAAATAAGTAGTCTACATATACATTCTCAAAATCGTCACTTTAATGCTCACAAAGTTTTCAGTTAATGTCGGGCATAACTTCCTGATTTAAAAAGTCCTTCTTTTGAGAATGTGAGGGGAAAGGTTCAAAGGAAAAGGAAAAAAAAAATCAGTATTTCCAGAAGTTTGTCCCCCGTTGAGAAATGTGCTCGCTCGTGTGAAAATGTCTTATTTTTTGGCAGTGAAGCGTGACGATAAAAGTTTACCACAGGGGGAAAAAGCATGAGTTTCTTCTAAAAAGAGCGCACAAGAATTCTATTTGCCTTTTCACCTCTCTTTATGAAGAACAATAGATCAAGAGAAGCAAAGCTTGTTCACTTCCCTTTTATTTAGTCTTATCACCTAATTTTACCTCGGGGAGGCTTGATGTCATATTTTTCTCACTTACCCAAAGTTTGTTTTAAACAGAAAATTTCCCTTTCTCTTACTCAGGATGGGAGAATGCTCCCAAGATGCTTATTCTCACAAATGAACTTAATGCTAAGAGAGAGAACGCGTTTGCTGATTATATTTCACGAACTTGTTATGCTACGTGTAGCCTTTATTACATGTGTGGAGATCCAAAATTAATTCCTCTGTCAAAACCAAATTGTTTCGAGGAAATATTGTGATGCATTTTCCGAAATACGTGTTAGTTATATTAGAAAGGATCAAAGTATAATATTTAGTGGAGAAAAAGTTTATTGCTTAGATCATGTTGAAGTAATAAACGCTACATTTCATTATTTGTGCAATAAAATTATTTTTACTTTTTGTAAAACATAATTAAGATGATACGAAGAGGCTAACACATACGCTAATAACGAACGAGTTCTGTTTCAGTACAGCTTACGGAATGGGAAAAAAGATATGATGCGAATTTTTCTTCGCAGAATTATAACAAACCTGTTTGAAATTCTGCTAAAAACAAAGTTAACTTAGTCGTCTTCAATGATTTCTAAAGCAAACCTTTTTGTGTATTAGCATATTTTTCTGGTTATATATAAACTCTTACTCTAGTGGCACGTCTTCTAATGTTCGCCTTTCTCTCTTTTTCTATCTAGACATAAATGTATATCTATGTATATAGAGAAGAAGATGTTTGTTTTCTTTATTTGTACTTTTGTACGCTATGCGCATGAGACTCCATAGCACGTACAGCCTCAAAATTTGGTTCAAAATTCGAATGCACACATGAGATTAGCATTTTCAAGCCCTGTTTTCTAAATTAGTTTTTTTAATTATTTTTGAAGGTAAAATTTCACCAAATTGCGAAATATTCTCCCATTAATTTGCAATATATGTAGTTTATTTCATTTCTCTAAAATGTCTAGAACAGGAAACATGAGCGTTTTTGATTTATCTACATTTATAGCTAAACTCGTTTCGGTCGTGTTCGGATACAGCCAATTTTATTCACCGAGATCATCTTCAAAAATATCTATTTATACTAGGCTTAACCTTTCGTTTTGTTTATTGCGATTTTGATTCAACAAGAGATCGAGATTTTTTCGTTTTCCTTTTTTGCTGCACATTATTTTGAAACGTAATTTAATGTATTTTTTATTTACAGAAATATTTTAAATTGCAAAGAATTTTGTTACGGTTTGTTAATAGTTGTGTACGTATTATATATAGAGGGTGTTCCGTTTTAACACCCAAGATCTTCATTTTTGCAATATATATATATATATATATATATATATATATATATATATATATATATATATATATATATATATATATATATATATATATATACATCCAATAGTAAAATTTTTTTTCTAATAAATCCATCATTGGCGTTTTCCTCAAACACCTTTTCTGCACATGCACTGACTAGTTCCAATCCCTTGAACAGAATGCAAATTTCTGCAATTATTTAGTTTTATAAATGGTAAATTATCCGTATGTGTTAAATTTACTACTATTGAAAAGGAAGAAATTGACAATTAACTAGCCATATTTTAATGCTTTAAAACCTAATATTGGTGGAAGAAATTTTCTTATTCTACATAAGTTGCTCCTGATGCTAGATCTTTTGACTTGCGTAAACCTCTTTAGCATGGGATTGATAATATCTCTATGCCTCTTTAGTGCTTCTTTATATATTGAGAGTCGACCACTGCCAATCAAAAATTCTTTGGGATGGCAAAGTCGGTAGTTTTTTTTTTTTTTTTTAATCACTAAATCCAATAACATTTAGGGCATTATCAAACAATAAAATATCAGACTTTTAATAAGTGTACAAATCCATGTTTCCAGAGTTTATTTTATTTTATTTTTTTTAATCAAACCATATTAAACAGTATTTTTTATAGATATAGCTTACAAGTATGTTCATCTTAATCGTAGTTCCGCTTCTTAAATATACAACCGCTGATCTCCATTAGCCCACGTTAACTAGCATTAAAGACTGACAGGTCCTAGAGTTTTGACAGAAAGATCAGGGTCACAGTTTTCTTTCTATATTGCACCGATTATACACATTCAGTACCGTAAAGTGGGTATACTTGGACCCGAAGTTTCATACTTTTTGCGAGTTATACACTGAATGCTTTGTTAAACCCATAATATAAACTGCTAACCTTGTTTTTTCCATATTTTAGACGTTCTGCTACCACCTTCTGCCTTTAAAAAAAAAAAAACAATTTTCACCCTTTATATATTTTTTTCTATTTTTAAAATTGGGTTCAAGCAGCCCCGCGCTCTGGTTACTTGAACCAACTCAGCAAATCCATTAGAAAAAGCTGTAAAACATGTGGTGGTATCAAGAAAGACCAATAATTTTGAAAAATAAACTCAAAACGTACATTTTAGTGAGCAAAATATTTATATAAATTGCAAATTATTTATATTAATTAATATAAAATCAACGTATACATAAAAACATATTTTTATGCAAACATAAATTCTCAAATAAAAATATAATCTAACTACAGCTAAAACAATCAAAATTATCGTTATTTAAACATTAGCAAGAATGAAAACCCCTCAATTTAATGGCTTGGGTAGATTTGTTTCTCTGATATTATTTAATAACTGCTCTTCGAAGCTACTAAATACTACAGGATGCCCAGGATTGTTTTTTAATTTCCTTTTTAAAGTTGATATACTTATTTCAAAATCGGATGATGCCACTCTCTAAGACATTTTTCCGGAATTAGTTGAATGTGGACACAATTGTAATTTTTCCTCTTAATAATCTGCATTATAAACATGTATAAGTAGTAACTAACCTCTTTCTTTTAAAATATTACAAACCTTAATTAACATAATGTAGTGATGAAATGTGGTTTGGGGCTGTTTGAACGCTGGGTTCAAGTAGCCCCATTTTGAGGCAATCAGTGCACTTTTACTAAGTTATATTAGTATAGTAAATAGTAATTTATCTATAAACTTAAAACACTTATTTTTTGAGAAATAGAATGCAAACATAAAACTATTTTGACCTAGATAATATCAGATGTTTTCACGAACTTAGATGTGAAAGTTTGCAGACACAAAAAAACAACTGTTTAGACAACTTGCACTGATAACCTCAACCAGAAAAAGGTGGGAATAGCAGAAACTTTGTTTCATGTTCCAGCCTCTACCAAGTGCTAATAACTGTCATAGAGAAAGTTTTTAAAGTGTATACATTGAGTTATATAGGACCAGGAAGGAGTTTAAACATTTTTTCATTTTTTTTTCTCATGAGTTAAAGTAGCCCCCTGGAGGCTGAAGTAGTTGCCATATATTTCCATGCATAACTATTATTTTAGTTTTTAAACACGTTTCTGTTTTTGGGTTAAGATTTGAAGGACTTGTCAGTTTTGGCAGTGAAGATAGCGAGTGCTTGACTTTTTTTTTTTTTTTTTGAGAAAGAGAGTTTTCATAATTTCGATTATCTCCATTCAACAAAGTTAATCGTAGTTAATTTTAAAAACCATTTATAGCTTTCTCAATGATTCTGGAGAGATTGCGCTCAGATTGTCGAAATGATTATAAAACTGGTTAGTGAATCGGTATAACGGTACTATTTGGAGAAAATAAAATAGACGGATTTATAAGAAAAGCTTAGTAATCACTATCATCAATGCCATAACTGAGTCATTAGTCTATGATACCTAGATCTAACACGGAAGTTTTTCAAAACCCCATACTAATTGTTCAATATCGTATAGCAATTTCCTTAACTGATAGTAAGTTTCCAAGCTTTCAACTATGAAAAGTTGATCGACTAGTAATCGGGTTCCATTTTTTCCTTTTCAACAATAGAAAATGTGACAAAGATATTTCATTATTTTAAAAAACTGAATGATTGCAGAAGTTTGCATTCTTAAATTTCCCCCCTTCGAACTCAGACAGTTGAGAGGATTCGACTGGTCAGTAAATCTGAAAAAAAAAAGTATTTGAGGAAACTCAACATATGGATTTATAAGAAAATCTTTGCACTCGCTATCTTCACTGCCAAAAGTGACAAGTCCTTCAAATCTTAACCCAAAAATAGAAACGTGTTTAAAAAATAAAATAATAGTTATGCATGGAAATATATGGCAAATATGTAACTCCTGCAAATAACTGTCCTTTATGGTTCGGGGATAGGAAGGGTGAGGGGGAGAGGTACAAATCGCTGTCACCTCCTCGTGGTAGCTTCAGGGTTTCACACGTAACAAAGTTGAACTGCATTACTAGCACAGAGTTGCACAATGCATTTTTATTGTGATAAAATGTAAAACTGAACGATGATAGCAGAAATACTACAATATGCAGAAGAAAAAAAAACGAAAACATAAAATCTAATATAAATAAAAGTTGATGCTTTTTTTCTTGCATGTATCTATATATTTCATCGCTACTCCTGGTGAACGACAGAAGACTGAGCATCGAAGCAGGTATCGATATATTCGTAATTTTCCAGGCTGCATGTTTAGATGGGAGTTATAATTGTGTGACTTTAATTAGCGAAGATATTAAATAAAAACGGATTTTTTTTCCCTCTTCGTCCTGCCTTTAGAATTACTTTCAGTTACCTCCCCTTTAGACAATTTCGCTTTTCCCAATCAAAGCGGAAGTGATTCGCAGACAGGAAGGTCAAGCAGAAAGAAACGAATGTTTTTCGAGTGGCATGATGAAGCGTGTTTTTTGACGCGCGAGGAAAAATTATAATTCAAATGACTTGCTTAAAGCGCGTTTTAAAGCGATGATTTGTTCTTCTTTTCTTTTCAAAGAATGTATTAATTCACGTCCCAAAAACGTCAATTAAATTTTCTTACTGGCTTGAGCTGTCTCAGGGGGCAAGAACGGGGTGAAGTCCCAAAAGTACCTAAACGGTGCTTCCAGGAAATAGGGTGTTTCACCAACCTGCTGCAGGCGGGTCGGGCGAGATCGATGCTGCGCAGCAATCAGCGACAAAGAGGTGGCGAAACCCCCAAGATACCCCTCCGAAGGTGGTGTACACCTTAGAGTTGGAATTAAAAAGGCGGGAGCAAGTCCACCCATTGGCTTAGCAAAATCTAACCCAAAGAGTACAAGTCACGTGACTCAAAAACGACGAATGGTTGGCACGTTTTAGGTCAAACAAGAGAAGGAAACTTGATTCCTTCCAATGCTTTGATTTAAACTCTATCACGGGACTTGGGGTCTCGGCTTCCTGAATGAAAGTCTTCACTCTCTCCATTTTATCTTTTCTCAATGGTGCACCTGCCGAAGGTGGCGAGATCAAGCCTGGCATTGAAAGCGGCTTATCTAGCAGCTTTGGCGGCTAGTTTTGGTGAACTTTGGAACTACCGCTTATGCGCAAACTAAAACAAGAAATGAAAATAATTTGAAAGATACATGAAAAGAGAATTGTAAAGAAGTATTTATATGGTATTGGAACAAATAAAATATTATAAATTTGATTCCTGGAAAAATGTGTTAATTTTAGCAGATTAATTTTTTAAACTTAATGTTGATCAATGCAATGAGATAAAAGTCCGTTCTTCTACCTTTGGAAAATTGATTTATCAAAGTAATCATACTATTTCAAAAAGTCTGAGAGTCCTCAATTTTTATTTTCTCGAAGAAAAGTTTAATAAAAAACATTAAATAAATGTAACTACAAAACTGCTCCGTATTTGTTGTTATCCACCAACTTCATAATTGTGATCATGTTTCAAAGAAATCTCTGAGTCCGTGCTTTTGTCAATTATTGCGTTAGCTTCTGCAGTTAAAAAAAGGAAGAATTTTCGAAATGTTTTGTAGCAAAACAATGCGGGACACATCACGTTAACTACTAAACACTTTTAAGCTAAACTCAATACGGGTAAGTATTTTTCCCCTTTAAACCTTTAAGCACTTTTGTTTCATTTCTTTTATTAACTGTTTTTTGTCCGAAAAAAACTTTGACGATTTGGCACCAATCCAAAGAAAAGCAAATATAGAAAAACTATACCCTTTAATAGAACTGCAGAAATCGAAAAAAAATATACTTGAGGTTATAAATAATATTTTTGATTAAAATATAATCGTTTTTATAGAAAAAAAATATGTTACTTTTTTAGAGCAGTGTTGATATACATTTACATTATATAACCAAAGAAAGTTTTTAAGTTGAACATTTACTCCTACTATATGGGATTTCGCGTAAAAATAACCAGATTAAAAATAAATGGCAATAAACAACGTTTTGAAGCTCAAAATTAGCAGATTATTGCAGACAAGTTTTTCCTGCTTACAGTGAACCCATTTTTTAATGCAAAATGGAGAGCTTTTGGAGTTTGCAGAAGAAAGTAACACGGATCTGCAGTAATCCGTTAGTTTTGTGCGTAAAAACGTTGTTGATTGCTACTTACTTCTCCGAAACAAAGGTATTTATCTATTTCTTATATTTAAAATATTGTATCTTAGACTCTTATGCAATATAAACCAAACAGTTGAAAGTAAAATAAACATTTAATTTTTAAATGCGAAATTGAAATCAAATACACAATTTAGATTTATTATACCATTTTTCCTCCAATAGGTTTATTGAAGGCCTGTGCGACAGTTTGTATGTAAGTGTACATATATTATATACATATACAAGGTGACAAAAAATAACTTAGATACATGTAATACACCATAATTTTAATGCTAATGAAGATATTACGACCAAACTTCAAAATTAATATGAATACATTATTTCGTCTAATATGTTTACAAATTTTCTGCGTGACTACCTTTAGTAATAATATAGAATTTTAAACGTGCCACAAAATTTGTGGCTCTGGGCCGCAACTCACTTACTAAAATTTTATCCCATCCCTTGTATTAGATTTTTTTTAGGGATGTCAAAGTTTTAGGACCTTAGTTTAGTGTTCTTTGAACTTGAAATGGGAAGAACAATAATGTTTCTGATATGGGTAATACATGTGTTTGTCGTTGGCACTCAGCAAATTGACAGCTAATTGTAATGGTTGCTGTTTTTAATTCACTGGTTAAGTCTATGAATGCAATACTAGATTTTGTGGATGAAATTTTATTTATATTTTATAAAGACTAAATGACTTTCAATGGTTACAAAAACAAAGTTTACATGTTCTTCTTCAGCTTTGTAAATTTTAGTACTGTTAGAGGTTGATAATGATCGCATATAGGTTATAGATTGCTTCCAATTTATTTGCATTCAGTTCTTTAATTTTTCTGTGTTCTAATAAGACAATGCTTAAATTGCGTAGTAATATTACATTTTTTAAAGAAATTTTCGATGTTTATTTAATAACCTGCTTCAGTTTAAAATTTCGACTGTGCCTTCTTATTGTCGGGGGGGGGGGGGGGCGTGAGCTCCTGTCAG
Source organism: Uloborus diversus (assembly GCF_026930045.1). Classification (NCBI taxonomy): domain Eukaryota; kingdom Metazoa; phylum Arthropoda; class Arachnida; order Araneae; family Uloboridae; genus Uloborus; species Uloborus diversus. The sequence goes on from NC_072733.1 coordinate 6,551,055, forward strand.
TGTTCAAAGGGGGGCGCAGAACCTAAAGGTTGAAAACCATTGACATACGTTCTTGAACTGTTTTTTATAGCAACAGTGATATAAATCATAAACTTTTTATCGATCGCGTTCAATGAAAAAGGTTAATCTTTGGTAAAACTACATCATTGATAAATTCAGTGTCAGGTTAATGCATCGCATGTTCATTCATGGCATTTTAAACTATTATAAGTGAGTAAATAGTCTGAGAACAAAGATTTGACGATGTTTGGTAAAAATACCGTGCTTCAAAAGAAGCCCCCCCCCCAAAAAAAAAAAAAAACATTCAGATTATTTATTGTTGCCTAAAGAAAAGTAACAAAAAGTGGGAATAAATCGACCAGAAGTTTGAAAAAAAAAAAACAAGTTTTAATTCTACATTTAATCTTTATTGCTGCTACGAAAGTAAAGCAATGGATTAAAAAGAGTTCTCAAACTTTTTTTTTCTTTATGCTTCGAGCGATTACAGCATTGCAATTTGGAACCGTGCAATTTGGAACCGTCACAGAACTTCAAAATGGAAGAAAGAGAGCGAGTAAGTAGGGAGAGGGGAGGGAAATACATCCCATTGAAATGGAAACCGACATTTTTGCGTTTCATGTAAACAACCTTTCGAAAGTTGGCTATAAAGGGGCATGCTAGGCCGCTATTTGCTGCCGCGTTTCATACCCAAGTCGTAAAACCCGGAGAGAAGCCATAAAATTACACTTGAGATAGGGAACATTAAAAGTGCCATAAACTCCTTTCCCAGCTCGTTTGATCGTGTTCCGTTGTTTGGGAAGTCTTAGCGCTAATTCCGCTAAGATGACCAGGAACTCGTTTTTCAACATTGCTTTAGTACTGCATTAAAAATTGTCAACTGGGAGATTTGAGGCCTTAGTAACACGTGTTTAAAGCGAAACAAAGAAGGATTAGAATCGCATAAATGTCTTACTCTGCCCACCAAAACGTCCGAATATGTCAAGATAAACGAATTGGGATCTACGAAAGTATCCAGATCCGTCACGTCTCTCTACGTTCAAGTTGCTCCCTCTCCGTTAATCGAAATTTTATCGAGCCAAGAAGAGGTAAATCATAAGCGGGAAGTAAAAAAGTGTTAAAAACCAAATGCATACTCAATGAATCTAGCGTAAAGATGATGGTTAAAGGAATTTATTGTCTGAAATATGTATATGGATTATATTTTTCCTTCTCAATGTCTCTGTATCTTAAAAAAATGTATTGTTTAAATTGAGGGTAACAATATTCCAGTCAGAGACATAGCTAGAGATATTTTTTCAATGAGTGAAAATACTCCTAGGCTTTAATGGAGTGATATTAATTTTGGAGGAGTGAAACACATACTTAAAGATTTTGGACCAAAATTGTGATCAATATCATAAAAAAACCCTGCTAATTGTTTTTGGATGAAATGAATGATACTGAAAGGAGAAATGTGTATTATTTCGAGTTTTACTTTTTTTACGTTTAATTGCATTTTTCTAAATAAAAATTAATGAGAATGCTCAAAAGCGTTTTTTGAAAATAAATTTAAAATGTTACCTACTATACTCTGTATCACCTTTCAGTTATTCATTGTATCTTACCTATAGTTTTATGTTGGTCCTAAACGAGCAGCTACAAACACAGAAGCACAAACCTCCGTTTGTTTTATACTATTATTGACAACTTCCGAGTCTCATTTTAAGTAACACGCCATTAAACACAATGATTGTTTAAAATAGAGCAACTGATTACATACAAACTAAACAATGAGTCTGACAACATGCAAAAACGTTAATAGTCTTAATGTGATATTAATTGGCGTATTAGAAATTTCAGCAACAAAATTGTGTTGCTGTCACAGTCTATGTAAAACCAATATTAATTATGCCCATCAATCTCTTTTTCTTGAGTATTTCACTAAGAGACCGTTGTAGTTTGTTTTCTTCATCTTTCTATTCTTAAAGTTAAACATCAACAGCACTTAATAATTGCTCTTCATTTCGAATAATGCATTTCATTGTCTAAACATTTAGTTGATAAATTTTGCTTAACTTATTCACTCGTACCAAGTTGTGCAAAGTATTAATATTATCATTTCTCAACTAGTTCTTTGAAAATCCGAGTTAAAACGACGATTTCAAATTTCTAAGAATTCCTAAAATTATTTTTCAAATATTTATATCCTAAAAAAATATATTATACTCGCTAATCATTTTATTCTCTAGTGTATATTTAATAAAAAGTCGTCTCTAATTTATTCTTTATATTAAAATTCATGAATCACTTTAAGCCCTGAACCGATTAAACATAATTACAGCACTCTTGTCATAGCAAAAATTCTAGTATTTACGTCTCAAAACTTTGGCGCACATAGACGGTTGGGAATAATTCGTAGTGAATATAAATCTAATACCAAATATTCATTAAGACTAGTTAGAAATATGCGTTTAATTTGCATTCCTGCATTTCACACATGTGTATTGACAATCAAAGGGAATGTATACATTTCAAATTTACTTAGTGTTGGATCAAACCGAGTTAGTGCTCATACTTTATTATGATACATTTATGTGTCTTAGTAAAAGAAATTCTAGCCTATTATTTTACATTAATTAATTTTATAAGCTATATACATTTTAAGAAAACTAAAAATAGAAATTTATGATTGCTTTGTAGAAATTTACATGAGAGCTTTGGGGGTCATAACTTTCCTTCATCCTTTTTGTTTATATCTCTGAATTCAGCTCACTCTCTCTTAGATGCTAAAACGTATTACTTAAGTCGAAAAGTATATGAATTATAATTAATAATAAAATCCATCATTAAACTTTTTAACATTTTTATAATAACATCGTTTTTTTTCATTAATTTTATTCTTCGCGAATTGAGAAAAAATCTGACATGGAAAAATAACCGTCATGGGAAAATTAAACACCAAATCGAGAATCAGCTTCAGAATTTCTACAGAAACCAATTGTTGCAAATTAAACAAAAAAAAAAAAAAAAAAATTGCATTTTTTACGAGGCTGGCCGTCACTGCAAACTATTTTGTGTTACAAATTGTTTTTTCCTATCTTAACCACTGGTGTTTAATCGAAGTTTGACGTCGTTACGACACAATACCGTTTCATTATTGATTGAATTTATTATCACTACGACTAGAAAGACGCTTTACCGCAATAGAACAGTAAAATAGTTCAAACACAAAATAACTTTGAAAAAGAATCAAAAAAACCTTTCATTTTTTGCACTAAATGGGACTTTACGTATTTAGCAAGGCATCTTACAAGAGACTAGTCAAATGTAGAAAATGATCCTCCTCATTTTCGTTGAAACTAGGTCACGCCACAAGCACCCTCTAAATGCATTCGAAGCACAATCAAAGCCACGTAGGATAGGATTTTTAAAAATTTTAAACTTCAGAAACTCGAGTGAATGGGGATTGGTGGATTGGGTGTGAGCTGGAATGAATTTTGACTCGTTGTTAGATCTAGCTGTAATGTTTATTGTCCGACCACGTATCGCGTGAAAAATTAGCAAGCGGCTACAGAGAGTGAAACCAAACGAATTAATTTCAGCAAGAAACGATGTTCCACTTTATTTCGTTGTATATCCTTCTAAAATTTGAAAGTTAATTCGATAAACATATTACATCTAGAAGAATTGCTGTAAGTTCCATGGATAAACCGTTTTAAAATAATTATATGAATTTGAATTACTACTTGCGAGGAAGTTGCTGACACCCCTAATACCTGATGGGCGCAATTATTTGCTCCAAAAGAAAGCTAAATTTATTTCTTATCGTTTAAAGAACATTCAAAACGTTATTTCGTCATTACTTTACTTTCTTTGATCACCACAAAATGAGCAGACACTGGATTTGGACTGTGAGGAGCCCTTTTGTGACTGTGAAAATGTTCAACAATTCTGAAAGCCAAAAGTGATCGTGAGATTACAAAACACGTGCATGCCATGTATTTTGAAGTTGTTTTGTTCCTTTATCTAAAAAATTATTTTGGTTAAAAGTTTCAGAAAATGTAATTAACAACGGATTTTTGAAATAAACTGAAAAGTATTGTTTGAAATACATAAGACATGCTAATCTAGTATTTAGCTCTAATAAGCTAATCATTTTTTATTCAAAAATTAAACAAATAGGAGAAAGATTTGATTAATGTGTGTTTATGGCCAAATTAAACACTTACCTTAGAAATAATGAAAAAAAAAAAGAAAAAAAAAAGACGGAACAAAACTGAAATTGCATTTTAAAGGAAATATATAAGGCTTTTTAAAATCATATTGGTTTTCGGACAAAATGAATCACTGTATTTTATCATCTAAAATTATTGCAGGATATGTTTAATGCTTTTAATAATCGAGAAAAAAAAATGCTTAGGCATTCTTCATTCCAAAACAAGAGAAGAAAATAGGAGAACACACATTTTCAAGATTTTCTAAAATGAAATATATTTGGCATTCTGAATTGCATTAAGAAACAAAACTTAATATTGAAATACTTTCTTTTTCATTTTAAAAACACATTTTTACTTAAAAATGGATTTTGCGGCATGCATTAAGTCCACATTATTGGACCACATCCAAGTTAAACACAGTTTGGCGTTACTTACGTTTAAGATTTCAAGTTTATTTATTAATTTTTTATTCAGTAAAAGAAACACGTGAACGAATGTTTGCATTCCATGGACATTTGAATTTATTTTAGAAAACATTTTCAAAAAGCATCAAAGAGAAAAAAAAAATCTACTCCGAGATGAAAATATTCGTGCAATTTGATGGATTCTTTTATTGTATTGCATTTTGAAGAATATGTAAAAAGATTTTTCTTCAAAAGAAATTCAATTACCATACCAAACATTTTCTTGCAATACAATCATTGAAATAGTTTTATAAACATTTAAGAAACAGTTACAGACAGAGATAAGTATATGTCTGGAAGCATTTTTTGCAAAAAATATACCTAATGATTTAAATATGAAACAAAAATTGATATTTTGGTTGGCTGTGGTAAATACAGTGGCTCCCAAAAGTGTTTGTACACTTGCGATTTTGAATGAAATAAGCCCCTATCCATTGGTTAAAATTAATATTTTGGAATGGGTACTTAATTATCAGATCTATGGTCTATTTTCTACAAAACTACATACAAATTGTTAATAAGATAATTAAACTTGATTTTTAAGAAATAAATAATCAAAAAGTGCAGGAATATTATGTCACAAAAGTCTTCGTACACTTTGAAAAAATATCTTTATATTAGTAAATAATCTAACTTTTTACTAAGTTATTATTTAATAGAGTATCATGAAGTATCAACAACAGCTTTTAAACTACTGGGAATAGATTTCATTGTTTTTCTTTCGTTTTTTGTACAATTTCTGAGTAAGTTTCCAACCGCACTTCGAGTCCTACTGTTTCTACTTCGCGTTTCATTTCAATGCTGTATTTACAGGAGAGATTATATTCCGGAGAGAGAAAGTACATCCATGCTCGAGCCGGGGTTCGATCCCAGGACCTTCTTATCGTAGTCAGACTACTCTGACCACTAGACCTAAAATCATATTGATAATCTAAAATGATTCAGTGCCCGACCCTTGCCGCAAATGAATTTTTCCCCAGTATCCAGTAATCGAAAATTATATTGCAGTTAATCCGAGGGGTATGATCATCTTTCTGACTGTTTTGAGGATACGAAACCTTTTATTATAAGAAATAATATATTCTTGGGCCACTTCAAATAAATTCCCTTCGAATGTTATACTATGTATGAATGGTTTTTTATTTTAGTAAAAGAAATAATTCAAAATAATGACTGAAGTTAACTTTCCAATGTCCCTAGTGAATACGTCTTTTATACTTCAAAGTAGCATAATTGAACTCGCGCCTCTACGATTAAACTCAGCGTAGTTCATTTCTGCAATTAATTTTCTCTGTACTGCAACTAGAGGTCATTCTAGAATAAGTACTTGACAAAATATCGTGTGAAATATGCAATCATAACGCGTCAACATGATTTGAAAGATTCTTTAAATCCGTGAGGATCAAATTTTTAAGTGAAAAAAAATAATGTGGCCAATAGGTTGTTAGATTCCAGTCAATACTTGGGCTTTTAATTCAGACTCCACATATTAAATCTCAAGATTTCCAAAGCTAGATAGTGATGATTAATCTATAGAAAAACCATGCGATATCCTCATATTTTATTTAGTATTTTGTGGTTAGTTTTTCTGTCATGTAAACGTTTTGAAATTTACTCCTACTTTACGTGGAAGTTAAACATTTTAGAAATGTAATATAGTTTCTTTTAGAAAAAGATAAGAAAAAGAAAGGAATTCAAAAAGGAAAGTATTTTCAAAGAAACATCACAAATTTGTCATTCGTTGCTTCTTAAAAGGCAAAGCCATTTCGATGTGATTTTATAGTACGAACCGATCCAACCTCATCGTTATTCACAGTGAGATACATTTGCATACATTTTCTTACGCATCACAATCACGCAAGAAATAAGATAAACAAATTCGCAGAAATGTTCTTACATATGGGGGAAGTCTCTTCATTTTCTCTGAGAAAAGTAACATCAAGTTATTTTTTGCTTCTTCCACTATCGTTTTGTTGTCATAGGGCAGTGATTTGAGCTGTTCAGAACTTTCCTTAACCCCAGCTTTATCTTCACTCTTTTATCCTGACACATGAAAAGAAAAGAACATCAAAATGCTAGTTGGCAGCCTGCCAGGTAATGTTGCGTTCTAGATGACATAAAGCAGCTGGGAAGTTTTTAAAAACTATCATGTCAAAAGGAAAATGAATTCATTCTTTACTATTTTGTATTTCCTTGAAGGTTGTAGAACACACACTTAGCTATGTTGAGAGTTATATATCACTCTGTGAAGCGTGAATTTTTCTTTTACGCGTAGTAGTTGATAAAGATATTTTATAAAATGCTTTAGTATTTGAAGAAACAACACAATTATAAAAGTTTTTTTTTTTTTTTTGTTTTGTTTGCCTTATGGCATGCAATGTGGAACGGCTGGCAATTTATGGACAAACCTTCGATTATTTTGGAAAAATACAGGCATTTTGACTTGATTGATAAAGAAAGCACTTCGTTATTTTCTACTTGTAAGATCAGCATGTTTTGTATGTGAAGCAAGAAATTACTGTAAAAAAAATTCAGAGTCAAAATAATTAATTATTCAAAGCAACAGTTGCAGATCTTTCCTCATAGCACAAACTTTTGAATTAGTGAGAGATTCCAAAGATTCCAAGGAAGGAAAAAGACTTCAACATACCACGTAAAAATACAGGCACAAATGTAATGTGTGTCGCAATGATCGCAGTCATAAAGTGACAGTAATGTGACGTCCCACCAGAGTAAACCTGTGACACTATCGTGAATTGTTTTGTTTGAGTTCACTGCGACGTCATTACAACAAATAACTTCTGTTAAATTAGTCTTCCTTAAAAAAAAAATGAAATTTTTGACTTTTAATTTTGACAAATTTTTCATACCACTAACCTACATCCTGTAGAATACATTTTAAAAATGATTCATGCAGTATTTAGGGCAAAAGGTATCGAAGCACACCATTAGTTGCGCATGCTTTTACGTTACATGTGAGAGTGGACAACTTTCTTAGTTCTAGTTGGTGTAAATATGGGTCCCCATTTAAAGAGTTCCCTAACTATACCATGATTTTTTTTAAACAACGAAAATTAGTTCTCAAGTGATACAACTTGATTTCTTCGGGGTGGAAAATTCCTTGAAGTCACTCGGGAAGAGGGGTGGGTGAAATGTGTGCCCCACATTTGGCACAATCTAAGTCTGCCAAATGCGGGTACACTCAGATTGTGCAGGGTTTAACGCACCAATTATGTTAGCGATTTCTTAATTTCTTTCCCCCATGTAATAAATTATCTATCATTTTGTGTAGTTTTTTTCCTGCTTTTAAACTATTTTTTGTTATTGTTTTAAAGCGTGCCCACACTTACACCCCATTTTTTCTGTTGCTGCTTTTAAAGCTTTTTGTTAATTGCTGTTTTTAAAATGAAATCATTGTAACTAATCATTATTGCACCTTCCCTTACATTACTTACCATTAATGAAAGACAAAAAATCTAGAAATTTTCAAATTAAAAGCAACTTTAAATCAAAAAACAAAAAAATCAGGTGAAGAAGCAAGACTTGTCTGACTGTCCCAAACTAAAAACACTAGTTAAGAAAGAAAAACGAATTTGAATTTTGACATCTTGAATTCAAATTATGTTTTTCGCAATCACGAGTGTGTGTATGTAGGCGTGTGTGTTTGTGTGTGGGGGGTATGTATGTTTGTGTGTAAGGGGTATGTGTATCTGTGTGTAGGCATATGTGTTTGTGTCTGTGTGCAGGCATGAATGTGTGGGTAGTTGTGTGTATGTGTGTGTATGTGTTTGTGTGTGTGTATGTGTTTGTGTGTGTGTATTTGTTTGTGTGTGGATGTGTTTGTGAATGTTAGTAGGTGTATGTGTGTGTAGTTGTGTGTGTATGTGTTTGTGAATGTGTGTATGTGTGTGTGTGTGTGTGTGTGTGTGTGTGTACGTGTGTAGTTGTGTATGTATGCGCGTGTGTGTAGAATATGGATGCAACCTGGAGACGGCTTTTGCTATAGGAGCAGCATTGTGAGGAGCCGGTCGACGGTGGTGCTGAAGAGGATGCTAGCGGGAAAATAAAATGATAGCACACCAAAACAGTCACATGAAAGCAATAAAGCGTGGCCATTTTTACACTTTTTCCTCCACATATAAATCATAAAAATATTTAAGGACGAAAAACTCACTCTGTTTATGTAGTAGTGAGAAGCATATGGATGTAAGTGGCCTTTTTAAAGTTTCGAGAGAGAGAGACCTACCAGGAATACGAAATCTATCTCTTACCTTGAAACACAGGAGAGGTTCTCCTACCACTTGTACAAGTTATCTAATAAAATTTTATTTGTCACTTACATACCTTTTCTTCTCATTGCCTCATATGTACAAAATGCGGAAAAAACATAAGAAATAATTATAATTTTCCTTTGCTATTTTCATTTGTTAGAAAAGCCATTTCAAAACTTTCCTTTTCATAGTAGTAAAACTTGAATTCAGGAACGCTCCATTTCTTTCTTTCATTCGCTTTAAAACACGACAGCCACAAAAATCTCCTCATGCTTTCCGCGACAGTTTTATTATTGTATTTTGCACATAGACCATCTTTTTCAACTTGGGCATAAATGTGTCACCGACTGTATGTTATCTTTAGCACTGACTAAGTCTTTTAATGCTCCTTTTGTTGCTACGTATCCCCAGGCTGTGTTGGACGGTCCACCACTGAGTTTAGCAAGAACGGGACTCCCATCTCGTTTCTGAAATCAATACCTCTATAAGAGAACGAAATAAATTGTGTCGACGATTTTTCGTTCTCAACTACTTCTCCTTCTCAAAACCATTTTTTTTTTTTTAATTTTATTTAAATCATGACACATTTTTTTTTTTTTTTGCTGTTGAGTTGAGGTTATTCACCTTCGATTGACGGTCAATAATAATCGATTAGTTAGTTGAGTTGAAAATACAAGAGGGAAAAAATGGAAAAAAAAAAAACTCATATAAGGGATTTTTCCCATCTTCAATAGCATGTGAACTTTTGTCTAATAAGCTTTTTCTTTCCTGTAGCATAGTAATTTGTACATGGAATTTTTTTTTCAACACATGATCAATGCCTCACCGACTGGATGTTATCTTTAGTATGGACTAAGTCTTGTAATGCCCCTTTTGTCGCTAAGTGCCCAGAGGCTGTGTTTGGGCGGTCTACCTTTCTGTTTAGGCAAGAACGGTCTCCCTTCTTATTTCTCAAATACTAGTAGAACGAGGCATAACCCGATGTTTTTTAGTTTATATCTAGATGAAGTATTTTTCCTTCTCAAACTCTACCTTTTTCAGATTTTAAGTATGACTTAAATACTTTTGTCTTTGAATTGAGGTGATTCATTTCTAATCGACATTCAATAATGAAAGATTAGCTGAAAAAAAGAGAGTAAAAAGTAGTTACTAAACTCTCAGAAATGTATGATTACCGAATCTAACGAAATTTTCATCGAATTAGGCAAAATGTCTTCATGACAAATAATGAACGTTTCGTCAGATTGACTGAAATTTCAAGAGCATGCGTTCGTTCCTGTCTCTTCTACTTATATTTTGAATTTCGATTTCAAAAATAAAAATGAATAAACAATAAAAAGAAAAAAAACACTAATAAAAGAATAACATGAAAAAAATCTAAAATGAAAGTTAGTTGTTCATAACTATTTTAATGTATATTCTTAAACAATGGTACTAAATCTGAAATTATGTGCAAGCAACTACTAAACAAACGATGAATATACAAATGTAAATAGATCCAAAGCTTCGTTTTTACATTTTATCACCACAAATTTTTGTCACACATTTTGCTATTTGACTAATTGAGAATTCCAAGGAACAGGAACACAATTGTTCATTTCAATTCATACCTTACCTACAAATTACTTTTAAAAGTAAAGGTGGAAGTAAAAATTTTTTTTAATTAAATTAATATATTTTTTTCCAATCACGTAGTTAGTTTCACCACGAATGAACTGTTGAGTTTCTTTACACTGCTTCAAATTTTCAGATTGCACGATAAGTAAAATTTTAATAAAAATCTCTATTGTTCGAACCTTCAAAGGCAGAGGAGTTGCAATAAACTCATTATGGTGTCCAGACTGCAATTAGCCTGCTCTGACTTTAGAGCACATAAATCAAAGCTAACAAAATACGTCTAAAATCAAACATAGACAACCGTACAAAATTGATTATATGGCAAAAAACATCTTCATTCTCAAGTAATATTTTTAACTTTCGCTACAAGATGGGGCTCAAAATCCGAGGACCAACCTATTTCTTCTACACTATTCATGATGTAAGGTACATTATAGCTCTACTTTCCCACAAGTATACGACTAATACTAAGAAAGATAAAATGCATTAAATTTTATTTTATGTAATTGCGAAAAAATGTGAAGTTAAACCGTTGAACAATTTTTAACTCTTACCGTCTTGTTTAGCTACACACATGTCACCATTTTAAATTTTCGTTTCGATTTTTTTTTTCTAAAATCGGATGCCTGTATCCCCTTATTAGGTGTACTGTTTTTATAAGTTTACTCGTTTTTAGGTTTTGTATAATAAAGATAAAATTACACAAACACACACACACATACACACCTTTTGATAATCTAGATGACTCACTTTTTTGGATTTTAAGAAAATCCAAAGTTGTTGTTTGGGATATTCAAAAATTCATTGTTGTTACTTAGTTGAAGTTTTAATTCTTCCCATTTCCAATTTTCATTTATATTGGGCGAATCTGGCAGCATATCAGAAAATGTAAATACTCTTACGTTCTTAAGATTATTGAGAACTTACGAACAGCAATACGTTATGTTACGTTAAATAATGTATTACACAGTGCTGGCCAAATTATTAGACTAAAGATTTTTTGTTTGTTTTTTGTACACTATTTGTACTAAAATTCTACTTATTTTACTGTTAAAGTACAGTACATACAGTACACTGATTAGTACGTTATTTTAGCATAATTTAATGTTTGCAGGTGGCAGCACTGTCTCATTTGTTTATGTTCTTTGTTTATCTACCTAACAAGAACAGAACCTCAATCAGCTTAAACAGTTCACTAGTTCTTTTTATTAGTGTGTCCTGTTGTATTAAAAGTTAGATTTAGGTAATTAGTGAGTATTTGTATGTAAGTATATATAATAGTGAGTATAAACAATTTTTTACCTCCTTTTTTAAAAAGTTGAGAAATGATGTAAACCTTGTGAAAAGTATGCCAAAAAGACTTAAAATGATCATCAAGAACAAGGGAATGCATACAAAATATTAGATAATTATTTCACTGTTCGTTAATGTGTCTATCACTATGTAATCAATAAAGAATTTGCTTTTAAAACATTCTTAGTCTAATAATTTGGCCAGCAATGTAAGTTACGATGGTTATGTTTCTTTACTTTGATAATAACTAATGCAAAAAATAAACGAATGAAAAAAAAGGGAACAATTCTCGAGTATACAACAAACCTGCTATAAATAAAAAAATTCGTTTCATGCAGGAAAGAATATATATATATATATATATATATATATATATATATATATATATATATATATATATATATATACACACTTCTAATTTTAAATGTGTGCCCTCAACTCCAATCTCGTATCATAAAGTTGGATCTTCCGTGGAACATACATTTTTACAGAAATAAGGTTTCTAGGAAAATTATATTTGATGCGTCAAAGATAGTGTTCCAATACATGCGTTGGAAAAATACGTCTATATATTCCATGCATCCATTGTTAAACGTAGAGTCGGCTTTTACAGCTCGGAGCCTGGACAGCAGAAGGTATGCAAAATTAAGTTAATGGCAATTCAGTTTGGAGAATAATTGCCGTTAAGGACGAAAATGGCGATGAGTGGAGTTCAGTTCGTAAGTAGCTAAATATTTGGCTTTTCGCACCCCGGACCCGGACTCACTGCTGGGAGGTGATGATGACCGACCACGTGATATTGATGTTGAGAACAATGGATGACTCGGGGGTCCTAAATTTTCCGATAAACAGTAATGACTTCGGCTCGTGACTCACGGGTGTGTTTAGTGACTGGAAGTTCAGTTTCTGATTTGGAATCGCTGGAACAGCACCAGCATAGGGGCGGTGGAGGTAAACGGAGTGAGAATAGATTCCCTCATCGATTTTTCTGATTGCATGGAGACGTCTGAGTGCCGATCTATCTTACGGGTTTCCTGAGCTAAAATTAAGTATCATAAAATAAATAAGGTACTAACCTATGCCTTGCGTACATGTTCAAAGAGTAAGCGGTGATAAAAAAAATAATGAATCCGCGAATAAGAAAAAAAAAATAAAAATAAATGATGGAACAACCGACAATTTTCATTAAAAAAAATAAACTACTAAATGCAGTGACTAACTTATTTTCAAATAACTTGCGTTCTCTTTAAATGCAGTTTCTTTCAAATATGGGAAAAAATAAGTTTAATCACATAATGAATTTTAAAAATTTTAGTTTATTTTTAATTTGAACGTTTGGTTGCATTTTTGGCTATTATCCGGTTGCAATTTAGCTATTGGGTTGTAAATGAAAGTACTGCAAAAGTTATTCTAAACTAATTGCAACATTAATATGAAGCATGTTATCATAAGTTATCAAAAAATACACAATTTGCCCGAAATTGTCAAATTTTAGTAATACAACTATGACACAAATTTTGCTCCGCGGTGTCAGATATATGTAAATTTTTGTTTCCCCCCCCCCTCCCTTTACATAACAGTAGTAGCGTGAAACTTCAAAAGAGCCAGTATTTACCTGACTACGGGGGTGCCAAAAGAAAGGGATATGATTTTAGCAGTCTGTGTGTTTGTATTTACGTATGTTCTACCGTAGCGCCACAAGTATTCATCCGATTTTGATGAATAAGGTGTCAATCGATTCGTTATTATAAGCCGGATAACATAGGCTACATTTTAATCGACTTCAACAATAGCAGAGGACGATTTTTTTTTTTATTTTAGCAGTATTTTACGTATGTTTCACCGTAGCGGCAAAACTAATAATCCATTTTTTAAAAAAAAATAAGAACTCAATCGACTTGTTTTTATGAACCGAGTAACATAGGCTACATTTTAACCGACTTCAACAATACAAACAGACACCACAACAGTAAATCTCGATTTTAACCGATTTTTTTTTTAGCGAGGGTGTAAAATAAATTAATTAATCAATCGACAAAGGGAACAAAAGATAAATTTGAGGTTGATTTAATATAGTCTTATTCAGTAAGATCAGTCTTTCATGACTAACATTTTCAATCAGTTTGAAACAATAGCAATAAATTAAATTTAATAGTCTTGTATATTGCAATAAAATGTTTGTTTGTTAAGCGTGTATTACTCACGCTATTATTTTGTTGTCCCATCACAGGTTAAAATGGAAAATATTAAAAAAAAAATTATAATAATAATAAGGTGTTGAATCCCAACTATAGCATAAAGCACTAAAAGGTAAGAAAGTAAGAAACAAGGTAGGTGCTGATTGATATCATCTTCTTATTAAGTAAAACAATTCATTTCATATGTTAGATATTCCTATTTATTTAGCTCTAATGAAATCCTCTGCCACTTTCACATTAATAACATTATAATTCAAATCAAATGCCGTTGTCGTGCGTTTTGTCAACTATATTTTTTTAATCAACGTCCGACTACTGTAACTAAATAAATAGGAATATCCAACATATCAAAATATCTAACATATCATTACTCAATAAGACGATGATATGAAACAGTACCTACCTTGTTTCTTAGATTTTAGTGTTTTTTTCCGTAGTCGGATTTCAATTCTTTAAACAATTTTTATTGTATTATATTTCTTCAAACCATTTCGCATCACAATTAGGCCGTTAAAAGTTACAGCTGGCAAGATGCTGTTTAGTAGTCAGTGCGACATATGCTTCTCAGATCAGCGAACCACAGTAATGTTTACGATCCATTTTAAGTTTGAAAAAGCACCATTTTATTTGAGATAAGGTTTTAAGTCTGATTTCAGCTTGTACAACACGTGATAGATGAAAAAACAATCTATGAACATTTCGACATTTTTGATCAATACTAGATGCCGAAAACCCCATGTGATAGGAACTTGGAGGACTTGGTGACCATGACAGATTAAACGTGTACCAGTGACTATTAGCATACACAGATCAGCCAGTAGTATGTTCTTTCATTACATAACACATATATAAAATTAAATGTTAATTATTTTACGTTTCTCACTTAGTGTTACTGTGCCACTACTACTAACTACTTCCAAAAAAAAAAAACTATTACATTTCTGTTTTAAATGAAATAAATGCTTGAGTACTTAAATGTGCAGTAAATACATTGATTGATGACTAAAAATGTATTTTTTAATTTCAACCAAATTCAGACTAATCGCTAGTTTAACTTAAAAAAAAAAAGTACCAGATATTATCGCAGTTGAAGGGTTGGATAAATGTACGCATGAATTAATAAATTCATAAATAAGCGCTTTTCCACTCTTTTGAAACAACGTAGTAAGAAAAACTTTAAAAACCGAACAACAACAAAAAATAGTAAAACAGCCATTGTGAAAAATATAGTTCAAAACAATGGACCGAAGTCTAATAGAATTTTAATCGTAAACAATGTTTCAAATTCTTAAAGACCTTGTTAAAATTAATTTTAAAATATATGATATAATTTACATTCATTAAAAACCAAATTAAAATCTTTACCGACAAAATCGCAGACCGTTTTAAGTTGATTTTTATGTCGGCATTGTAGATATAAGCGTGCAAAATCGGATCGAGAGCTTATCATAAACGGGAAGAATCTCAAAAACATTAAAAAAACTCATCGATGCTTTTATGCGACTTAAATTTATTTTCACACAAAAGCTCCAAGTAATGATAAAGCTTAACAGAGATGGGGATCTAGTAAAGAAATTTCCGGTTGTTATTCTTTGGATAATAAGGCAGTTGAAATTCTATTGTTGGAATGGCTAAAGAGGAAAAAAATGTCAGAAATAAGAAAAACCATGACGCTAATTAAAATATACGGAAAGATAAGGCAATAGAATTATTTTCTATGTTTCACAAAATTTAATTATCTAAGCAAGAGTTTTATAATCGGGCAGTTTTCAGAAAATAAACAATCCATTTTGTGAAGGGTGGTACATGGAGTAAAATTTTAGAGTATTGGGGCAGCGCGGGTTTGTTTATCTTGGGGTAAAAAAAAAAAAAAAACTGCTTTATGATGTATGCTTATAAACACTGAATAGAACCGGTTCCAGGAGAAAAACTTTCTGTCCCATCTGCCCTTATCGTTCATTACTCTCTGAAATGCAAAAAAGTCGGAGCATAATTTATTTGGTAACTTGAATGCGTTTTAAAGTTTTTTTTCTTTGTTTTGTTATGTAAACGATGTATCATCAATCTCAATTTATTTTTTCTCTTGAATGGTTTTAGAGCAGCAAAACTATCGCGAAAGAATATCTTTTTTTTACCCGTAGCTGCTTTCAGTTATGAATAAGATATAGCTAACTCTATTTATTTCTAATGACATACAGTGCTTAGTTTTTCAATAGAAGCGGCATACTCTTGTTTTTCTTTTTCTGTTTTTTACAAATAGTATGTTAACAAAACAACAAAGTGTTAGCATACCGTTTCGTATTTGTGTTACGCATAATTCCCACGTGAACACTAATTATTGCTCTAAATAGTTACACATTTTAATTACATTTTTACTTATACTGCGGATATTATTTATTATTTTCATTACACGCCTGACTCTGAAAAGAACCCAAGATTTAAAAAATAATTTAAATTGTAAAAGTATCATTTTTTAAACCCAATTCAACCTTAACGTAATCAAAGAGGTGAAGAAGTTTACGTTTTTGAGATTAGTAAGTATAAGAAATGTATATTTAAATCAAAGAATAAGTGACTGGAACTCATTAGGGTCGATTGAGGGTTAAGTCACAAGAGAAAGCTAGTTTCGTCTGCCTTTGGAAAATTATCATGTCACAGACGTAACCATTCCTGCTTTAAGTAGAAGAAACTTTTCGTTTTGATTTTGATTCGATCGGCATATTCGGATTACCTCTCATTTTTAGGCGTTCTCAAATGAGGTAACTTGTTTAAGTGAAAGTCCATTATTTAGGGAAAAGATGAAGACGTACAATTTTCTAGTTGATTTTTTTACGTTTTTCATCTGTTTACGTAAAGTGTAATACCCTGCATCCCAAAAAATATTTCAAGGGAGTGTTTAATTATTTGAAGTCGGTCTTCCAGGTTCCACTTCAATGTTTTTTTTTTTTTTCCTTTTACGGTTTTACTATAGAGTGTCCCAAAAAGGTGTCGGAACAAATGCCCTCTAATACCTCAATAAAGCAGTTTCTATCAAAAACCTATTATATTTCTAAAGGGGAAAACAATCTTCGAAGATAAGAAGATTTCGTCATTGAATGGTTGCAAAATACACATAGGAATTAACTATACTTTTTTTGAGTTCGAAAAAAAAAATAATGTAATGGTAAGAGAAGGTTTTTTTTTTAACATTATCAAAATATTCCATAATTATACTACTAAGATCATTTCATAGCGATATTATTTAACAGCCAAATTAAATTTTTGTTCTTTCATTGCCTAATATTCATAAAAAGCCCAAAAATCTGATCAGCAAACTCCTGTCCCACTTTTTGTTTTCTGATCTTTCACATTTTTGTTACCATCAAACGTTTTATAAACCCCAATTTAAGGGGTATTATAGTCTAGAGGCTCGATTTTGAGGCGATTTTACGGGCGTAAAAAAAAAAAAAAAAAATGTTACCATTTTTTTTTCTATCAATTTTTATCCGTTGTTTGTTGATACCTGAGACGCATAAAAATATACAATTGTGGGAAAAAAATTCAAAACAAAAATCAGTAGAGGCAGGCAAATTAGGGACTCTGAAAAAAAAAAAGGTATCTACTTGTTGACAAGTCCAATCCTCCTGATGATCTGAAACATGAAACTAAGGTTGATTCTTATTAAACTGGGATGTAGAATTATCTGGACGTAGTCAATTCGGGAAAAAATGCATAAAATTGCGTTTTTTTTGGGGGGGGGTCATTTTTTGGCTCCTTTTTTAACTTTAGTATTTTTTAAAAAATGGTTAAAAAAAAAAAAAACAGAAACTCCTATTTGGAGACAATTTTTATAGTATTAACAAAGCCTGTGCCAAATTTCAAATGATCGGTGCATTAGAACGTGAAATATCTTGTCAACCGTATTAAAAAAAATAGTTTCGAGAAAAACACGTTTCAAGTTCGTAGTCGCATTTCGGCCAGTCTGAGTGGTATAATGGTATGCTATACCTGTATTTTTTTGAACAGCCATCCCTGCCTTATACATTGTTTCTTCCTATACATTAAAAGCTACATATTTGGCAGATGTTTTGCCATATGAGCAGTTCTGCCTACTATTGAAGTTTCGGAAGCTCGTACCTCAGAGCGTTTGCCACGCTGTTGATCTCGTTTGCTGGCTTTTTCTTTATTCTTAACAAAATTAACTATAGCTCCGAAAATTATTCGAATTTTGGCTCTTAAGGTCTTATTCTTAAAGACCTAAACTTTAAAAATATGAAAAGAAAAAAAATACATATTTTTTTAATTTCTAGACTAGAAATTAGACATTAATCTAAATGGTGTTCATATTGGTGACAAAGGATACCAACTCCATTAATATTTCTGCTATGTTACTATGAAACAATTGCTTTTTTTTTAGCAACTTATAATTGCGCTTTTCAGAATTCAGCGTCAAAACAATTCTAGAGAGAGAGAAGCTGAACACTCCCTATTTCCTCAAATCTTCGAAAGTAGAATAAAATTGCGTTTTTGGAAGCTCCTGATTCTGTACTGTTTCTTCCAAAACACACCAAAAAATTTCATCTTTACAGTTAAAATTCGGGAAATTTCCAAACGAAATGCCCCATGTCGTCAGAAACAGCTTAAATTTTATTTCAGTTTTGAAAAAAACTGGGAGCGAACACCAACTTTCTACCTTCCCTTAACGTTTAAAAAAGTTATTAATAAAACTGAGAGTTTTTACGTAAATTTAAAACAAAATATCCTCCCTCTGCATTCGTCCCCTGTCCTAAAACGATGTTTTAAGACTTAAGTAAAAGTTCAGTTTGTAAAAAGATTCAATCATTTAAAAATTTTATCCTAAAGCACAGGAAAAGCTGTACTTAAAACATTTAATGCATCAAAAACTTCTCCGTAACATGTGTTTCATTAAAATTTTAACTGATACATTTCCATCGTAACTTCCAATCCAATCTCTTTGAACTGATATGAAGTCATCATGATCTCGTTACTAACATCGTACGTTTTTCTATTTTTCGGTGCCATGAATTTTACATATAATTTCGTTTATCATTTATCTATTCACTTCCCCTGTAGAGGTTGCAAGCGAACTCTCCAATTCTGATATATTTGGATCGGAACTGTTCCACCTTTCACGTCATTATTCACGTCCCAAACACAAAGGGTCTCAGATATCTTGTTAAATATGCGAACCTATGGAATGTGATACTTTGGTCAAATGATGAACTTCCTCTCAGAGTGGTGAGGAGAATGTATCAAAGGAAAATGCGATTTGCTGTAAAGGAGTATTTGTAAATAGGGGTTGTTCTATTGAAACAAAGCTTCAACTTTACTCTACTCACTGTTGTAAAATATATATATATATATATATATATATATATATATATATATATATATATATATATATATATATATATATATATATATATATATATATATATATATATATATATATATATATATATATATATATATATATATATAGTTAAATCTAGTTCCATTTTAGTAAAAGCTGTATTTTCTAGAAAAGAGAAACCGCGGCATGTGTATCGGAACGCGATGCGGCATATATCCCATATTGTCCGGTTCATTACAACTCAATACATCCCTTTTACTTATTTTTGACTTTTGGTTGCGATATGTAGAGCACAAAAAACATTCTAGCTTTAGATGTTTAATAGTTTCGGTAGGGAAAGTATGCACTTGACCTCAAATCAAAATGATTCTCTTGGGCCAAAACACACATAAATTTCATATTATTTAAAGTTTTCTAAATAACTTGGTGAAATATGAAAAAAGGACAAAAAAACAAAAACCAATAATTTTTGTTATCATTACTTTGTTTTTTTATTATTATTATTGTTGAAATCACCTTTATTCAGAAACCGATTTCTAAATATTAAGCTGGAAATTTGTAACATTGCCATTTTTTGTGCTTTTGGATTTGTAACGTTGAACAAAATAACGGGCAACACGGATCAGCTTCACTGGCCGTAGATTGGGCACCCCCCTGGCTAAAAGTATAATCATCGAATTAGGAAGTTTTATGTCAGTTAATCCAAAGTTGAATATTCCCTGCTATTTAAAAGCACCAATTTAGTGTCAGTTAGCATATTTTGTCTTTTTCTCTTTTGCAATTTCTTATTTAATGTGATATTAGTTAAACGACAAATTATGGACATTTTTAAGGTTTTTGTTTGTTTTTTTAATTTGAATTGTTGTTTTGTTTTGATGTTGCGGTTCTAGCTAATGAAAAAAACTGATTAGAACAGTTTGGAACTTGGAAATTGCACTTTTATAGCTGTGAAACTTTAAACCTAAAAATTAATAATGGTCATGATAGCTAAATTCAATTATTTTCAGAAAATACACAAAAAATATTCAACAATATTGAAACACTTATTCATTTATTTATTCATTTATTTTTTGCAAGTTTTTACTTATTAATGAAACTGGGTGTTCATTCCAAGTTTGTCAGCTTGCGAGATCGAGATTCTCGCTCACGTGATCGGTTGTGACGTAGAAATATCGCTAAGTAGTATTCTAATCTACTCGGACCAAGACGCAAGCTAAGTTCGAATAGAATAAAAAGCTACATTGCTACGTCACAACCGATCACGTGAGCGAAAGTCTCGATCTCGCAAACTGACGAGCTTGGAATGACCGCCCTGTTCTGAGAAGAAAAAAATGTATGTCCTTAAGAAGGAAACTTAAGAAAATTTAATGTAAAAAAAAAAAAAAAAAAAAGCATTTTCCCTTATGTAACATTCTTTCCAAACATAGATCAAACCTATTTTTGTTTAGAAAAACTAGTCATTTACCTAATGTATTTTTTCTTTTAAAAGAAAAGTGCAAAAAAAAAAGTTTCTGGATACATTTTAACTTGATAATGATACAGAATAGCTTGAGGAAAGGTTGTTTATAGGTTTTTTAGCATTTTAATTCGACAATAAGCACGAACTCATTAGCAACGGGTCCCTCTTGCAACATTTTCCACTAGTATTTCAACATTTCAAAACATTTTAAGTCAAATCTTAATGCTAAACACTCATTATTCATCAAGATTGGGAATACACTGAACCTAACCCATAACAAGATTGAGTGGCTACGAATTTATTCTACCGTAACTAACAAAACATGTCCGCTATTGTTTCTGCCTCCCTGCTCTTTGATACTGTTTATTTTCCTTAGCTAAAATCAAGTAAATTGAGGTCAAGAAAACGCTGGACATGTCTTGCAGAACAAGGACCATTTAATTCACGTTTTGAGAAAGATTTTTTTCCCCAGAAAGTCTAACATTTTTTTAGATTTACAAAATCCATACGTTTCTTTCAAATTGTTATCTGGAATTTCTAATGTTGCTCAAGGCTATAACATCGACACATGGTTTCTTGACTGTGATTAAGCTTTATTCCATTCTTTAAAATATACTGACCTTCAACATACATTTTCTAACTTATTTCAAATTATAAAAATAGTTAAATATCTTTAGGCTCTTAACCTTGAAGCTCTATGATGACAGTACATAGCATATCGTTCTAAAAGTTACACATAACAACGTGATCCGTACAACTAGTTCTCAGAAATGAACATTAGTCAGATAAAGTTTATTATAGATGAAGTTCCGAAAGTATACCTATGACAATATAAATTGAGTATCTAGTGTTGAAGCATGTGATATTCAAGTGACGGATCATGTGAAATAAAGCCATGCCAATGTCTTCCTTTCGTGGAAGTTCATTTTTACAATCTAATCTATACTAATTATATAAAACTGAAGATTTTGTTTGTTTGTTTGAACGCACTAATCTCAGGAACTACTGCTTCGAACTGAAATATTATCTTTGTGTGGAATATTCCGTTTATCAAGAAAGGCTATAGGCTATTGAAAAAAAAAACAGATTTACCGAAATATTTGTAATTGCAAATAAAATGTTTTTTTTTTTATATAAATTGTTTATTTCTATGCATTCCTAATTGATGGCAGAGTACGTTAACTTATCGAGACAGTGTCGATAGCTGCGCGAGGAACCATGCCTTGCGGCTCAGACGCTACTATAATTGTGGGACTGTTGTAGCCAGCGAATTGATTTTTGAATGCGTTTTTTTTTTTTTTTTTTTTGATATTCAGGTGCATAATTTGATTTTTTTAAATTTTGCTATTGGGTTTTGTTTTTCTTATTTCTTTAACGTTTGTTTTTGTTCTTATAGTTGAAGACAGTTACTTATCTAAGTAAATAATTTGATTTGTCGTATTATTCAATCGTGATTGTTCTTTATTTTCTTAGTATTGTTTATTTGGCGAAACATTTTCAATTGCAGAAAAAAAACTCGTTTCACTCGCTAAAGGGCAGGGTTACGGTAGCGTGGTTGCTTGGCGCGTTAAGCAATGAATTATACAGTTGAAGGATTATTTTGAGTTTTAAAGCTACAGTTAATCTTTTTATGTGTTTTGGCGAATAGTTTAAAATCCCAAAGAGACATTAATAAGTTTTTTTGAAAAGGTGTGTACGCATTTTAGTTAAAGAAAACTGATCATTTCACATCAGAAAGGGGGGGGGGGGAGGGGGCGTGGTCCTTATTTATTCATTGGACTTCCTTTAAATTCTTAGTACGGGTATCGCCGTGCGGGTACTGCTAGTTATACATATTCATTGAGAAAGAGTGGCGTAGTTGTTAAGCGTTGGGATCTAATAACCAAAGGCCCAGGTTTTGAACCGGCTACGGTCGGAGGATTTTTAAGACACGGCCAATCGTAAGTGTCTATGTCACATGCTGCATGCACATGATGCCTAAAATATTTGATTGGCTTAGAATACTTGTGCGTAAAAAATCCCAATTCAGTTACAAAATTGGGCGTCGAAAAACGGTAATTATGGTTATTGGCCAATAGAGGTGCACATGAAAGAATGGATGCCAGTTGCATCAGGTCTGTAAATGGTGCGAAACCAATGTGTACCCCCCCCCCCCCATTATAAAACACATTTTTCTTCCTCTCGAATAGTATACTTTCTTAATTAGATTCCTTACAACGATTAGCATTGATTTTGATGCAAAATAGGTGTAATTGCTTATACTGGCTGGGGTTAGGAAACTGGATTTTCTCTTTTTTTTTTTTTTTTTCATTTTTCAAAGCATTGGACAAAATTGACTCTTTTTTTTAAATGGGCACCTATGTTTTTGGGACTATAATACTATAAACTAGCCCATAAAAACCACATCACAGGGGCGGAATATGTAATAAATTACTTTATTAAAATAAATTTTCACACTTTGAAAATTTATTATCTTGAATATTTACCTAGCTCAAAGACATTTAATGTTAATGGCAATTTTAATGTCTTTAAAATTCTCCTAAATACTTGGGCTGGCTACAAGGACTAAAATCCACATCGGATATATTGAAGTTTAAAATTTTAACCTTTTGTATTTATCATGCCTCCTTACCCCTTGATAAAATATAAAATTTTATAACAATTTACATGTTTACGCAAATGAAACAATTTTTCTTAAATACCATTTCCTAAGTAACATTTGCTAGTTTACTAAGCTAATGATTACAGTATATCTAAGTCTCTACGCAGATTCTTTTGTTACTAGCAGCATTTAGAAATTGTGTCTCTACACTAATGACCTTCATTATACCCTTGCAGAAAATCAGTTGCTTTAAAGTTTATCTTTTGGCAAGTATTTTATATTCCTGAAAGATCATTAATTCTTACCCTAATCTCGTCCACAGCTCCTATTAAACAAAATTGTCTCAAAAGTGATTTTCTGTGATAAGACTAATTTGAAAAATTACTGAGCTTCGACACTTTAGAAATATTTTCTTTACGTTCCAAATCTTCAGCAGTATTTTATCTTTAATTCGAAAACGGCGACTTTAAATGTATTATTGTTTTCAAAATATATATATATATATATATATATATATATATATATATATATATATATATATATATATATATATATATATATATATATATATATATATATATATATATATATATATATATATATATATATATATATAATGTAGGTTAAACTTTATATATGGAAAGGGGCGTCACTTTTTCAATATTCATCAATAATTGGATATTTATAAATACATAGGGTCTGGTGGGGTAAAGTGGTCATACGTCAAATAAATGGCTATAGCTTTTAAATAAACGTTCGAATGAATGTGAAACTTTTATTTTAGAGTAAAGCAGTTAGAAACTACATTTTGAATACAAAATTTTACAACTGGAAAAAATTTTTTTGGTTAAAAAAATTTTTTTCGTGAACATGAAAAATTTTAAAATATAAACACCTATTTTAACATCCTTGGGAAATTTTGTTTGTTAGAATTAGGAACAGATTGACTGTATACGAAGCTTCCTACATTTCTCAAGAACTCTTACTCATTAGCAGTTAGCTGAATCTATTTTAGATAATTTTTTAGAACAATTTAAGTAAGATGGGGTAAAGTGGTCATAATATTAGGCTTAACGAATATTGTTCTTCTAATGTCACTTAATCTTTAGGTATAAGGCAGATACAAATTAAATATTAATTTTACTCAATATGTATTGTTTTTACAGTAAACGGGGTTAAATATACGAGTATATGCGTATATATATACGCATATATACTCGTGTAGACATGTACATAGACGTATTCACATAAATGCGCCAATAAATACATATATGGGTATCTGAAAATATTTTTTATCCACACAGCTATACATTCTACTATACACGTATATGCTCGCTTATACTCGTATATATAAGAACACTTATATACTCAGGTATATACGCGTACGTACTCGAGTAGACACTTACATACAAGCATATGATATAAAAGTGTACAGGTTGAGTTTGCATTCTTGAGCAAATTAATAAAAGGTGTTAGAGGAGAGGAGAAGAAGCAAGAGTTAATAAGGAACATATGGTCACAAACACAATGCTGACGCGCTACATGCACGCAAAGTGAGAAATTGATGGATGCAAAAAAAGTCACAAATTTCTATATATATATATATATATATATATATATATATATATATATATATATATATATATATATATATATATATATTACACAAATGCAATTTTACACAACATTTTAGGACTTAAGAAAGTTTTAAACCGATTGATGAAATTTACGGCCTTTAGCTGAAAAAAAACATTATGCGTCGCATTTACAGATCCCTCTCTGTTGCAAAAACGAGACTTTTGAAAATTTTTCATCAGCCGCTGCGCCTTTGTTGCGATGCGTGTATTAGAGTTACTACGAACCGTAACTTTCAACAACTGCTCTAAATATTTCTTAAAAACTAAAATGTTAGGTAAAATCATCTGTGTGCAACAAATTTGTGCCCTGCTTTGCCTCCTGGCTTTGTGTGCATGTAGCCCGTCAGTGATTATAACTTCCTTATGATTCTTTGCTTCTTATCTTTCTTCCTCTTATCTTTCTATCCTCCCCTCTCACACCCCTTGAATTTTGCCCAAGAGCTTAGATTCACTCTGTAGGCCGACATGTATATAAGCGTATATTCTCGTGTACACATACATATACTGGTGTATACACGATAATGTACGTATATACGTCTATACAGGTATATAATCGTGTGTACACGTGTACATGTGTATATACTCGTGCTTCCATATTATATATACGTGAGTAGACACACAGACGCACTGGATGTATCCACGAATTAACTCGTGTACACCCGTATATGTATGTACGTACACTTATATATGCGTATATACTTCTAGTATACACATATATACTCAAGTATGTACGTATTTTCTCGAGATACAAGAGCATACGCGCATATGATGTTCGTTTATACGCGTATATACTCGTATATACACAGTGACACGTACATATACGTGACACGTATATACATGTGATACGTATGTACTCATGTAGACACGTATAGACTCCTGTAGGTAATCAAGTATACATGCTTATATACTCGTATTTATACGTATATACTTGAGTAGGCACGTGCATGCATGTATCTGATGTATACATGTATCTACTCATATAGGAACGTGTTTACTCGTGTATAACACAACACGTATATATTCGTGTACACATGTACTCGTGAATATACTTGTAATTATAAAAACAACTGAAATATACAAGTATTAGGGTTTTTTATAATGGTTTTGCTACTATTTTTAACTATGACCACTTTACCCCATGCTATGACCACTTTCCCCCCACCCCATGGGGTAAAGTGGTCATAAAAACATAGGGAAAAGAAAGTTCTATAAAACTACTAAAATCAATATTTTTCTTCCTAAAATTTAATGTACCGTGTTCTTTAATAATGCAATGTAAAATAACAACAAAAAAAGTTGAAGTGTTTAAAGAATTTGTTGCATTTATTATCCATATAAGTTGAAAACATACGATTTTATGACCACTTTACCCCACCAGACCCTACCAATTTACTCTTAATAATACTATTTGTTGTTATGGATATTGATTTTAAAATGTTATTTTGGGAAATTTCTTGAAAATGGGAAACGCTAGTAGAAAATAATCGCTAATGCTCTTTGATAATGAGTAGGTATAAAAACCATTTACAGAGTTTGATTATTTGCTGTTTGAACGATGATGTAAACGATGATGTTAAAATCTTGATGATGTAAACAAATTTCAGTGTTTTAAGCTAAGGAGATCAAAGCAGTAACAAAGAACCTAGAAACTTACAAGTATTTACTGTGCTGAAATTTTTTTACAGTAATTAGTTGAGAATATATATATATATATATATATATATATATATATATATATATATATATATATATATATATATATATATATATATATAAAGTTAAGGATGGCGGAATTGTTTCGAAAATATGTCTCTTAGTAATCGACAATATTACTATATTTATAATTTTATAATGTACTAAATTTATCTTTATCTCTTCAGCATTTTGAGTTAGTATATTTTGAGTTAGTAAAAAAAATATACTAACTCAAAATGCTGAAAATAATGCTATTTTATTTCACGTTTCGTTTTGTCGTCAATTAATCTTCTGTGAACAGACCCTTTATTAATTATATAAAAACGCATGAGTATCACTGAGTGCAATGTTTTCCATAAAATATTGAGAATAATATTTAATGAAATAAATAATTGACTTTTTATTTATTCTTTGATTCTAATAAAGTTCTTGTACAGTTAGGAAAGATTGTGATATGTGGATAAATATAAAATGATTATCATATATTGCGCTGAAGAAAGACATTAGATTCTTCCGCAATTCTAATGCAGGTTAAAGAAAATGTGTGTGGTAAAAATAAATGAGCATATAGCAATTTTACTAAACTGATGCATATATATAGGATGAAATTCTGAGAAGATTCAAAATACTTTAACCTATGAGCCAGCCACTAGCGCATCCAGCATTTTCTTTGTGTCTGTGTGTGGGGGGAGGGGTGACTGAAATTTTGGTCATTACAGTCCTTATATTGGTATAAATCGTAATATTATGACTAGCAATGATTATGTCTATTGTTCTTTCCACGAAAAAGCTTGTGTAGGTACAGCTCATACAGTATTGGGCTAATGGCTCGAACAGTATTGGGCTGATGACGACTCCTCTCTTATTGACTTCTAATGTTAACTTGTAAGTATGCTTAAAATGTAATTAATTAAGAACTAGTTTTCTTTTTAAAAAAATTTCCACTCGCGGTGACCCTGTATATTGTTTCCTTGAAAGATGTTATTTTCAGTTTTTGATGTTATCACTTCAACCATCTACTTGCCTGCAGCTAATAATTGTACCAATTGGAAAAATAAACAATTTGATGAGATAAGGATCCAAATAGGGATCAATATTTCATTTATAAGAGAAATATTTTTTGAGCACACTGCATATAAAACACATTAATCAAAGATATAAATCATTTAAAGGAATACCTCATACGTAAGTAAAATTCTTTTGCATACTTACAATTTCATCATTGGCAGTGAAAATCGCGATGAGTTCTTCAACTTTCCGATTAAAATCACGACTGAAACTTTCAATAATACAATTGACACACAATATTTTCCTAACACGTACCCAGCTAAATTCGAATCAGTTAAGATTTATTCCCCCGAAACGAATACGTCAGCATATAATAGGGAATTGAATGGGAATCCACTTTTAGTGAAAAGGGAGAGGAAATTAAATCAAGTATTTTCTATCATTGTATGAATTCTTCTACGTGTACTTCCATTCTTCATAAAATAAATGGAACTCATGGTCAGGTCTGTCTCGACTAATTAATAAAAACAATGTACAAGGAACAAATAAAATCTGTCCAATCACGATTTCATGTCACAATTTGTAAAGAGTTACAAAATTATCATTAATAATCACAAGCTGCGGTGCCTGGCGGTGCACGGTCTATGTCGAAAATAAAAGTTGTGTCAAGGGATGTATGTTTCTTAAAATAGTGCAGAATTTCTGTGAACGTTAGAACGCATAACATATGTGAATACTTTGCATGTTAATGTATGAAAATAACTGAGAAAAAAGTAGTTATTTCTATCATCAAAAGAAGCATATTTTAAACTAATTCCCAAAAACTAATAAAAAAAATAAACAATGATGCTTAAAAAAGTAGTATTTCTATTTTAAGTGCACGGCAACAAGACCACATTAACCTGGGTTAGTTTGGAGTTCTAATAATATAAAATAGGGAAAATTCGAACAAACAAGAAAACATAAAAGAACAGTTTAAACTTAACATGCTTATGGAAAATTTCTTAATAAAGCTGTGACATAATACAGTAATTTTTAATATAAGACTTATGCTGCAAAATGATAGAGCTACATGAAGTATATCTTAATGATGCATCAAGATAGTAAGAAAACTTAAGCAGCTCCATGTATTAAATTAGTTTATCCTTTGTATACTCATATCAGTTTACGAAGAGAATTTACTTCGCATTTCTATTTTTTTAATATAAAATGCATATTTTATTCACCGCTAAAACATTCATATAATTTTAAGAAACTTACAAATAAAATGTAGAGGATTTATTTCATTAAAATTCAGATTAAAAAATATTTTGAAGTATAAACTCATATATTTTGAAGTTTCAAACTCAATTTTTTAAAGAAATTCATTACTATTTTGTAAATATCTTTTGAACTTAGACTAACCACATATACACATAACACATATGCACCCTTGTAAAAAGTAAAAGTATATTAAACAGCGTGAAAATGCACAAGTTAAAAAAAATGCTGTAACATGTTTCAGGGTTCCAATCGAGGGGAGGGGGGGCGGCGGTGCATTGTCATACGCTAAAACATGTAAGCTTATGGATGTAAAAACATTCGATGGAACTTTTTTTATGCTTTATAAATTGCAATTAAGACTTATTCCCCACTATAGTATTACTAAAAGAAAAACCTTCACCAATTTATATGCTAAATGTAGTAAATAAGTGCTATAAAGGAGATTTCTGCCGAAAATGTTATTTTAATTTTTAGCTTCTTCTAAAACATAAAAAACGAATTTCAAACCAAAACAATTTTTTTTTTCATTTTTTTAAATCAGTGACAATTTCACTTAACATTTTGCTAGGAACAAAAAAAATAACTGTTAAACCAGAACATTTTTTTTTTTTTTTTTTTTTTGAGTTAGTTTCACATAACATTTTCCTAGGAACATAATAGTAAAATGAAGTTTATTCACCTGATATAGTGCTTAGTTCTGATACATCTGTTTTTAAGTAACAAGCATTTAACATTGCAAATGAAGTAAAGTTTATTTTTTTATCCTTCCAAACTTTCGTTGGAAAACACTAGACGACTCCGTTTTGGAAAAATACGAGTACTCTTGATAGGTAGCAGAGAATAAAATGTCCCTGTTTTACAAATCCAATGAGATAAAAAAATATATATAAGTTGAAAAGGTAAAGCTCCTTCTTCCTAACTTCCAAGGTATGTAGATCAGATAGGAGACCGTCTTGATATGGTAATGCAACGTCTTTTGGACGTATTTTTTGCCCTAGAAAGACGGTATAAATATATGCGATCAGTGCCCCTAGCGCTTCGGAAAGCATGCAATTCGACCAAGCAGTAAGGTCTTTTGAATAGGGCTGCATCTTCGATATTTCTCCAAAAATACAATACTTTTACATATCAGTTGATGACAAGGGGGCTTTTGAAAATCTTCCAGTGACGTCTGGTGTAGGAATTATAAACGCACTGTTTGATCACGTCTTAGTAAACTACATTAGGGAAGCCCTGCATTAGACTTGGTAATAACTTGACGAACAAGCAGAGTCGTGGACGATCGAAAGATCCAGAATTCCCAGTATAGCTTTGCGAGAAGAGGGACTAACGTGTCCAATGATTCAGGACAAAAGATATTGATCGTCAGAGCTTTCGGTCACCGTGCTTTGTGTTTAGGTTTACTTAGTGGGGGTGAAATATCTCATTTTATTTTCAGGTAGTTCCTTTCATTTTCTCGTAGTTTAGTTGACGTTTACTTACACTATAGTCTTTTATCTGGCTTTATGTTCGGCTTTAGAGAATTCCGGTTCCGGAATTCTTTCAATTTAAATGGATGCAGACGTTTACGATGGTTTTGTTTGTTGTCCTACACAATAACTATTACAAAGTGAGCTTCATTGTCCTGCAGGCGTGTGCACTAGCAATTGTGCGCATATTTAACAAAATATGTCTTTACTTTTTTTCTTATACATGTTGTGTTTTTTATTTTGAAATATTTTTCAGATTCTACTGCTTACTACATAAAACTACTCGTTTCTTCTTTAAAGCATTTATGCTTCATATTTAACAATTTTAGTATGGATATTATTATTATTAATAAAATATTGTTTTTTAAAAATTTTATATTGCTGCATTAACTGAAAGGTATTGATGAAAAAAGATAACGTACTGTAATGTAAAGGTTGCTTCCGTATTGGCAGAAAATCCTAAACTATGTTGCTACTTTTATGCAGAATAGACAGGAACGATAGATAGAAGTAAATATCTAACATTTGGGGAAATTGTCAAATGCGAACCTAATTGAAACTTAATTAAATTAGAGATCTGCTCATATGCATTTATTTCAAAGTATAACATCGCAAACAATTTCGATAAAAATTTAGTTTGATTTATTTCATAACAGAATGACGAATTTGAGCGAAACAAAACAAGATCGCTTTCGAAAAAACCCGTCTTTTTACATTTTTTAAGTGTTTTGATAGCACTTAAGTTTTATATGTCTGAAATTGTTGTTTTTGTTTCTTTTATATTTATGAGAACATAAAATTTGTCGGTGGTTTTAGACTGAGAGCCCTGCATGATCTTTACCAACAGTGACGAAGCTTTTCGCTCTTATATGCTAAATTAAATTTGGCAGTTGCGCAAAAGACCTTTAGCAGAATCTTACGGCTTCTGTATTTATTACAATATTTGAAAAATATATGCTAAAAATAACTATAAGTATTACATTTTAACACAAGCTTGATAATGGCACTAATTGACTGTTATAACAATTTTACTATCTGAACATATTTGTGTATTCAGATTAAATAGAATCAAGCAGAAGTAACAGTCATACAACTTAACATTTATCCCCTTTATTATTTTTTTTATGTTTTATAATTTTGTTTAACGCACGTACTGGAACATTACTTGATTTAACAGGAAAATATTTTTAAAAATAAGTGAGAAAAAAATGACAAAACTCAATTAATACTTTATTAACATTTTAAAATCATAAATAAGTTTTTCTTAATTTAAAAAGAACTGTTCAGATTGTTTATACAGAAATAAAACTTTAGAATGGGTTCATACATTGGCCTGAAACAAACCGGTTTAAAAATGTGTCTCTTTCAAATCTAATGTTCGGTGCTTCATAGCTATGTAGTTTATATTTGTAAGATGCCATTTGAGAATGACGTAATCAATAAAAATCACTTTGTAGGCACAACTCGGCATTTTTATGCACCAATATCAATGCTCTCTGAAGTCATTGGCCGTAAGAAAGTCAAGTGTAGATTAGCCTTAAGGCCATAAAGAAACGTTTCTGGGCATATTGAATAGTAAAATTGGAGCTAACGCTTTTTTGACTTGATGTAACACAAACCTTAAGGTGCAATATATTGGCTATCTGCATCATTTATGGCGCAACAAAGACACTTCACGAGAGCTGAATATCGTAAAATGCCGCATGATCGAAGGTATCTTCCACGACGCAAGAGCAACAGAAAGTATTTTATTAAAGAGTGATTGTTTGCCGAGAAAAGAAATATTTTCCATCTTGGGCCATAATCCAGGCACTTTATCTTCAGGAGAGCATTCAGTATAATTAAAGTGAGGTCAAATAAACGGAGCATTTGGTGGTTTTTCTTTTATTATTCATTGGAGAAAAATAAGAATTTGGGTCACGTTTTTTATTTTCATGATTAAGAAAATAAAAGACACGAAGTAATGTGTCCGTATTTTAAATTTTAAGAAAAGGGGCTGGCCTTGAAGCCGTATTTGTTGTTTAATAGAAAGAAAGGTTGTAAATATTTTCAAACTGAATTGTATGTATGTGAGAATATTTTACTGTGTTTAAATTATTTCTTAGATATGGTTAAACGACATATTGGAGATATATTAGTCATTGTATCTCGGTATATACTACCTTATATTTTCTTTAAGGTAATATTTATCAACTCTTGACGTGATTTTTGCCGTGACAATTTACTGCTTTTTTCCCTTGGGGACATTAAATGAAAGGTTTTTATTAGCTAGCATTTGAAGCTCCAACTAGCATTTGAACTGTAACTCTTTAAGATTTTTTCTCATTGAAGACATGTCGCTGTTCTTTCTGAAGTGGTTGAAATTTAGGTTGTGTAAAATCGAGGGTTTTAATATTTTATTTTATGAATTTTATAAGAAGGTTTAAATAAATACATATAAAAAAACAAAACTACGTTTGGCTATTTTCTAAACAGAATGCTTTCGAGAGACAAATGTGCAGTGGTTTTTTTGTTACAATGTTGAACAACAAATTATCTCAATACAACATTCTCAAAGAATAAAAAAGGAAAATATTTGATGAGCAAATGAATGAACTAAATGCAAGACCTTTTTTTTTTTTTTTGATCCCCAAACTTTAATATTTTTTTCCCACAATTGAAAAGCTGTTTCACAATTGTAGGATTTTTTTTTTGTTCATGTTCAAATCATTTTAATACATTCCGATAAAAAAAAGAAAAAAAAAAACTTGTAATTTTTTGTTCGGCGTGAATTTTAATAGCCCCTCATACTTTGTCATTTTTTCTGTCGTATGTTGTACACTTTAATTTCTTAAAAAAAATAGTTGCATCACTGTAAAATAGGACCATATTTGATTAGAATCGCTACTTATGAATAATATATATAATTTATTTAATCATACAAATACTTCTAACACTAATATGCTAATTGAATTAACAGATGAATTAATTTCAGTTTTGTATGTTTTTTGAAGAAAGTCGGAAATTATATTTTTAGAGTTATGTAGTATTTTATGCAATTTTGCCGTGACATTTCCTGTATGTCTGCCAACCTTTCCAATTGATATTAAAATGTATGTGAGATCGAGGGTTTTTTCCATGGTATAGAAAATAATTTGTATAGCTTTGCTAGGATAAATATAACTACCCCCTTATAAGTGAAGTAACTTTAATGTAGGCGAATACTTTAATTTTCGAAAAAAAAAAAATCGCAACTTTAGTCAATGAATTATTGAGAAAACTAAAAGACATTTACTAAACTCAAATGCACTTTGCTTATAAGCCAGGGTTGCCAACTGCTCCGCATTTTGCGGAGTTGCTCGGCAAAAATATCGAAACTCCGCACAGAAGTTATTTTCCGCATTTCCTGTTCGATCTGAATTCTGAACCGGTTTTCCAAAGATTTTAATAAAATTATACTTATTTTTATTTATTTATTTTTTTGCTAGTTTATTAAAATGAACATGAATATATGGGAAATTAAAGATGCTTATGCTCAAAGCACGATATAGCGTTTAAAGCTGTTTTAATAATTAAAAATAATTATTTTTTTGCTAATGCTTGAAATGATTATCAAATAAAAAAAAAGCATAAGGGTTTAAAATTGTTTATATTTATTTTTATACAACATATCTAGTTGCTTCATTTCAAAATGCTCTTCAAAATCACCACATATGCTCCTCAAATAATTTCTCCAAGGTTGGCAACCCTGTTATAATAGAAATTTACTTTTTCTTTCTTGATTTTATTCTAACCACGTTTTCAAAGTTTTCTTTTACACCAACATCTCTAGCGGAAAAAGTATTATCTCTAAAGATATGAAACTTTGCAAAAATGGTAATTGAACATATTTCTATAATATAAATCTCAATAAAATAATGTTCATGCAATAAGTGGTTTTAAATAATGATCGATTAAACTTAGGAGGGCAAAAAGCACGTCTTTCGGGGGAATTTTTCAAATATTTACCCATAAAACCTGGTTTTTATTACTTACATGTAAATTCAAATTGGATGGTCTTAACACTCTGTGGTATCTAACGAAGAGATAGACCCAAAAAGTTTTTAAAAAAATGAAAAAACGACGGTACTGGAAGTGTTAAGGAAATCGCAGTTTATTTCTTAAAAGTATGGCGTTTTTACTAAAAAAAAACATAGAATTTTTTTTCCAAAAAATTAGTAGTTAAAATGTGTTATTTATATCATATTTAAAAATTGTATAATGTTTTAGAAAGGTGCACTGAATATTGAAGGAACAAATATGTAACCATTTAATCTTTCAGAATTTGAAATTAAAATTAAAACGTATGTTACACACAAGTAAGCATGTTGAATTTTTTCATATCCTTATTTTGTATTAGGATTCTTATCGGCAGAAATTACTTTTTTAGATTTCACAGATTGCATGTACTTTCAATATTTCAGTTATTAATAGTTCAGTATATTTTTTTTTTATTTTTCTCGTGTTGTTTGAAAAGGAAAACTAACTTCTTAACATTCAGACAGAAACTACTAATCTTATTTGAGAAGGAAAATTGCAGAAATTTAATCTTTAGATTCTTAAAGTGAAGTGATGCGAATTCAGTTCAAACCTCTCTCCGAACGTTCGTCTGACCTTGTTACTGCGCATGCGTAGCCCTATTCATTATCTCCACTGTCACCCTTTGTAACTCCCAAAGGATTTTTCTCTTCCCGTTTTTTGTATTCTTCTTTCTACTTTTTGTTGTGAATTCTCTTTGTCTGCGTTGTGGTAGGAAAATGGGTCTAAAAAGAGCGCCACGGTCCCTAAGGCATCGCTTTCCGCATTTGACATAATTAAATGGGTTCTCTGGCTTTAGGATGTCAAGAAAAGAAATCCTATTACGGTAAACGAGCGCAATCCCTTTATCCTAAATTTACCGATAAGGAAAGTTTTAAAAAGTAAACCTACAGATTTCTTAATGATTCCAATTGTGTTGAAAAGAATCACAAAAAGATGGTTATCCTTTAATTTATTTCAAGAAGCAGAAACATCGGAAGTAAATGTGAATTTAAGTAATTAGGTTTTTATCCATGTGTTTTTCTAATTTTTTCCCCCATCTCGAATATATAGGATTTATTCTGCATATCGCTTTCACATACCGACAGGGGATTTTGTCTTTTCTCCTCCGTCATACTTAAATCAAAAGTTAATCCCGAGCATTCAGTTTGGGAAAATTAGAATTCAGTGCAAGATTAAAATATGGTTTTTGTGAAGTATTTTTCTGTCACTTCAAGCTTGATATTTTCCGTACGCTTTTCTTTCTTTTCTTTTTTTTTGGTGATATGTATTTTAGTTATTGGAATCGCAAAAACAAAAGATGATCATTCTGAGAAATAGCTTATATATCAATAAAACAATTTTTGAATTGCTAAAGAAACATGAGTTAAAGTAATACAGTTATCACACTATTCACAATCCTTTAATTTAAAATATTGATGATGTATTTTGTTGAAAATTTTCATTATAGTGATATATATATATATATATTCAAAGAAAACTATTTTGACTTTAACATAAATATTGCAAAATATTTAGGTAATCTGATTATTTATTATGCGATTTGTAAATATTTCAAACCTGATGCGTTTTAATTTTCTCACTCCGTATTTTATCTGCCTAATATTTTGAGATAAACAACTCACTTTATTACTGCTTCATCAATGTGAGAGCTAAGCCTGCAAAGTGTTAAATTCAAGTTTGAGACAATGTCGATTTAACTTTTGAATTGCTAATATGCTTACCTAGTTTCTTTTTTAAATCGGAAAGTATTGTATTTTGTGGACTTAAATGAGGTTTATTTGAAGACTGAAATACATTTAATGTCGGTTGTCTACCTAAAAGAGATCGAGCGCGATTTAAAATATTGCATTACTCTCATGTCTCTGGTGAACAGAATAATATGGAAGAAGGCGATACTGACAAAAATAGCCTTTCTCTTACGATACATAAGTGATATGAAAAAAAAAGGTTTTCGAGTATTATATTTTTTAACAGTGTATGTTGCTGTTTTATTCTCGTATGTTGCTGTTACAATTCATTAAAATAAAGCTATTCATGCATAATTTCGAAAGAAGTTCAGAAATGCTAGTTTATGGGGAGACGTAATTGAACTTTTGAAATTTTCATTTTGACTCTGAAATTGGACGAACACTCAGGAAGAATAACATACAGTTCTAGCACATTTTGTTTCGAGATATGTTACATCAAACTCGAAAGAAATCTCATGTGATTACTATTCACAAAAGCAAATAATATGAATAGAAAAAATGAACTAAAATAGATACTGAAACTTTAAAAACAAGAAAAAGATATATTTGAGAAACTAATAAGCGCGAGATAGAAATTATGTACTTCATTCTGTGTGCAATTATAGCAGATAAATATGACTCTAATTGCCAATTAAATAAGACATTGAATGGGCCTTTCGTGACCTTTCATTTAGAAGGACATCATAACTAGTTCATCAAAAAATATTATTTTAATTGGAAGAAATGATTGGAGATTAAGATTTCGGTTAAACACAATGATGCGTCATTTATATAATTTCTTCCTATTGAATGTTAATTAACTTTTGTCTTGTCCATTAATCATGACTAGAAATTCCTTTGTTTGAAAATCTATGTTACGAAGCAAATCATTCGTTGTAGCTTCCTGCAAGCCTTTTTGAAACTTATATGATTTGATTTATTTCAATTCATATATTCAGCACGAAAGCAATCTACTGTAATGAAAACTCCAGCCCACTTCATTTTTCCCCTAAACAAAAATAAGGTAATCATGGCGTATCGATCCGTTGATATCAATCACTTTTATGAAGCATTTCCTTTTATGCATACGCGGTTGCTTTTCTCTTAAAACTCTATTCAACATCTTGATGATATTGAAATTTTACATCAAAGAGCCGTTAGACATTTTTGCTTCGTGAGATGTTAATGATTAATTTTAATTCAGTAGATTGAAGGACATGTTTCGTTTGCTTGCGCTGGGGCTTAAAGCATCTTGTGAATGATATTGTTAAGGATTATATGAAAACTTTTACGTTGTATGTAGATTAAAATCTGCATGGAAAATAGTAAGTCTTTTAAGTTGATAATATGAATGTGAAGTAGAAAATGAAACTAATGACAAATTATCCTTTCCCGACGAAACTGAAATTTGTTGTTACAAGTTTTTTCACTTTCCACCTCTTTTTGTGCTTAAATCTTAGTATAGAGCTAATAATATGATAATTAAACATCAAAATCATTCTAAAGAATGGTTAAATAAAGAAGACATTTATTGCGTAAAGTAGGTAGCTCACGTACCGATTCTGAGATTTCACCATTCCCTTGCAGCAAACCGCATTTCAGTTCACCGGTTGGAATTTTTGTTTTTTAATGTTTAGAATAGTAAAGATCGTTCAAGGACAAGCTGCATTTGGGAAGCATTACATTTAAATTGATTTCTCATATCATAAATTTGCTCGATAACGATACAATTCAAGTTATTAGCCTACCTAATGAAACATTTGCTTGCATATTTCAGA
This sequence comes from Uloborus diversus, assembly GCF_026930045.1. Taxonomy (NCBI): domain Eukaryota; kingdom Metazoa; phylum Arthropoda; class Arachnida; order Araneae; family Uloboridae; genus Uloborus; species Uloborus diversus. The sequence goes on from NC_072733.1 coordinate 6,589,144, forward strand.
CAAGATGTAATAATATTTACGAAGAGATATGGCCCTTTTTTGGTCTTAAATATTTTACATTTCAGGACTTGTCTTTATTAGTCCAGACATTGCTAAAGAGCAAGAAACAATGAAAACTCAAATACAATTAAAGGCAGGATTATGAGTCAATTATGATGCATATTATTAAGGGCTCAGCCTTAACAACACACGTTTCCATAATTAACAACGGACGACCCACAATTCTGCTTTTGCTGATAATTGGTTTTTATTCAAGAAACTAGAAAAACGGCCGTCAAGGTATGACGGGTTGCTACTACATTTGAACAAAGCCTGTTTGGTGATGTAATCATAGTTGAAATTTTAGCCCTAACTCCAGTGGATGAATTCTAAACTACAATATATAGCGTTCATTGTGGATCCCTTTTTGGTTTATTCATTCTCCTGAAATGACAGTTTTAGCAGTAAAACACTTAAGTTACCGAAGCCAGCTCAGCCTTGTCAAAATAAAGCATTTCCCTTCATGTCATACATTACTAAACAATATTAATAAATTATCATGCCGCGGCGCGAGTTTCATTGTTGGCGACGTCAGGAGCGTTACTTGATTATTTGCTATTATATACAATCTAAGGATATTTTTTATTTTTTTAAAGGATGTAAAACGTTTAATAAAATAGTTTAGTACTCTTACTTTTCTAATTTGAATATATATATATATATATATATATATATATATATATATATATATATATATATATATATATATATATATATATATATATATATATATATATATATATATATATATAATTTGATTGCGCTTTTTCTACATATTTGCATCCAATACAGCGTAAAATTACATCGAATAAAGATGGAAATAATGTTCTTTTTGTTACAAATTTAGTCGTTTCCTTCCACGAAACAAAGAAATCTATGGTTTGCATTTGTTTATACGTCATTTAAAACACGATATTTGGTCATCAAGTAATGACTTGGAACCAGTCCAAAACTTTTACATATGTGGCTTTTCATCGTTATTTAGGAACATGTTGTGGCATTTTTTTCTCTTGTTTTCTTTTTCTGCTTTCTCAACAATGCCTTTAACTGCTATTGAATTTCTCTCTTAGCAAACAGAACTAACGATTGCAATTTTTCCTCTTAAAGTAAAAAGCAAAAGAAAAAAGGTATGTTATTTACATGCTTCGTGTTTTAATATACTTCCTTCCTATGCAAATATTTTTCGCATTCTCCTGTTAAAGAGAAACGTTATGAAGTTGTGAAAGTAATTATAAATGTAAAAGTAATTTTTAATTATCCTGAGCATAAATAATAAACGCTTCTGAATAGCAAGAAAATGCGTAATAGGAATTTAAAAGCATTTCCATACAAACAAATGAAAACGTTTTTTTTTTCTAAAGAACATCCCAATATGTTTTTTCATATGTAACTACGTATTATCTACACGCATGGATGCATACATAAATGCATCCATCGCCATGTTCGATCGTTAAAGTAAAGAAACAAGTCAAAATGTGAATAAGTGTCTTTAACATTACTAGTGGAAAATTATAATCACATTTTCTTCAACGGGGAGAAAAAGAAAGATAAAAACTACATAGCTTTTATGTGAAAAGAGCGTCTTACATTTTTAGAATTTATGTAACTATAAATTAAATTCAGTAATTTAGTTCAAACTATTTATTGATATTTAGATTTATTTATTAATTTACTTTGAATGTAGAAAGCAACAAATCTTGATAATTTTTCAGGTTTCAGCACAAAATGGCGCAGGAAAAAAAAATTTTCTCGCGACATTTTTTTGATGGCATTTTGACAACCAAGTGGTTTAGTTTTAGCCATTCGAGCATTCATTCCGGACCTGAAAATCGGAAAGAACGGATTGTCCAATGGGTAATTTTCAGATTAACCAAACAAAGTCCCACCTACATTGTGATAAAAGCCCACCTCATTGTGATGTTAAAGTTGGTCAGCTTCGTTCTCACTACAGTATTAAATTCACCCCCCCCCCCGTAAATTACATTCAATCAATGATTATTTTTACACAATTAATTTGCAGAATCCCCAATGGTTTGAAGCAAATATCATTGAAGTTATTTTAATAGAGACCAGCATAATATGAAATATAAAGAAAAATCTTTGAAAACATATTTTTTAAACTGAATCTTTTGTAAGATCTGAAAGTTTTTAAATAAATAGCAGTCATTTTCTTGCACCACATTGTTATTAAAGTCTATTGTCTCATAGATCTCCTGAAAGTAGTTCGACTATATATAGTATAATTCTCTTTTTGCGTCTTGAAAAAAATACATTTTCTTTACAATAACTATCCTACGTAAAACTGCAAAATGGAAAGATACAGGTGCACATAAAAAAAAGGCTTTTTACAGACTGGATTGCATTTCTTTTTATACAAATAATTCGATACAACTTGAATCGTTTCTTATAAATACCATTCGTAATGCACTCAAAAAATTTGAAGAATCCAAAAGCATACAGAATAAAATGGATTTCTGCTTTCCTTTTATTGCGTATGGAAACTTTTGAAAACCCGTTTTCTTTTTGAAATGATAGTGCAGAATACGATCGGGAGACACATTTCAAGCTAAGACACACACACACATTCCTTATCTTTCTATTCAACTACAACGAAAACGTTCAGTGACCGGAATCGGCTTCTATAGCCGCTGGAACCGATAGAAAGAACCTTTGTGAAATCTCAGATCCCTTACGGGGTTTCTTCCCCTCAAAAATGATTTGTTTTTGTTTAGTCATGGACTTGAGACCAAAAAAAAAAGAGCAAAAGACAACATCTTGGAGAAATCCGCTTGTGGTATACACAAATTCGTCCGCGTCTCAGTTTGGCAGAGTTTGCTAAATTCCTCCAGCGATTTCTTTGAAGGAAAAACATTCCGTTTCGGCACAGCAATTTCAATATTTTTTTCCGACTAAGGGGATCGGTTCCGATGGACTTCAGATATTTATATGTTGATACCGAGTAACTATATTAAAATAACACAGCATTGACAATTATTTTCTAATGGTGAACTGAATCAAAACGACTGCTTTTACACTAACAAAGGAAAAACAAACTACACAAATAATCAGTACACATTTGGAACACTACAAGTGTTCCAGTTGAATGAATAAGTACTAAAATGCATTTCGAATGCATTCCGTAATAATGATTGCGCTGACATGTTTTATTCATCTGTTTTGTTATGAAGAAAATATTCCAAAAGTTCACCGAATGTGTTTAGCTAAGGATTTCTATTTAATCGAAGCTTGGGAATACACTTGAACACACTGTGTGCATATTTGGAAGTACTTGTTAAATCAGTTTTCTTTGCTACAACGATGATGGCTAGATATAAGGTTGTTGGTTGTACTTTATATGTTTTATACTTTGAAAAAATACTGTACTTTTACAGCAACTTTTGCTGCATTTTTTCAATCACAGCAGCTGTTAATTTTTCTAAAAGGTTTTCGTGCTTTAAGTCGATTTTTTTTGTCATTACGTGGCCCATGCAAATAGTAGGTAACTCGAATCAATTTCAGCGAAGCAACGCAAAAACACGCGTGTTTGTAATAAACGTTTGTAAGAAAGCTTCTTTTATACTTGTGTAGCAGGTATTCTGAGATGATATGATTTTTAAAACTATTCCTAGAAAGTGTTCTAATAAAAGAGACAAGCGTCCATGTTAAAAAAATGTTTTCTAGAGTATTCTGACAACGGTTTAAATAAATATTCCAAAAATACGTTCTCAAAAAGTGGACAGGTGTCCGTGTAAAAAAAAAAAAAAAAAAAAAAAAAATTCAAAAAGTGTTCGATTATTTGCAGTGTACCGTTATTTAGGGTCACTTTCCGGACCCAGATAATATAGACGAACATTCAAAATATAGGTCTTCGCATTTTTTCGCGACGCTCTAACTAACGGAGCCAATCAGTTTACATTTATGCACGGGGTACATTCAAGCAATGCGTAATAAAAATCTGCATAAATCTGTTTTCCCGACATAATAATTAAAAAATTAGAATTTCCTTTTTATTTTTCGACCGAAACCGACGAAAAAAAATCTTTAAAATCATGCTTTACTTATGAAAAAGGAGGAGACATGGAAGAAAAAGACGATTTAAAGAAAAAAAAAATATATAAATAATATAAATGATAAGAAAAACAGTTTGAAATACTGCAAACGTGGCTTAAATATCTAAATGTAAATTATTTCTTATACCTAAATGTAAAACGCAAGAGAAACGCCTTTCGATCGTTTCTCTTACGATTTTTTGGGGTTCTTCGATGCTTTAAGTCTGTTTTAACGACCCTAGTTCATTTAAGTTTTTAAAAAGCGATATCAGAAACAAAATGCATTAAAAAAGTCTCCGGTTTTTCAGAGGCGTATTTTATTCCTCTCACACAGGAAGCAACTGATATATTTCATACAGTTATGTTTAAAACACGAACATATTCACTAAGGATACATATGTTCAAAAAAGTGGTATTTAGCTAAATTTAAATAATATATCTTCCCGTTAAGAATGAATTTCTGATGGAAACTTTCAACGGAATGAATAAATTTTGATTCAAATAGTTGTTCTCACGCTAAACAAATAAACCGTAACTGTTTTATTTTATTTATATTAAGTTTAAAATAAAGGATTTAGTTTCTTCTTACCGCAATTAAACTCGGATGCACCTTCTTCGTAACAAAGTTCTAAAAAACGATGCATTTGCATTCGCTCGCAGAAATCAAATGCCTGTTTGGGAAACATTTCAGTTCGAGTTTTAAAAAGAAGTCATGAGGAGTTTGGCAAATCCAACTCCAAAGTTTCAAAAATCTCTAGTGGCTAAAGACTTATCAGAATGGTAATTACTGTTGCCTGCAGGGGGAAAAAGGCAACTAACTAAAGAATAGAAAACTGGAAAACGTTTCCTGCGGGACGAAACTCGATTGATCCGACTCCTTGAATCTCCAGGATCTAAAATTCATGATTCCACATCAAAATAGGGAGCTCTCTCTCATCGCTGCATCTATCTTTAAGTGGGGCACGTTTCGTTTTGCTTCGGAATCGACTCTCGGTAATTTCTAAAACTGCTTTAGCCCTCTAGCAGATTTATTCTCACCTTTCTAACAATTTTGAATTACTTTATAAAGGAAAACGTTTCTATGGGCATTCGGAATAAAAAGATTTCCAATTACGGATAGGAGTTAGAAAAACCGAAAGATAACAATCTTGAGTTTATTGAAGAAAGGCTATATTTCCATTCAATGGGACACACTTCTCTTAAGAACAATCACGTAATCACATTTATTTTTTAGGAAATGAATATTCGACAGTTACAAAAGAAAAAAAAATGAAAAAGATATCTTACTGAATCATGATCTTGAGATTATTATTATTATTATTATTATTATTATTTTTTTGTACCAAATGTTAACAGCGTAAGCATTTATTCAAGCAGTGTCCGAACAATCATATATTAGATAATAAAACAGTGAAACCATTTCAATTACGTTCTAAAGTTATTAATTACAGTCGATTCAGTACAGACTTTTTATTTGTAGTTTATGGTCTTGAGAGATTTTACACAGCATCTGGACCTACATTAAGAGAAGCAGTATATATTAAAATTTTAATTTTAGTCAACATTTGTTTAAAAAAATTCTGCTTAGGTAGACGTGACTGCCCGACTTCTTTTATTATATAAGTAAAAAATATTTGTTTTAAGAGATCTTTTTCCTTAGAGAATCGTTAATGAAATTCCTTTTTTATAACCTAAAATAAGCTGCGAGACTAAATTATTGTCGAATCATTGCTAAGTTAATCATCAAAGGTTTCTTAATACTTACGGAGTTAAGTCATCCTAAGGTGAGAATTTCCCAAGTGAGATAAGAAATCGTAATACGGAGTCCTTTTCTACAACCATTTAATGTTACATAAGTACTTAGCTTTTGTTTTTGAGATTTATTAGTTCAAGAAATATTATTTTCCGTAAACTTAATATTTCCCCAAAACGAACTCTGAGACAAAAGTGATCGGAAATTGTCAGAAAAATCTAAATTATCGAGTCATCCCTATTGCAATCGAACCTAAAAAGGCTTATAAATAAATTACTGAAGAAAAGCTTCCACAGCTTGGTCTGGAATTAATTTAGCTTGTGCTTGGCAGATTTGTCCTCTGATAATTTAACTAATTACTTACTGAATTCAGTCAACGATAATTGAGTTTTTAACAAGTTCTGGAATAATTTATTGGAGATAAATTCTTCATTAGTTATCCAGCTACCTTTATCCTCTTATGAACTACTTCAATTTTCACAAATATTTCTTGAAAGCATGGATGTACTAACGCGGTACGGCTTGATACGACTCATTTATTTTCCTTCGAGTACCATATTCTATATTTTCTTAAATATAAACAAAATAAGTAAGCCGCAAAACTGTGCTTAGTAAGTAAAACTTTTAAAGTGTAGTACTTTCGTCAAATTACTTTTGTGTTATCGCTTATTAGTTACTGTAGTTACCAATACATGTTACTTATTTTAAATTGCACCGCGCAAAAAAATTTTATTCATTATTATCAATATTTTAGTTTCTGTCTAAAATAACTTGATGTTTATCACTGTTAAAGTTCTTATTTTTTATTTAAAGCAATAAAGCTATGATAACACCTATTTTAATGGAATTCCGTTCATTCGTGAGGATATGACTTAATATATATTACAAATTTTCTTATTTTAACGAAAACACTTTCAGTATTTCCTATTAAAGAATGTATTGTAGGCATTTTTAAACTCATAATTATTAGTTTTTGAGCATTACTTAAAATTCCCTAGACATGCTTTTTTTTTTTTTACTGATGACAAATTTTAAAGCAAAGTACAACTACACTGTTCAACATTCGGGAAATCTTTTAGGATATACATTACTGGATTGTTAACAGTACAGAAAAAATGTACAATAAATTTCACCAAAAAATAAACGATTGCAGCGCAATAGATACACCACGTGACTTACAGGGCAACGCAAGTAACACGATATTTTCCCTCACTATATGTGTCTCAATTGGTGGTCAACAAAGCTGCCTGCCAATACGAAGGTCCCGAGATCAAACCTGCTGTTCACATATTGCGTTTTTCAACTCCCATTTATTCTATCGTAAAATTGTACAGTAAAAAACGATTTTACGGTAAAATTCACTGGCAATATGGATGCCAGTAGTTTTTATAGTAAAATTTCAGCATTTTTTCAAACATTGTACAACTTTCTATCATTCTGGGTTTCAGTGTACCAGAACGTATTTTTAAAAACATAAATAAAAAGATCTAAGAAAATATAATAATATATTTTGAATTTAGAAGAAGAAAATAATTTGGAAAAAAAAAGTACTTCACAAAAATGCATCCCAAAGGATAAAATGAATTACTAGTAAAACTAAATCATCAATTTCCTATTAAATATTAATTATTTAAAAAAAAATATTAACATGTATTTAAACCTTACCCTGAAAACGTTATAAAATTGGCACACAGGTAAAGATAAAATACATTGCTGTTTTGTTTTTAGATGGAATGATCCAAAATGTAAAGCACAAAATTACCTTAAATTTAACTTAAGTAGATTATTACATGGAAATTAATATTTTTGTTCTACTTCGGTTTAGAGATTAAAAATGAAACACAAACGCATTAATAAAGCACAAATGGAAATGTAGCTACAAAAAGTAAATATTTGTCAGTTGATATATTGTTTGAAGACCTGGTCTGCGTTCACGTTTTTTTTTTTTTTTTTTTTTGTTTAGGAAGAAGAACATTGTAAGGCTTTTAAAAGACATATTATAAAAGTAGTGTTTAGTTCGTAAACGTTTAGGGGGCACAGATCGGCGTCTCTTTCAAAAGTACAATTAAAAACATAAGCGACAGAGCTAAATTTCACTAATCATTTATAATTGCAAAATCTAAAAGTTTATTTAATCAATGTAGTAAAAGCATAATTGATTTTTAAACTATTTACATTCAATATTTGCTTATGTTCTTTTTGACTTTTTTTTTACATTTGGAATATTTTTTCCCAAAATATTTCTTTACTTATTTTTTTCTAACAGTTATCTGAAGTGAAAAAAATGGCTTGAACTTACTAAAACAAATTGCTTAAAGTTTTGATATTGCAAAAGATGTTTCCAAGCAGTAATTTCATGAATATTGGATTTTAGCTACCTTTGTAGAGTGTTATCAACTTATTTTGTGATTAAAAAACTAATGTTCAAACCTTACCAGGAGAGCGCGGTAAAGGACATTACACTTTGTGTAAACTTTCGTTTCTTTTGAAGCTAAATGTAGAAAAAAATATAAAGTGGTGTAAAGCTAACTCCAATGGTGCAACTTTAACTGAAATGACTAGTTAAAGCAACTGATCTAGGAAATTTTATTGTTTATATAAAAAATAGTTTAAATTTTGATCATTAAATAACTGCATACATATAAATGGTGCTTTTGTTTAAAGACAAGTAACTTGAAATGAAAATTAAACCCAAAAATGTCTTGAGTATTCATGTAATTTGCTTAATTATGAAAATAATTTTTTGGCATTAATTTTGAACATGATTTTGGGTATGTAGGCCACTTCACCTGGAGCTTACATGGCTTATCCTGAATGTCCAATTTTCTCACACTTTTTACAGTAGATTTGGCTGAGTGTCGCCATGTATGCCTCAGCCATATTGCTGAAATCATATTCAAGCATTAATGTAATAAAATGATCTTTCAAATAAAGCAACTTACTCGAAAATGAAGGAAATTGTTTTGTGCTTCATTTTTCTGCCATGTTCTCTGCCTCTAAAAAAACATACTTCGACTTTATGAGATTTGAACTTCTGCCAAAATTTCAGCGTTTTCTTCGCTAAGAATTATGTTTAATGTTCAATGTTTAACAATAATTGTTATAGTTTACACACAATACTAGACCAAAATGTCCAGTTAAATTAGTACTTCGCTTTAAATACAATTTTAGCAGTTTATTGCAATAAGTGCAGAAAAACCTTATATTTTTTTCTGAAAAGAATTTCGATTTAATTTTTCGCTAGATGCAGACATCTCGGAGAAAACCGAGAGAATCCAATCTTAGAAGCATAAGTGAAAATATTGACTTTTCTTATAGGAAACAGCAGCGAGCAGCGATGCCGTTAAATAAATATTGACCCTAGCTTACTTTCCCTCGGAACCCTTATTCTAAGGGCATAGGCGTAAGTAAGCTTATAATATATTAATTATTCATTTTTGGCACCAGAAAGTTATTAAACTTTGAGCACTGCTCCAGATCAAGTGGGGACTTTCTGATCACAACTTGACATTAATGATTTTGTAGTTTGAGAACCAAACGTTCAAAGGGGCTTTGAAGTTGAATTTTAATTTTGAAGCAACGTACACCGGTTAGTTTGGTTTCATATATGCATTAAATTTCAGATGTTAGTAGTCAGTTGCGGATATTATAGAATCTAAGTATCATAGTCGTGATTTTAATTAAAATAAAATAATTTATTATTCATTCAACAAATTCAAATATTATTCACTGTGACTCCTGATGATGATTGCATGCTTTATTTTCTACTTAATTGGTATAATATTGCTTAAATGTTTTCATTAAGATTAAAAAACGCAAGTCTTGAGACTTCATGACAAGAACTATTCAGTCAGTTTTTTAAACTAAAAAGGTAATAGGGTAAAGTGTTCTTTTTTCGTAGATAAAACATTAACTCGATAAAAATGTTCCATATATAATTAGTACATGTATTTAAGCAGAGGAAAATTGTTTCGAAAAATGCGCAAAAGACATTTCTTTAAAATGGGTTAAATTGGATAACCTTTTTATGTTTTTAGGTTGAAAAAAAATACATATTTGTTCACCTTTCTTTCTCATGCTATCCATCAACTTACTGTAATACTTACATTAGTCAGTAAGTGTAAACAAACGAGACATTTTTAGTCACGCACCAAAGTAAAAGAAAAAAAAAAACGATAATGTTTATTTAATAAGTATTCTGCAAAAAGGATTAAACAAAGAGGGTCAAGGTTGGTTGCATGACAATAAGGAACGAAAGTTAAAAAACAACCTAACAAAACTGTGTAATTTGCTAAATGGGTCAAAATAAAAATCGAGAATAAAAAAGTAAATATATATAATTAATTTACATAAGATAAATGTTTTACGGATAGGTAGACTAAAAAGGCATTTAAATAATTTTAACATATTTTTCCTCGCTTTAACCTAAATTAGTCGAATAATTGAGTATCTTAACTAATATGCATTTACAAGTATTTCACTTCTTTTCTAAAAATATTATATAATCCTAAAAAGTAGTGGTTACTAAAACGGACAAAAGTATTTAAAACTAAGGAAAATTCACCATTCATTGAATTGAAAATTTATTGTTTTTTGCACTCTTGATGCCTTCTACACTTTTAAAATAAATCCAATTTCTAGTATAAAATACCATTACTGATTTCAGTACTATAAAGCCTGAGCAGGAAATAAACTCCACATAACTATTTAAAAGTAGAATTAAATCGTCTTCTTTCAAGCAACTTTCGATTCTATTATTCGAGTGATTAAAGAAAGGTTAACCTTTTGAGAAAAGAAGCGAAACTGTGTACAAAAAATCAAACTTAAACAATTAGTATTAAATGTGTAAAACCAAGAAGAAATTCAAGAATGAAAATTTCTCTGATATGCAATCCAACTCAAAAAAAAGATGTGTTTTAGAAAGATTTTTTTTTTTTTTTTTGCTCAGAAATAGACATATTGAAATTTTATTCATCAGCAAAAAGAATTAATTTAGCATTGACTGCCTCACCAGAATACATTCAAGGTAGTGTAAAACTTACATTTTTAACAGAAAGTTTCATTTATTAATGAAGTAATTATATAATAGAAAGTTACATAGCTTTTTTTCTTTGATTAAAGTATTGCTTTGACTGCAGAAATTTATGAATATGATTTTATTAGAAAATGTACAAGTAAATAATAGTAAAGCATGCAGTTATTAAGAAACTAATACATAAAGATAATAGCGCTGATAAATAGAAAAACATGTTAGCTACATTTTGCATTTGTAACATTTGTTTTAGCTAAATTTGAACTTGGTAATTAACACAAGTAATTAAAAATAGGTTAAAACATAGTCTCTGATATCTAAGCGTACTATTCCTGTAAACTATTCGATTGTATTGCGGGAGCCATGATCGTGATATTTTTGAAAATAAAAAAAAAATATATATGTTTTTCTTTCATCCGTGAAATTTGTAGTCTCGCACGTCCGATTATTTTTACGCTCGATATCTGCTTTTGCATTCCATTGCTAGTGTTTTATGCTCTAAAAAATATACTAGCTAATTTCCAATAGGAGTTTCAGCCACTTTTACGCTTACATTTGTACGCTATGGTTACTGCTAGGTTGTGTTCTTATATACTTATTTAAAACCAGGGTATTCAAAAGTTTCACGTGCAATAAATAATGTGTTAATGATTTTAAGCAAATTCGACTTGATATTTATTTTAAGTCTAGTATTAGAAGTGGAGACTGTAGACCTTGAGACACTTTTCATATTTTAATTTTTAACGTCAAATATTTGAATCAAATTTAAAAATCTATAAGTCACGTACGTTAAAATACCCCAAAACACTTCTATGCAATATATATATTTTTTAATTCAGACAGTTTGGAAATCAAATAATGATAGCCATTTAAAGTATAAGTTACAAGCTGTCCCAAGGTACACCATCCTATTGTACCTCGGCGCACATCCTGTTGTACTATGGAAAAGTCTTCATGATTGAGGAAAGCCATACTTGAACCAATTTTGCACCAGAAAAAAAAAATGTTTTCCATTGTAGTGACTTAAATCATGAATAATTAACTATGAATTATGAATAATGAATTATGAATTATTATCTAGCATTAAATGTGTTTAAAAGACTATACAAGATTTAAAAAAAAATCCATGTTCCTAAACATATCTTCATTATTAAGAACCATGCATATGTTGCACTTTGAAACGTGACCTTTGGATGTCCCAAGGTACAAACACTACGTTGTTTAAGAAAAACCAAAATGATGATCAATCAGGATGTACTATCATTATTTTCTCAGAAGAAAAATATTTTAACTACCACTTTTTTATAAAAAAATAAAATTCAGTTGATTAAATTTACAAATACAAAGACAGAAAATGAATTAAAAATGAAGAAAATATTTACTTTGGGGTCATAAAATTTTCTTTCCCCCACAAAATCGTCATCTTTACTCATTTGATGCTGATTTCTACTATGGCACCATTTAGGGATGAAGATTACTATTAGAGATTAGAAAAACATAGCTGCCGTAAAATAGATTCTTAGAAATTAGAAGTGTCCCAAGGTACAAACGTCCCTATGTACAACACTCCCCTATTTTACTGTCATTAACACATATTTTGTACACATAAAAGTTACGTATCGATATACAAAGGTTGTGATATAAAGGGTGTGATTGTGCATGCAAGAGATGCTACCTCGTAACGGACTACTATTCATGTATCGGTACACACACACACACATTAAAAAAAAAATATATATATATACATATACTATATATGCTATAGATAAACTTCTATTGCAATTACAGCGGGCAGCGTCACATGTTGGCAATTTTTTTAACTAATTTTTCAAGTTCCTGTATATGATTTTTATGGGTTTCACAATAAACATACCGTTTATTTTATTCTAATATCATCATTTGTTTTCGAGATATTTAATTTTGAAACCGGGTAGTCTTTTGCTGGAGACCTTGCATACGTATAATATAGAAGACGATAACCATATTGATGTCTGTAGCGTGAAAATTTTTTTCAGCTTTGAACACAACACACAAAGCAGGAAACTATTTGTATGACCTTCTTTCTCGAAATTCGATTTCGAATTATCGAAAGTGAATTGTAGTCTTGAAAGTAATACATCGGCTTTCGAATATTTACGTTGTGTCAATGCAAAAAGCGTCTAAGCGAATAAGCTGTTTCTTAGTGCACCAACTGTTCTCTTGACCGGATGTTTTCCTCGGTGAAATGGATAACCATGGTCGCCGGAATCAATAAAGCTTTCATAGCCAGCCGCCTGATTATTGATGGCTTCTTTCCCCTTTTATCCGGCATTATTGGTTAAACAATCATAGTAATTCCACCCGTTTTGATATCTCAACTGCCCCATCAATGGATGCTATGCAATAAAAGAACCAGGCACTGGGATGTAATGCGATAAAAATTAGCGAAATAAACGGTCATTGTAACATAAATGATGTTTTAGCCTAATTCATATCTAGTGTGGAAATAACTTTCTGAAACTTTTTTATGCTGGTAGTTTGGATGATATATGACATGATTGGATCCTTTTATTTTATCAGAAAATCTTTTTTTTCTTTTTTGCTTCTGTAACTTCTACTGAAGTAAAATAAAATTGTAACATTGTTTTATCTACGAAGTTGTATTACGTTTCTTTCACAGAAAGAAAATACCAATGATGTATTTCCAAATGTCTCTTTTAAGTAACACTTTCCAATTAATTATTGAGTGTTATATAGAGTTTACGGTAGTTTAAGTTTATTTGTTAAAACCTTTTTTTTAACTGGGACTATTTGTCTGAGCAATGTTTAAACTAGTATTAAGGATAAAAAATAAATCAATTCAAATTGAAAGCTTCTTCTCTAACTGAATTTATAAAGTGTAAAGTTATTGCAAAATCTCTTGGGAAAATGTTTGATATGCGATCATTTAGAAATATCTTAAGTAAATTTCTTTGTTTTTATAAGCAACACAATTTTAATTAAGTTTCAACCCAGCACTGAAATAAACATAAGCTAAATCGTAAAAACACAAAAAATTGCGAACACTTGTTTTGGGGCTGCTTTTTTTTTGAATTCAAAAATATTTAAGCTTTCGGAGGTAAAGATGTCCGGAAAACAAAAAGAGATGGAACAATGAAAATATTAAATCAGGAATTTTCAACAATTTGAAATCCACGTACCGCTTTTTGTATATCATTGACAAATCAAACCTCCAATAAAAACATGTTTATCTTAATTTAAAAAATGTTACATTTAATCAGCCTAAACTGAAAAAATGGGAACATTACTTAAGAATATATAGGTAATTTAAATGGAATAAAAACATATTAAATTTCAATGGATTCAGATTGTCACGTAGGTAATATTTAGGGTATAAGTATCACTTGTTCAAACAGTAAAGTTAGAGAAGAGAGAAAATGTTATTTGAAAGTTGTTTACTTCCGTTTTAAGGGAAAAAGGTATTTATTTTAATTATAGGTTACAACGAGTCCTGCGTATACCTAGAAAGACGAGCAGCGGTCACTTTGACCGCCATACTTAAAATAATAGAAATTTCCTCCTTTTGGGATTTTCAGCCATAGAAAAGATTTGATTCATAATATCAAAGTTTAATTTAACAATTTAATCCTAATATAGTCTGCAAATAAGTCTCAGATAGCTTTTTTTTTATTTTACGTTCGATCAAGTGAAATACACATGCTTTACACAATTGGCATTGAGAAAGAGGAAATTTGTACAAAAAAGAGGAAATTTTCTTAGCATGTAATAACTAACAAGTACTATAATCAACCATGCATGTGTTTGATTAAAAAAAATATCTTAATATCGCAAGATACCGTACATTACCATCTTTTACAGTATTTCGAAATACTTATGTTATCACGTCACCTGTATATTAGTCATTAACAGTTTTTTGTTTGGAAGTTAGAACAAATGCTCGTAGTTTTAGTTCCGCATAATTTAATTTCACACTATTTTAATCTTTTTCCTGAGGTACTTACTTATTTATATGCAGCAAAATTGATCAGTGGGGATGACTTGGCGGAAATTGAAGAAATAGGAATTCTGTTTTTGAAATTTTCTCCTTTTTTTCGGCGTCGGACCCTTTTCACTCTTTCTTTCACTACTTTTTAAATTTTGAGCATCAGTTTTTATTAGCGAGGTTTCTTCTCATTCTAACTCAGAAGAACAATCCTTTTCTGCAAATCTAGTCTCCGAAAAATATTCGCAATAATCTCATGAAAGCAAACTATTCTCATCGCTAGAAATATATTTCTCTTCAGATAAGTCAGACTGTTCATTCAAACCATAATCTGTTTTAGATATAAATCTGCAACAGTTTCAGGAGTTAATGTTCCTATAAGTTTTGCTTGTCAACGGTTCATCTCGACATCATGAAGATAATTATGTGACTGAGCACTTCATTATCACCGAAGAAAATAAACGTCAATGCTTCAAGCAAAGCACATGTTTTGGTGCACAAAACAATTCCAGCAAACATTTTTGTAATTTACCTGTTTATATTTCCTTTTTTTTTAGACCCAAAGTAATTTCACGTGTCCAGTCACATGCTTTTCAAATTTACCTTTCCCAACTTTGCCCCCTGTGCAAATAGCAGAAAACTGAAACCATGCAACCAGCACGTCCTAACAGTTCAAAGAATTAAACCTGACCAACAGGTACTACTCAAGCTCAAAAGAACATTACTCACCCTGACAACTAACAATAGTCCATAGTACACACAACTGATAGGCGAAAAAAGAAGAAAACGGATGCATAAAGAAAGGTTCACTTAGCGGTCAAAATGACCGTAGTCAGTCTTTCTAGGTATAAACATTTATAGCGACTATAATAATAATCCTAAAAGGAAAAAAAATACTGTTGTAAAATCTTAATAAATAGTTAGGAAAAGTCAATGAAGGAAAAAGAGTTTGAAAATTAAACGCAGCAAATATGAGCATTTGAAAATCGTTTGCGGTCAAAATGACCGCTTCCGTCTTTCTAGTGTTAAACAGACTGCAAGAATAATTTATTATTTATCACATCTACTAAATCTGGCAAAAGCAATGTTCTTTTGAGGATTTTTTAAGTATACGCACATAATAATAAGCATGAGTCGTTTTGACGTCCTATCCGTCTCTGCACAGAAATATGGTGAATAAATGAAATGGTGGTCTGAAATTCTCACGTGGTAGATGACGTGGTATTTCTATGATGCCACGTAAAATATCACAAAACGTAATGCTACTGTAATTTAAATTATTAGTACATGCAGTGACTTTTATGGCAGTCAAAGTGTATTTATATGCAATCAATATATGTACATCATAGCCAGACTGATGCAAGTCAACAAAATTGCGATTTTCCGTTCATTAGTGCATTGTACGCAGTATCCTTTTCCGCATCGAGTCATGTGAACGTAATTTCCTTAAAAAAATACTTTTCATTTTTTAATCATGGTTAATTATCGCGCGTTCCGTCTTTTCTATGTGTCGGAAAAAAAGTTTTTTCTCTCTTCTACAAAAATTCCATAATGTGACTTACGTTCTTCTGGCTCTGAGGTACATATATTACAAAATACTTTTACTAACATTTGAGAATAAAATATATATTCCAATTCATTTCGTTATATGTAATACAATTTCTAACATTTATATTTTGTTGAAAATTAACAAATTCATACATTATTTTCCTCGCTATTTACGTTTTACAGTAAGTGCAGAAATAATACACATGTGCCCTTTCGAAAACAAATTTTGAGGGATAAGAAAAAGCACGAATCATTTAGTTTTCTAGATATATGTTAGAAAAACGAGCAAAGCGAGTGAACATTCAATTTATACATGCTTAAGTATAGTTAGACAGCTTTCTGAATATCAAATCCCTAAGATAAATCAGACAATTGTGAATTTTTAGAAAGTTCATGTCGTCGAAGCTGTATGTATTGCTTGGAGAGTATAAAATGAGTTTAAAACACTCAAGAAGTATGGCAGACAAAATTAAAGAAGAACAATATTCAAACTCATACCTTTTGGAAAATGCATCAAAGGAGTTGCTGCTATAACTGAAAATACAAAATAAAAGTGCATTAGTATTCTTTTAGAAAAAAATAACTTTAGACTTATGAAAAACACGTTTGTAAGAATCATATAATCAATTTAGAAATACATAATTAAATTAATAAATTGTCAAAATAAGTACATAAACGATTTTTCCTAGTTGCATATAAAATATATAGAGCATACAATCAGAACATTTAGTTACACTTTGTCAGATTTATAAAAAACTTAACACACAGTTAGACATGCACAATAGAAACCTTAAAGAAGCAAAAAAAAAAAAAAAAAAGAGGTTTGATGTGGACACTAGTTAACTTTTATGAAATAAATAAATAAATATATTATTTTATAGTTTCTCTTTTTCCAGTTATTTAATGTTTGCGCAATGGTAAGCCCATTCGCAAATTGTGTTTTGTTTAAACTCCTAAAAAAGGCACACATTTGACGCATACCGAATAAATGATACCTCATTACTTAAATGCAATTTATCAGATATCTCGTTTATTTATATTTTTTGAAAGTGTAACTAATTGTTTTTACTTTTATTTTTTAATATGAAATGTTTTCCTTCCTTCCTTTTCCTATTTCTTGTCCGTGTGAAATTTCAGTTTTCGCGCTGAATAAAACGGAGCATGTCCATGAAACTAGGAACATCACAGTAAAAAAAAAAAAAAAAAAAACTTCATTGTATCAGTATTTTTTTTCTTTCATATAAGGTAAAAAAGTTTGTATTTTTATAAAACTATGGGAAAAAAGATTAAACGCATTTTTTTTTTAATTATAGGCAAATTTCGACAACACTACTCAGTGCCCATGTGTCGTTGCATTAGCGATTCTAAAAGTTAATCCATTTTTTTCACTTAGAAAATTAATTGTTCTGACTACAATCTTATTTTTTTATTGAAATGTGGTTTATCTGGGAAGAGATTAGACCAAAAAAGAAACTTTAAACTGTTATGATTGTCTTGCAGCAATTGTTTTTAAACTAGGCTTCATACTACTGTAACATCAGTCACAAAATTGTATAAAAGTTTGCATTGCTCAAACAAAAACAAAACTAAGTTTATAAAAAGTCATCTTCTCTTCATTTATAATGATATCATTAATATTAATCCCTTAAATATTTAGAAATAGTAGAATTTAATTATTTAAAATGTATTTAAAACATGCAACATCAGCCACTGTAACATCAGCCACATTTATCTTTTCGTTAATAAACCTCAAAAAAATTGCACAAAAGCATTGACTGCTGCATAAAGGCAAAAAAGGAGGCGGTATAAATTAAGAAATTAAGTAAAACATGAAAATTACAAAAAGTAAAACAAAGTAGAAGCTGAAAAGAGCGGATGATAAAAAATGAATAAAATAATTTGTAAAAGCCTAGCATAATTGCCAAAGTTTGCTTAGAATAAAGTTAAAAAGAGAAGTTAGGTTAAGAAATAGAACAAGTATAGAACAAAATTCAAAATTAAAGTATCGAAGTCCCAGGTATAAATTAGCAGCTGCATTGCCCTTCTTTAAAATAATGAAACCTTGGTGAAATCTGTTAGTCAAGTATGAACTTTTCTAGTATTTTAAATACAATTTTACAATTTTAAATGCTAATTTTATTTTCAAGGAGAAGTATTTTTTTAAATACAGCAATTTATTGCAAATGTAACATCAGTCACAAAATCGTTGTATCATCAGTCACGGGTGTTAAATAATTTTTATCCTTTTAGTTTTTAAGTTCAACAAAACGAAGTCTTTTCATCAAGTCTAAAATCTCTATTTTAAGGGGAAGAAATCTGTTTAGATTTTACGTTATTAATTTTAAGAGAATTTCAAATTATATATAGGTCACTTTTCTCAATGTCTCTTCTGCGTAACATCAGTCACGTTTATTCATTCCCATTAATTTCATACAAAAACAATTTCCCCAAGACTGAAAACAAGTGTAAGAGCAGTGTATACCATATTATGATACTTTAGATCAATTTCAGAAGATTCGAAATTTAATTTCAAGACAGTGCTGAATTGATAAATTAAAAATTGAGTCAAATTGTAACGTCAGTCACCGTGGACAGACCCAATGACTCTGTAGGTGTATAACACAATTGTGACAGTTTCCCAGGAAAATGCTGTTATAACATCCCAAGACACTCATACAAAGAACAATATGAGCCATATGCATGCAAAGCGTGTGAGCACGTTAAACTAAAAATTTAGCTCTCATTTACTGCAGCAGAGCTAGAATGCATTCCGCAATGCTTCTTCCTTCTCCCTGTTTCCTCATTTCTGATCGTTATGCAGATTCCATCTACACTAACTTTTCTTCAGAGTACGGTCGCCGGCCAAAGATGGCGCTATAAATGAAATATCCTAATGCAATTCCGCCCTAGGGTAAACTTGACTCATGTTCGCTGATTTCCTCTATAAGTTCTGCTCCAAAAGACGGTTCCAAATAGCCCCGTCATCAAATAGGTTGCTGCAGCTAAAGGATAGCCCTGAGGGTAATTCAGTTCCCTTAGATTTACGTTTGCTAGTAAGACTTGCTTTTGCTGAATCTACCTTGTAAGATGTCGGTGGATTTTCAGATCTGCTGGAGATTAGTTGCAATTGGTATGCTAATTAACTAAGCCTCAATTTTGCAGTAAATTTATCCATAAGAGAGATTTGCATAATTTGCATTGATTCAATCTAAAGAGTCATAAATTCATTAAAAACGGGGTTTAGATATCTTGGTGAGATATGATGAAACAATATGAGGCTGCTTAAAGCGTTCTTTTCTGAATCTTATCCAGCAACGCTATTTAGTGCAATATATAAGCTGGTACATGAGCATGCGTTTAGTGAGAAATGGAAATACAGCACAACTGCATGTAAGCTATGCAGTAACATTGATGAAATGGCAAAAAATAAAAATTATACCTATGTAATAGCTAGGCTTGTTAGGAAGGACTGCTTTTGTTGCATAAATTAGTCTTTATCTCGAATTTCATACAACAATTGTAGAGCGACTTTCATCTGGTACGCAAAAACGTACTTTCAAAAAGCCCAATGCGTCGTAACAAAGCATCGCTAGTACGAGATGGGAAAATATGCTTGCGCAAAAAACGACGGGATTGCTGAAAATACGTCAAAATACTCCACTGCACTTGATTTTACTGAGAATAATTTTGGTCATTTGTCAAAAGATCCCCATAAACTTCACCACCTTCTAAAATAGATTTTTCATTTCCTGTGGGGGTTATGTTAATGGTTTTTGCTCCTGAACTTCAAACTTCGGACAAAAATGATGTCTGTTTTATTTGTGCATTACTCTATCCATTTTACCTTGCCTTGTTGCTTCATTAACGTTAGTTATTACATTAGTGCATTTGATTCGTTACAGGAGGGAATGAACGCTTAACGTACTGCACTGTCATGCGAGTCATCTAGAGATTCATCAAAGTTTCTATCACCTCTTTTAGAGTCGTGTTGAATATTGAAGATTTGTATTATTAGCTTCACGGTTGCAAATACATCGACAGTCTCTTCCACAGGTTAGAGAGCATAAATAAAAAAGCTTCTTTCTTTGGAAACAAAATACTGTTCTCTTTCGCACAATATTTTTCCATCGGATTCTCCACCGGACTTTTCACTCTGTAAAACACTTTCTCATTTTTTTCTAAAGCCCAATTTTCTGGGTTTCAATATTTAGTGATGGTTTTCGAAAAGGCTTATAATTTTTGCGCGTTTTCGAAAATGCTAAACGTATGAACACCGAAACCTCGAATGCAAATACAAATTCTCAGAAAAAATTCCTTCATTTTTATTGTTTTCTTGAACAGAAAATCTGGCTTTCATCATGTGAGACAAAGTTTTTCATGCTTTTCTTGCAGATAGACAGGAATGTGATTAGATATTCTGATGATACTTGTAAAGATATTCGCTTTATGGACGGCAAAAATTGTGAAACGGTTGCATGCAAAATCATTGCGCAATCGAAAATACCGCCGGAGTTTGCTCTTAAATCCGCGGGATTAATCCCGTTAAATATCATGCGGGATTCGGGATCGGGAATACGGGATTGGAAACCCTAGTTAGAGCTTATTAATTAATACAATCCACACATAAATATTTTGCTTGGAAAAACCGTATGGAAAGTCAGCTTTAGAACATACAGAAAGAATAACGAATAAATACCTTTGTGCTCTGAAATTAAATGAATGATTTACCAACGCGTTAATGCGCAAACATTTCAATTTACTGCAAGCGTTCGCATTACTGAAGATTATTTGAAATTTTTGTGCATTAAAACGTTTGAAATTCATTCATTTAATACAGAAGGAAGTTTAACCTAATTTCAAATCGTAATTTCATAAAATAATAGAAACCCTGATAAAATCAAGAAAAACACGAAATCATAAAATATTCTTCTGTGTTAATATTGTTTTCCAAATGAAACAAAATAAAAATAAAATTTTAAGAAGCAGGTCAAAATATCAAGAAATATACGTTATATTTCTAAAATTAAATGTAGAAGAAAGACTACTAATACTTATTTCAGGTAGCATACGTTTCGATTTTTGTAAATGCTATATCTTAGACTTATGTCATGTGTCTTACCAATTTTATTTAGACTTTTCAATTTCTCTGTTTGAATCTTACTTCTTTGAAATGTTGCGTCTTAGTCCTTTTTTTTCCTTTTGCGAAATCTCCAAAAAACTCCAAGAATCAGTTTTGAAATGAAAAATGAAATTCGTGTTCTCAATATTATTTATACATGCATTTCTCTAATTGCGCAAATGAGCATATGTAATGACTTATTATACTTTTTTCTTTAATCACGCATGAGTATATACGGAAATTACTCTTAATAATAATAATAATAGTATATATATATATATATATATATATATATATATATATATATATATATATATATATATATATATATATATATATATATATATATATATATATATATTTATTCCTGACAACGCAAATATACTTTGGAACGTAAATATGAGTTTTTTTCATACTTAAATCATAAAATTTTACAGCATTGATATTTTTTCTAACTGGTGTAGACAAAAATAATTACAGTTATTTGTATTGTCACAAAAATCAATTTTAGAAGCATTTTGATATGGTAAAAAATTCAACTATTATATGCATCCATAAAAAACAGTAAATTTAGAAATATTCATCACACATTTTTTTTTTCTAAAAGAGTCTGGAAATAAAGCTACGTCTCTACTTAATACAAACAAAAACTAACGCCAACGACTGTTACCTTTTTTTCTCTCGAATTCTACTGACAAACGTTCAGAAAAAGGGATGTCATTTAATCGATTTGTGCAGTAAAAGTTCTTTACACACAAAGGAAAAGAAGGGAGCTAAAAAAAAGGCTCTAGAAAAAAATAGAGGGAAATTAAGCAGACCGTTCTTTTTAATTAAGAAAAATCAGTGGAAAAAGCCCAGCGAGAATTGCCAAATTACGAAGCATCTTGAGGGCGTATCCTCTTAAAGGGGGCTGATCCAGAGCCTAGGGCGAAGGAAGTTAAGATGGCAAAGCCGTGATTATTCAACATGGTAACAATAAGTCTGCTTTTAGCTTTTCAATTCGCTTCCTTCGACGAGAAAATAAGAGGAAAAAACACAATTTAAAGTACGTTCAAATATCCCCTCAAGTCAAAACACGAAAATTATTAAGAAGAAGTTTGGCTAAAAGCGATAGAAGGTAAATTGAATTGGAGGAAAAAATTATGTTAAGGAGTTTTAGACTTAGTAATTAGTGAAGAAATGAACGAATCGCAGAGTATGTTTTAAGTCTTAAGAACGTTTAAATTGCTTTTTTTTTAGTCCGCTGCAAGAAATTTTAGCGCTTTAGCTTCTAAACGAAAAGCAATTTGGATTATTTTTTACATATAAAAAGAGGGTATTTTTTATAAGTGTTATGTTGAAGTTGAACGAGAGGAAAATTGGTTCGCAAAATGTCTGAGATAAGTTGCGACAGTGTTTCAAAAGGAAATCTTAACCAGAAAAATGCTTAAATTTCAAACGAATTTTGAAGCGTAAATGTTAAACAAACAGCTAAGTAATAGGACCAAACTTTTTATTTGATAAAGAAAATTTAATTATAAGATTAGAATTTATTTATGTTTAACGTTGAAGCGTAACAAGATGAATTTTTTTTTCGAAATATTTGATATCAGTTGCGACGTTTTTTAAAAATAAAGTCATGAATGGGAAAACATACGTAAACCTGAAATAATTTTCTCAGCGTATATCTTAGCAAATTGCTATGTGACAAGACCGAACTGCTAACTTAATCATAAAACGAGGATATTTATTTTCTTTTAAATTAAATTGCGTAAAAATAAAAAATAAAAATTCCGTTTAGTTAAAAGTCCGATATACATGTATGTTGCAATACTTTCTTACATTGTTTTTACTAGTCATAACGAGTAATACACATAAATATATTTTTTTTTATGTTCATTATTTAACGTTTTAGTTAAGGAAAATATAAAAGTTTAAAAACATGTTTCCTTGTTTTATGATGATTGACAAAGACGTAGAAGGTAACATTATATATAAATTCCCTCTTTATTAATTGGGCAATCTGTCTTACAGAATAAAATTCGTTCAAATTAAAAATTAGAAATGTAGACATGCTTAAGCGGAACTGAAGCTTGACGTCACAGATTGGAAAACTCTTCAACATTAGTTTGAAATCATTCATCTAAATTTTCATGCATACAATAATCTTCTTGATTTTACAACATACACATTATTTACAATACTTTTTAAAATTATTTTTACTGATCAAAACTTTAACTAGCCGTATTATGTTAAAACATTTTAGACTAATGAAGAAGTGAACGAATCAGAGAGTGTGTTTCAAGTATTAAGAACGTTAAAAGGTCTTTTTTATTCGTTTGATGTATGAATTTGGGGCACTTTAGCTTGAAAATAAAAATATGTACACATCTGTGAATATCATTTTATGTGCCTTATTTACACGTTTCATGTTTATAAAACTTAAGTTTTTTAACGCATTTCCATTTTTTATCATAATCAATAAATATGTAAAAATATTCAAATGTTACTATCGTATTTAAACTTCCTCTATACTAACTAAGCAATCTGCTTTGCAGGTGAATCTTTGAAATGAAAATACATATTCTTCAAATGATAAAAAAATGTGGACAGAAGCTTGACTTCAAAGATTTCAAACTTGTCAAAATAAGCAATAGAATGCAAATTCTTTGAAGAAATGAAATAAGCACATGTACCACGCGGAATTTAAAATGTGAGTTGAGCGCGTGAAAAATGTTTATCTCAGCAATCTTTTTGTTGAAAAGGCAGGTCACTTTTCTTTATTCAAATGTCAAGCACATGTCCTTGTTGCAGTAAAAATATTACAAAAGTAGGATATGCATGACGAAATGACTTTGACTTTTAAGGAATTTTAAGATTAGAATTGTTACGGGAATTATTTGAGCAAATTCTTTTGGAATAAACTTACATTACAACCGCATTTTATTCTCACATAAAGGAATGATGTTTCAACTTATGACGCAAGAAGTAGAGTGAATGAGTTGCTTTTCTTAGAGAAAAATAGTAAGCTTAGTACAAAATAAAGATATTAAAAAAATACCTTGGACTATAATGACTAAAAGAAAATGAAGTCATCATAATTTGTGATAATAATTTTCCTTAAAACTGCCAAATTACGTCATTTTTCGTAAGAATTTTTGGAGTTTGATGAAAAAATTTGTATTTTCCTTGCTTGGAAAACGTTTGAAACGTTTAAAAAAACATTATTTTTACGAAATTTGATTGCAAATTGGAACCATATATGTTTTGTCGTAGTTGATCATTAAATAGTTACTTGATTTCGTGTTATAAATGTAACATTCTTAGTGGTAATGCATTTTTATTAGAAGACAAAAAGAAATATTACTTACCTACATATTTATTAAATTATTTAGTCGTTTAGTTAATTATTTTTATCTGTCTCAGACAGCCCTTTGTGTGTGTGTGTGTGTTAAAAATGATAATTTTAAAAAATGGTTTGTTTTCTGGACTTCACTGCGTTGGCTTTCAAGCATATTATTGATTAGCTAAATCTATATTTAGTTATTGAGTTTTTACACACTAACACCACTTTTTAAACTTTACTATTAAAACTTTTTAAAAAATATTTTTTAATTTTACATTCACTTATTTGTTTTGCCTGTATTTGCAACAAAAAAATCTATTAAGTGGGATATTCCATTATCCATGTTTAAAATAATGAATTACAATAATGAATTACGGATTGGTACTTGGAAAACGTATTACAATAAGCGGGATATTCTTTTAACAGATATTCTAATAAGCGGGCTCGTTCGAAGTTACTTATTTAAACTTAATGTTTCTTATATCACTTATTCATCCGTTTAATCGTTTTATTTTTATCCTGTATTGGTAAATATGTCATAACAGTTCATTAATCTCATTACTGTCTTTTAGTATCTCATACGCATTGGTTGTAGGGTATATGAGCATTATTTCAATTTTACATGTTGTAAAATAATTCACATTTTATAATCAAAAGGTAAAAGTTTATCGTAGTAAATGCGTCGATTAAACCTATTGTTTGTTTCTCCTCGTTTAATGAACTACATCTACTCACACCAGTTGTATTTAAAAAAATAGGAGTTAACGATTTTCTTGTTTCCTTTTTGGATTATCGTTCATTTTTTTAGATAATGGTGGGGAACATTTTTTCGGTTTTTTATTTATATGCTATGGTTGTTCAAAATGTGCATGCAAAAATAAGAAACTTTTAAAAGATTTTAAAACATTCACTCAACGCTGTATTCCCTTTTTTAAAGTTACCGAAAAATAAATTTCCTCAACTTCCTGCAGAATGCGAAATAAATATTTCGCAGCTTTGTATCCTTCTTTATTTTTCTCATTTTCTATTTTCGTTACCCTTTCAGTCTATAACATTTCCCAAAAATTCTAATGCAAGGCCAGAGATCATAGATTTTTTTTCCTAATACAAGAACGTAACATTAGGAGGTCTGTGCTTCCCATTTTCATCTGAAGGTCTTGTGTTTACAAATTTGAAAATTTTTCTTCCATATGTGCTTCCATATAGTTTCCTTTCTCCGAATGTATTTCTGCTGAAGTACTTCTCGAACCTAAATATTTTTACCTTCAGCATTTCGATTTCATTTTAATTTGAGGTACGCTGTTGTTTTAAGCGGAAGACTTCCTATTCCATTTGAAACTTTCTATGCATTTCAGTATCCATGAAAAGTATGCGTACTATTTCTTATTTCTTTCTAGTTTGGTGTCGTTGAAACTTCTTTTGTTTGCTTTCTCCTCCGAGTTCGATTTTCTCGATTTCTTGCTTTTCTTCAGCGCCGATGTATTCAATTTTTCATATTTTTTCGTCTCTCTTCGATTTTTGTCTCTATTTATTTTATCCATTATTGTTGCATTCTCGTACGCTTTCGTCGTCAGTTCGTTTTCTTTTTCCGACTTTTTGTTTTTTCTGAAGGATGCTGTTTTTCTTTCTTTTTTTCTTTTTTTTTTTGACACGCTACGCTCTGTCGAGGGGGCCCAGTATCTACGGAGGACTGACTTGATTTTCTTTAGCGAAGAATGAAGACAAGTGAAGGGTGGGTGGGAATCTAAGGAGTGAATTGTTAGAGTGCCACAACGCTCTGCTGAGCACTGCATCCGAAACTTAGAGTGGCGGATGTTCATTTTGTGGCTTCCACATTTTTTTCTTCCCATTTTTGATGGTTTCGTCCCTCTATGCTTTGGATTTTTGCCAGGATTCAGCGTCACGTACTTCTGACACATACTTCCTTTAAACCACATTCTTTATGAACGATAACTTATAATATGGTTAGCGCACTAACTCCAACCCGTGAAGTTGATTTAAAAAACGAGAGAAACAAAACGATTCCGTATTTATTTTGAACAGCCGTACTTAAGAAAGGCATGCTAGATGTCATTCCTTCTTATATATTTTGCTTTTTTCGTTGCTATATTCACAATGATAACTCTACCCAGCATACAA
Source organism: Uloborus diversus (assembly GCF_026930045.1). Taxonomy (NCBI): domain Eukaryota; kingdom Metazoa; phylum Arthropoda; class Arachnida; order Araneae; family Uloboridae; genus Uloborus; species Uloborus diversus. The sequence continues at coordinate 6,616,130 of NC_072733.1, forward strand.
AATTATGAAATGAGGGTCATGCGGCTGATTTAAATATGTGACCTGAGTGACTAAGTGGCCTAAATGTCTAAATTGCCAACAGTAGATGTGGTGTAGAATTTGTTTATTAGTTTAAGTAATTTATGCTTTACATTTTTACGCCAGAAAATGTAAGATTTTTAGAATTATGTTTAAGTAGTCAATACAGCTCATTAATTTTACTCTACTGCAATTTGACGATGCTTTTATTTGGGTTTGTGATTGGTTAACTCCGAGTCATAAGAATCATTTCCTTATGAGACGAGTTGACATTATGTAAGGCGATGTTTCATATCGTTTACCGTCCCTGCATCGGTAGATACGCAAGTTATGAATGATTATTATTGAAGCCATAGTCAACATATTAATTTATTAGATGAAATACTTTCAAATAAATGGTTAAAGGGATTTTTTACCACTTCCTTTTATCTGATACAAATGGAAAAAAAATGCTGAACTATTTTTAGCTCTTACGTATTAAAAATCCGCGATTTTTTTCTGCGTAAAGTATTTATACTTTGACGATTGCTTCAAGTATTAAGGTACAACTTAAAAAAAAAAAAAAAAACACTTTGTTTTTGGATCATATTTAGTACGAATAAAAACTTGAAAATATTACTGAGCTGCAATTTAACTTTAAAAACACGAGTAATCGATTAGAGTATAGAATTTCTTCAAAAATAAAGTTTTAAAGAATAATTGATATTTTACTTTATTTTCGGAAGTTCTAACGTTGGCTTAAAATTGAGATCTATGCAAAAACTAACTAAGCAATACGTATTATAATATGTAGTATCAGCTTCTCTAAACAAAATTTTCACTTGAAAAATAATGATTTGTACGTGTTGCGCAACAACATGTTTGACTCTTTAATTTTAAAAAAATAACACAAGGACTGCTTTAATCCATTGTCGATTAATGTATGAACAGTAATGAAAAAAAAAACACTAGTGCTGTAAAAATATTTAAAAAAAAAAAAACATGGGAATAAATTTAACACCATATGAAAAGAAAACTTAAAACCCACCATTTAAGTGTCATTTTGTTGTATACATAAATATTAAATAAAAGGATTTATAAATTACCATAAAATCTCTGAAAATTGAGTGCGTGAAAGAGGTCTTGAGATAATAACATGTGAAGAAAAACACAAAACCATTGCTTTTCTTTTATAAATTTCCGTCGTATGGATTTCGGGCTACCAGGAAATTCGCAAAGGGAGAAGATTGAAATTCAAGGCACAGACTTCGAGCATCCGGTATGAATGTAAAGATGTATAAAAATAGGAAAACTGAATCACAACTTTAAGTTCGCCCATCGGAATCCGGATCTTAGAATCGATAGGACGGGTAATTTTATTTCGGAAATTTTACTAAGTAATAAAAAAAAATGTAAGTATTATGTGATTTTCTTTTATTTCCCGAGATTTGCGCAGAAAAATAAATCGATTTTTTTTTTTACTCGAATGAAAAGGTGCAATAATTTAAATACGTTTGGTTTGCTTCCGAGGAAAATATTGGCGTTAAAGCTCATATTTCAGTTTTTTAAAGACAGAATTAGGTGTTTTCTACATAATAAAATGCCTGCTATTTCTTATTCAAAATATTACTCTTTAACACAGTCCATTTGAATATGGATCTTAAAATGGGTAGGTCTGTTATTGTGATCTTGCTATGGTAACATACGACTAAAAATGTAATTATATTTATTTTGTTTCTGTATGCTCTTTAGTTAAAATTTATTTGTAACAGGAATTATCGAGGGAAAAAAAAAATTCAGAACCAAGCCATTAATGCGTTCTGCATACTTTTAGCGAAAAAAAAAAGTTTGTACTATTTGTTTTTTAATATTTGTTCCGCTTAGTAATAAATATAAATATGATAACATGAAACCGTCCAAATCGAAATAAATTTGCAAAAAAAAGCACACAAGTAATATATATATATATATATATATATGTATATATATATATATATATATATATATATATATATATATGTGTGTGTGTGTGTGTGTGTGTGTGTGTGTGTGTGTGTGCGTGTGTGTGTGTGTATATAAGTTTGGATTCATGGTCTAAAAATATTAATACATAATAGAAAAATAATAATCAATAAAAACAAAAAGTATATTCATGCATGTGGAAAAATCTGACGGTTATATTTAATTCCCGTGAATCAATTTCATTGGATGCGAAGCAAAGGATTGGGATCGAGTAATAAGCACCTTACCCGATAAATAAATAATTTAATTAAATTAGTTTGTCAAATTAGAACAAAATAAAAATCCGTACTCCTCTGAAGGAAAAAGAATGCGACTAAAAAGAATGTAACTAAAATATAAGATGTAGTTACAACAAAGGAGAAAATTGAACCAATCCCCTTCACTTGAAGGGAAAAATGTTTAATTAAAGTACACGCTGCAGTTGAATATCGATTAGCTGAAAATCGCATGTATCATACATAAACAATCACTATATATATATATATATATATATATATATATATATATATATATATATATATATATATATATATATATATATATATATATATATACGTCGTCTTTCGGCTTTGCACGGTCAACCTCGAAAATAAAAGCGAGGTTTAATTACACATGTTCAAATCTAAAGCATGAATAAAAGAGGAAATATTTAAGGTAAAACTTCGCTTCAATAGTTCCTGAAAAACTGAATTGCAGAAAGGATATTAATCCCTAAAGATTTCCTGTTGAATATGGACATTAGTCCATCCCTCATTTTTTTCCTAAATAAACAAGAAGAAATATAGCCAAAAATGTGGCATGAAAATCAAGATAACAATCCTGAAATATTGTCAACACAACCTACGAACTTTCATTAAACATAAGTACAACAGTTACAAATTGGAGAAACTCCCAAAAAATCACATTACTAAACCAATCTTAATCTGGAAAACACACACACACACACACATTAGCATGACAACAATAATTCCTAAAAAGCACAATTAGATTTAGGACAGTTCGGCAGATGTATACTGCCGTGTGCAGGTAAAGGGCCATAACTGCAAAGTTTTCATTTTTCATTTTTTTGCATTTTTGTAATCTATTATACGTTATCTTTATTGTAAAAGCTCGCTTATTTGCTTTCCGCTGAAAAAAAAAGGCGCGAAAATGACGTCTAATTTCAACATTTCCCTATTGTTAGTATTCAATCCAAAACGCGTTTCTTATAATATCTCGAAAACTCTTTTCTGCCGATACTGCCGTTTACCTGCACACGGCAGTATAGTCACCGGCTACGTTAAAAACTGTCATCAGAATAAAGACAATAGTTCCTGGAAAACGCAATAAGAATGCGGTCAATAGTCACCAAAACTGTCCTTTTAAAATAAAATAAAAAAAAACTTTTTTTGACAGCCCCGTCAGAATAAGAGAATTTTTCTCTATAAATCCCTAATAGAATAAGAGTAACAGCTTTACAATAACCTTATTATTTGCTTTAATTAAAAAACAGTCAGAATTAAAATAACATTTCGAAATAGCATCCGAAGTAAATCTAAAAAGCGAAAAGGAATGATTACGATTGAAAAACACCACTAAAACATTTCTTAATAAAGAAAATATTCTCAAAATCGCATCATGGAAAGAAGGACGCCAGTTCCTTAAAATGCACATCAGCGTAGACTGTTTTTTAATAATGCTAAAGCAGAAATTTTTAGTTATTGATTCGATTAAATACTATAGTAATAAAATTTCAGTTATGTATTTAAAATAAAATGTTTAGCATGTCTTTTCTAGAATGCACAAAGAAATAAATATAAGTTAAATAACAAAAAAAAATCTAATTTGGAGAATTTGAAGTCTTTCAGTATCGGAAAAACATAAAAACAGTTGTAGAATTTTATTTGTTCACACTTGATCAAAAATGGCAACCACATGGCACTTTCAAAGCTAAATTAACACCACCAAAAATAAATACCTGGCGCAGACGATTTCATATGTCACATTTAAAATCTAAATCCCGATCAGTTTAAGCTATTCTTAAATAATATCGTTAAAACGGTTAATTTTGGATCTTGATAATAATAAGGGGTTACAGTACCTTTCAAGCATTTTTTTTCAATTTAAGTAAATTCTATTTTTTGTTGAAATCATAACATGGTTACTTACTTTGTAATCAATATTTTTTTTAAAAAAAATTAAAAATATTGCTTACTTTTTTTTAAAAATTCAAAACATTTCGAAAAATTAAATTTTTTTAAAACCCCAAGGCTTTTTTGTTTTTAAACTAATATAAAAAAAATCTTTTTGCTAAACGATCAGAATCATCATTTCTAAAAAACTGTGCGTTCATTTTATTTTGTGTTTACTAGAAAATTTTCTGTGATCAATTACGGAAAAAACTAATTATTTTTAAGAAAATTTGGTTTTTAAAGGTATAACATGCTCCAAACATTTGAGTAATTTATAAAATGCTTATCCAATGCACAGTTTTGTTAACTATATTATCTTAATTGCAAAAAATATTACTCTTTAAAGCTGTATCTTTAATAGAAAAAAATCCTTAGGGATTCTTATGACACGAAAACACAAAAAAAAGATCATCGAGAAAAATCAATTTAAAGTTTTCTTTTTGCATAAAAACACATAGCGAGCATGACCTAAAACCATTCATAACTTTTTAAACATTTTAACTAAAGCAATGAAACTTTTCCCCTGTGTTTGGACTAGTGTTTAGTTTCAAAATAAGCAATAATTTTTTTTTTGATCGTTTGATCATTTTTGAGGTACTGTAACCCTTTAAATACAACATCAATGAAAATATCGATTATAACATTTTATATGGACGTCCCTTCTTACGCCATTCGCTTTCTATGCAAGCAGTCACCTACGGCGGCTGTTTGGCTAACTTGTCATTTAAATTTTAACTTCAAGTTTGCCGACTTCGGCGGCTGTTTAAATAAATTTGGCAGCAGTAATAATCAATATATCTCTATCTTCTGTTGTGCCATTCACATTTTTACGCCAAGATTGCCGCCTTCGGCGGCTATCTACCTTTACGATCTATCGCTAAATTTTCTTATCCATCTCTATTTATTTTAACCTCCCCGCCCATTTCCTGATAAAAACAAAGATGACTCAAAAAAAAAAAAAAAAAAAAAAAAAAAAACCCACCTTTTTTTTTATTTAAGTAGATCAAAAAAAAAAAAAAAGTTATCTTCAAAATTCCCCATAGTGGGCAAAAAGTAGCGTTTGATAAAGAAAAAACAAATCTCTGTTATTATTGAAAAAATAGTGCTAACTATGAAATGTAACGTAATATAGATGCAGCAAAACGTTGCAGCTTGGGGGAGGGAACAGAAAAAGAAATAAATGCGATCTATACATATAATAAAATAAGATGTTTGTGTGTGTGGCGCGCATACCGAGAAAACGGTTTGGCCTAGAAAGATGAAATTTGGTATACAGGTGCAGTTTTTGCTGAAGATGTGCACCTCGGGCTTCAATTTTTGATATTTTAATTAGAAAAAAGGTTATTTAATGTTTTATGTGTTTTTTTTGCACTTTTTACCTCACAGACCCCGAACCAATCGCACCATACAAATATTTTTTGCACTATAAGGTAGGAGATTTAATTCTAAGTATGATGAATGAAAAAAATTTGAAGATAGAGCAATTTTTGTATTTTTAATGAATTTTTCAAAAAACCTTTAATTTGCATTTTTCCTGGGTTTTGTTTTTTTTAAATATCATCCTGCGAGAAGTATGAAAGCCCCATTTCTAAAATTGAAGTTGGTAATAGTAAAACCATTTCGCCCTCTTCAGAAGAAAAAAGTTCTTAAAAATACGCAATAGTTTTTTTAAACAATTTTTTAATGCTGAACACATTATGTCTTTCCATGCATCGGTCGAAAAAAGCGTTCTCCAATCTTTTATGCCTTTGACGTCACTACTTGGATTTCGATTCGGTATTTACGATGGAATCTTAATCGCAAACAATGTTTATCTTTTGTTTTTACTATTAAGCTTACTTCTACATTTTATGATGTGATGACCGGCAGAGCTTGCTTTTTTTTTCCTTTTTTTGTTTTATTTAGGGACTAGCGACCTGCGGCGACCAGCCGGTCCGATTTCTTACGCCATTCGCTTTCTATGCAAGCAGTCACCTACGGCGGCTGTTTGGCTAACTTGTCATTTGAATTTTTACTTCAAATTTGCCGACTTCGGCGGCTGTTTAAATAAATTTGGCAGCAGTAATAATCAATATGTCTCTATCTTTTCTTGTGCCATTCACATTTTTACGCCAAGATTGCCGCCTTCGGCGGCTATCTACCTTTACGATCTATCGCTAAATTTTCTTATCCATCTCTATTTATTTTAACCTCCCCGCCCATTTCCTGATAAAAACAAAGATCACTCAAAAAAAAAAAAAAAAAAAAAAAAAAAAAACCACCTTTTTTTATTTAAGTAGAGCAAAAAAAAAAAGTTATCTTCAAAATTCCCCATAGTGGGCAAAAAGTAGCGTTTGATAAAAAAAAAAAAAATCTCTGTTATTATTGAAAAAATAGTGCATAACTATGAAATGTAACGTAATATAGATGCAGCAAAACGTTGCTGCTTGCGGGAGGGAACAGAAAAATAAATAAATGCAATCTATCTATACATATAATAAAATAAGATGTTTGTGTGTGTGTGTGTGGCGCGCATACCGAGAAAACGGTAAGGCCTAGAAAGATGAAATTTGGTATACAGGTGCAGTTTTTGCTGAAGATGTGCACCTCGGGCTTCGATTTTTGATATTTTAATTAGAAAAAAGGTTATTTAATGTTTTATGTGTTTTTTTGCACTTTTTACCTCACAGACCCCGAACCAATCGCACCACACAAATATTTTTTGCACTATAAGATAGGAGATTTAATTCTAAGTATGATGAATGAAAAAAATTTGAAGATAGAGCAATTTTTGTATTTTTAATGAATTTTTCAAAAAACCTTTAATTTGCATTTTTCCTGTTTTTTTTTTTTTTTTTTTTTTTTTTTTTTTTTTTAAATATCATCCTGCGAGAAGTATCAAAGCCTCATTTCTGAAATTTAAGTTGGTAATAGTAAAACCATTTCGCCCTCTTCAGAAGAAAAAAAGTTCTTAAAAATACGCAATAGTTTTTTTAAAACAATTTTTTAATGCTGAACACATTATGTCTTTCCACGCATCGGTCGAAAAAAGCGTTCTTCAATCTTTTATGCCTTTGACGTCACTACTTGGATTTCGATTCGGTATTTACGATGGAATCTTAATCGCAAACAATGTTTATCTTTTGTTTTTACTATACAGCTTACTTCTACATTTTATGATGTGATGACCGGCAGAGCTTGCTTTTTTTTTTCCTTTTTTTTGTTTTATTTAGGGATTGCATTTATTTCTTTTTCTGTTCCCTCTCCCAAGCTGCAACGTTTTGCTGCATCTATATTACGTTACATTTCATAGTTATGCACTATTTTTTCAATAATAACAGAGATTTGTTTTTTCTATATCAAACGCTACTTTTTTCCCACTATGGGGAATTTTGAAGATAATTTTTTTTTTTTTTTGCTCTACTTAAATAAAAAAAGGTGGGGGTTTTTTTTGAGTGATCTTTGTTTTTATCAGGAAATGGGCGGGGAGGTTAAAATAAATAGAGATGGATAAGAAAATTTAGCGATAGATCGTAAAGGTAGATAGCCGCCGAAGGCGGCAATCTTGGCGTAAAAATGTGAATGGCACAACAAAAGATAGAGATATATTAATTATTACTGCTGCCAAACTTATTTAAACAGCCGCCGAAGTCGGCAAACTTGAAGTAAAAATTTAAATGACAAGTTAGCCAAACAGCCGCCGTAGGTGACTGCTTGCATAGAAAGCGAATGGCGTAAGAAATCGGACCGGCTGGTCGCCGCAGGCGGCTAGTATACTAATAAAACAAGTGAAGAGCATTGAAAAGACCAAACGAAAAGCCCAAAGATGCAACACAGCAAAACTAAAAAGGTAAGTAAATGGTTTTTAACCAATGTAGTAAAAGTCAAATGTAGGTTTCTTTAATTGCTGCTTTTATTTTCCCTTTTTCTCATCATTATTATTAAATTGTTTAAAAATTGTTATTTTGCTTGTATATTTTTTATCTTTGCTGCGTTGTGCATTTATGGACTTTTGCTTTGGTCTTTCCAATATTCTTCACTAGTTATATATATATATATATATATATATATATATATATATATATATATATATATATATATATATATATATATATATATATATATATATATATATATATATAAAAATCTCGTGTCACGATGTTTGTTCGGGGTAAACTCCGAAACTTCTGAACCGATTTTTCTAAAATTTCATATCTATGTGTCATTTGGTCCAACTTAAAAGATAGGATGGTTTTTGTAATTTTTTATTGCAAATTTCATATTAATTATGCAATAATAGTGTGAATTAATTGTTTAGTTCTAAAAATTCTTAATAGATGTCGGTGTAAGTTAATTAATCGATATAACTCTAACATCGTATGACTTACTGCTAAAAACACCATGATAAAAAAAAACTCAGAAATGCTGCTTAGAATTCCATATAACGTTTCGGGATATTACAGGTTATTATTTACTTCCTGAGAAAATCAACTATATTTTTCAAAACGTTTCCTTGAATTGCTACAAATTGCAGATTTCACACCGTTGTGAAAAGTATTTTTCTACACAAGTATCAAGATTAACTAAACGTATTTAATAGGTGTATCGGTTTCGGAACGATTACGGTTTGCCCAGATTGACTCAACATCCAATGGATGCGAAGAGATATCTGGATCACGAAGATTTGCAAGAATTGCAGGGGAGTTGAAGTCGAGCTAATTGCTTGAAAGTTTGTCGTCGCGTTGGCAATGCGTGTATTAATGCTTTGAGAGCTTTCTCAGAAAAACAGGAAGGTTCCTGACTATTACATTAAACCTGCGTTAGGCTTCTCTGAAGGTAACAGAATCATAACTGCCTTTAACCAAAAAGACTACTGAATTCTTCAAAAATATTCCAGGTTAATTTCAGGAAGGTTAATGAATTTAAGCGGAAAACAAATATTTTCTTTATTTTGTTCCCCGAGAGATTTTTAATATCATTAATTCTTGCTAAGATACGTTCGCAACAGAAAATTGCAGTGACAATTGCATCGTCAGACATTGCTGCTACTTTTTTAGATGGTAGACGAGCAGCACATTCAGCTTTAAAGTTGCCTATTAGATATTCATAACAAACAAAACGCAATGTGTAACATTAAAGAAAAAAAAACGTGGTATGGCTGTAGTGTTGCAAGAGAGTGAAATTATAATTTGGGATAAGTGTACTATGGCTCATGAGTAAAAGCATTCATTCGAAGCACATCCTAGGATTGTGCAATATTGGATCGGCAACGATAAACTTTTAGGCGAAATCATCTGAATACTGTCTGGGGACTTCCGGCAGATATTACCAGTTATTCCGATGAAACCAACGCATGTTTAAAACAATCGTTTCTATAGCGTAATGTCGAGATGATGCGATTGGCCATGAACATGCGAGTATAAACGCAAAATTATCTATTCGCACAAGTATTTTCTAAGCAATTGCTGAGTATTGGAAACGGTGAAATTAAACTGTATCAAAATATACAGTACAACAAATAGCCAGACAGTCTGCTGTTGAGACGAAAATTGAACTATTTGAGAGTCTATTCATAGATAAATTTATTTTTTTTAAATCATAATTGCCTCTGTAATCGCGTTGGTTTTGTATCAGTTTTGTTTTCGATAAACATTCCTGAACAGACATGAATATTTGTGGATCGTCAATTGTCGACTGTCAAATAAATATCCTGATGCATGTCGCAAATTGTATTTATTGGTCACACAAAGTCGTTGGGAGTTGACACTTTCTAATGCATGTTTGACATAAGGAGAAACAGTATTTGTCAACTGTTTAGAACAATTTTGACGACATACTATCCAACACAATCATTATTTTTTAAGGAGAAACTATATAACTTTCACGTTTGAAGACGTATTTCATAAAGTTTAACAAACACACAAATGTCCAAATCCGGATTTTACACCAGCGATGAATATGAAGCTTTAGTTTTAACTGAAGGTTTTTGCGTTTCAATTTCTAATTTGCCACTTAGTTATTATGATATGCCGTCACTTGATACTTGGGCCACCGACTTAGTTAACACTGATTTGCAACGTATAACAACAGAGTAATGACGCTGTCTTAGCTACAATTATTTCGAATGATGAGCCATTACTGACGGCTGGAAAAAAAAGCTCCCAATTGATGTTGAACAAGCCTATACAGTTGTCTATGAAAACAAAGCAGTAAACATTCCAACTGAATTTTTAAATTCCCTGGATACACCAGGAATGCGACTACACGATTTCCGATTGAAAATTGGCTCAACAATTTATTCTTTTTCGCGATTTAAACCCACCTAAATTACGCAACGGTACACGTTTCTTCATCAGAAGTCAACAATTTTGTCGGGAAAGTTTAAAGGAGAAATGTTTGTGTTGCCACGTAATCCATTAATAGCGTCATAATTTTTAAACACATTTGAAAGGCTTCAATTTTATTCGTTTAGCTTTTGCAAAGACCATAAATAGATTTCATGAACAAACAATGTCTTCTTTCGGTTCGGACTTGAAACATAAATATTTCTCTTATGGGTAACCGTATATCACCTACTCACACGTGGAAATTTATCATACTTTTCGTATTCGCAAAGGACTGGTTAAGCAAGAACACTGCGCACAACTTAGTGCTTAGATAATTTTCAGTTTTCAAGTAACAGAAACAATAGTGCAAAGTGAATGTTATTTACTTCATTGAAAAAATTTAATTTTTATATGTTTTTAATTTAGTTAGTGTATTTTGTAAAGAAGTTATTGATTACAAACTATAGAGAAAGCTGAGTTGAATAAAATGTAGTGTAGAATCTAAAAGTGTATGGTGGTTTACGCTTAGTTTCTACATTCCGTTATTTTACAATCAGTTTCGATATTTACTATAAGTTTCAAGTTATTTTGTTTTGTTTTTTTTTGCGGAAGTCATACTTACAAAATTTACTAAGCGTAAGTATAGTGCTTTTTCCATAGAAAATTTAGTTAGTACTTACTGAATTCAATAAGTACTTTCTTCAGCCTTCACTGTAAAAAAAAAAAAAAAAAAAAAAAATCCGAGACGTTACTGAGTAAAAATTTTCGATACTTGCTTGCAGTTCTGGCTAAGCTTTGGCTATGTTTGCATTACTGCTTATAGAAGTTCCTTAATAAATCAGAAAGGTGCTAAGCTTTTTTTTTTTGTATCCCTTCCTAAGTTCACACTAAATTTCCAGAAACACGACTAACTTCAAACAGGAAGATCTTCGAATTTTTCAAGATTCTTCCGAGATGATTTCAGGAATGTTATTAACTTTTATCGGAAAACTTTCCGGGTTTTGGCATGACATGTTACTGGCAGAAATTGGCCACATCAGCTGCCCATAATTTTCCAGGAACATTTAGGAATCGATTTTACATTGAATCACGCCCATTATCAATCTCATATGTTTTAAAATCGGATGTACTATTTTAAGCTCTATTAAAAAATATTTATTTGATTCTATCAAAATAATGAGTAAAAGTTTATTTTAATCCAACTTCTTTGCCACAGCAACGCGTGGCTGGGTCAGCTAGTATATATATATATATATATATATATATATATATATATATATATATATATATATATATAATAAGTGAAAAAAAATATATATATGAAGGGTTCGGCGCAGAAAAATCACACGCTGATCAAATGTGACTTTTCGATCAATTTTTTCTGATAACTTTTCTTATAACTTAAATTGAAATAAACATGACAATAGATTTTGGAGAAAAACATGTATGTGTTTAGTATTTCAGAATATAGAATGTATAATACGTTTGAAAAATTCTACATACATTTTGATAAGTTGAAAATTGGCCTATTGAAAAATTCACATCATGTGGCATATCACATTCTTGCCCAAGAGCCCCTACTAATAGAGATGATTAACTGCAATGCACTTGAGTTTTTGGGTTTGAGGGAGAAAGTCATACGTTAAAAACAATTTCTTCACTTCACATCTTCTTATTTACCAAATATACAAGACTGAAATCAATCTTAAGTAACGGACTACGAATAAAAACATGCTTTCAGATTAACAAGAAATCCTAAAACTCCAGGTTCTTCCACAGAAACCAATTGCAAGGTTTTCTTTTCTTTTTTTTAATTTGAAGTAAAAGCTAAGGGTATGTTTCCCTTTGGAATGCGGATTTTAATGTCTCTGTTTTGATTGGGCCTTTGCGTTCCGAGATCAATTTTTTTTACTAAGCGGCTAGGTTTCCCAACCGGATTTCTGACCTCACGTCACCAGCTTAACATGCCTTCGCGGGATACCAATCTTAGTAGCATATCACATTAGAAACAGAATAAAAAAAAAGATGAGATAGACTATAATCCTTTTAAGTAAACGAAGACAATATTTATTTTTCCTTCACATAGAAGTTTTTCTCTTTACTGGAAATGCACCCCGCATGTTCAAATACAGTGGTTTAAGTAAATAGGTTATGTACATAAGGGACTTGGCACAGTCACTTCGTCTATTCTGTCACAAATGTTCATACGCCTCATAGTTTCTCTCTTTCTTGTATCAGTGCATATTTTGTAGTACCATAGAACATCATTTCGTGAAGACGAATGCATGTTTTAGATTTGATTTTTGAACGTAAAGAACAATCATATTAAACAAAATTTAAAAACCTAATTATCCATATTGTAAAATAGACTAAATTGAAATAATGACATTTTAATGTGTCATGAAGTTTTGTAATAGTTTTATCCGCAAATGATGGTAAAATTCAAAATTTATTTAAAAATAGATAAAACACGCCCAGACACACATTAATGACTAGTATACAGTTGAAGTAATATATCATAAGAGGAAACAAGTTCAGTTTCTGCAATTTATAGTATAGTATCTAATTATAAGTCCTTAAGCAAAAGGCTTTTTTTTAATCTGTAAAACATGCTTTTGTTGATTTTTTCCACTTTTATCAAAAGCACTAAGCCGGAATTGCTGACAGTTGAACTACGTAAACTCGAACTAACCCCCTCCTCCTTGGAAAAATGCTACTCTAGGAAGTTTTACTCTAAGAAAATAGTTTTAAAATTTCCAATTTGCAACAGTTCTACAAATATATGCTAGAACAAGCGAAACAGTGAAAACTAAACTGTGGAAAATAAGTAAGACACATTTTTCTTAAAATTGCTTTTGAGAAAAGCAATATTTAAAAAGAAGTTTTAAGGAATACATGCTTTTGCACCACAGTGGGGTATTGCGACAACATTTTGGATCTCTTTTTTTTCTGTAAATTATGTAAATTTAATAACATTGAAGAGACGTTCACCAAAACATTGCCACTTTTGACTTGTTTAAAGATTTTTCGTATATTCCCGAGAAACCAAACACTATCTCAAATGTTGTGACATTCAGCTAAGAATTTGAAACAAAAGTAACAGTTTCATTTTGTATTTCATATCTCTGCCGGTAGTTGTATATGTATTACACTCGAAGAAATTTTCTAACGAAATTTTACTCAAGTAAACAATTTCCTAAAATATAATTGAGCATGGTTTGTGTCTCAAACGATTTAGTATCGAAAATATTATTTTATTTCTCTTTGTTTAAATATCTACAATGATTGATATGTTATCAGCGAAAATACACCGCTTTGGATTTTCAGTTGTAAAATACCGAACGTTTAAACTTCTCAAAATCTCGAAAATATTTTACTTGCTGCAGTGGGTCTACATCTTTTACATCTGTGCGAAGTATGATTACCAAAAATATATATTACCACTCTACGACCAAAGCAGCTGTTAAAAAAGAAACAATTTTATGTAGTAGCCAAAACGTATTTTTTATTCATAAACCAATCTTAACCTAAATTTATTTTATTGAAACGCCCGACAAAAATGACCCTTTAAAGAAGATTCATTGGAAAAAACACCTACCTTTTAAATGTAATCAAAAGCATAATTTTCTGTTGAAACTTTGAAATAGCTTCGCGGCATATATCAAAGGTTCTTACCTTTAAAAATAATATCGTATTAATTAAACTATGTATCAATAACTCCAAACTCTTAATGGAAGACAACTGCACCAAAAATGAAAAATATATTAGATGTAAAATTAGGTTAGAGACCACAATATTCTCAGACAACCATTCTATAGAGCGGTGTGATCCCCTTAGGCGACGATAGTTTTTATACTGACAGATGACGGTAGTTTTTTACTTAATATCAATGGCGTTCTCAAGGATAAATTTTAATAAAAAGTAGAGTGCAAATACTTAAATGACGTGTTACTAGTGGCTTTTAAAAATTGAGTGAGGGAAGACGAGACCTGAATTTGAATAAAAATAAAGATAAAGCAATTGGTGAAAGAAATCTTTACTCTTGAGAAATAAAGAGAAATAAATAAGTGGATCATATTTTTAGAGGACATTTACGAAAGAGCTGTGTTAAAATAACGTGAATGTATTGAACTTCAAACTACATTTCAATTTGTTTTCAGATACGGTCATATTATTCTGAGAAAACTGTCTTAACGTCAGTCATATATCTTTTATTTTTAAACTGTTTTTTAAAAAAACTTTACATTATAATTTTATTTTAAAATTAAAGTAGAAGTCAGCAATATTATAAAGTAAGTAATAAATACAAATCAGGAGATTCAAGGAAAGAAAAACGCAATTTTTGTAAATAAAATGGGAATTAAATTAACAAAACAAATTATATAACTTTCAAACAAGGGGCTATATCAGTATTTTTAGAAAGAAAACGGTTATTAACACTAATATTTAAAGGGGCTTCCTTTTACAGCCTTTTTTGAGTGCTACATTTTTACATTAAAAAACCGTAGAACAAATATATGATGAATGTACTTTTTTCTACTATTTAAGGGAAGTTGTTATTTTTAAAACAAGTAAAATATCGGTTTCAATAATTTATTAAAATGTTAGTAACATTTTAAAAACTCACCCAACCAAACTCAGACAGAAATTGTACCTTATACAGTAAAAATATTAATGTAAACATTAACTTGTCCTTTAAACGCAATTTATGCTAACCATGAAATCGTTTGCTTTGATTTGGGAGGTGTATGACTGTTTCTTATTCTTTTTTTAATGATCCTCTTGACAAAAAATGAAAGGCTTTTTATTATTTCAAAGAAAAAAAAACAATTGTTAAATTCACATAATGTTTTGTTTTTTGTAATCATTTCTCTCTCGCCGATATATATGTTGCTGATTCTTAGCAACTTTTGATTTAATTTATTGTTTCAAGTCAAAAACAGTCTAAATGATGCTCACTTGTTTTTATCTTTAATCTTTCGTGAGAATTTTACTCAGAAAATATTAAGGGGGGTGGGACCTGTTTAGGAATTTGAAATTTTTGTATTTTTCGTGAAATTTTTAAATAAACTAGAAAGGATTAGAGTTTCTTCAAACTTAGAGGCAATTTTATTCATTATTTGACGTACACTTTGTAATTATTTCAAGTAATTTCCATCAGAAAAAGTAGAGTTAGAAGCTGTTTTTTCATGGACGGTCGTCATCAGAGCTTGTTGCTGATGGGCATTGCCGAAGCCACAATTTTTATCTGCAATCATTACAATTTTTCTTTCAAATAAAAACATATTTCCTAATAATATGAACCTAATTGTGATCAAAAAAGTTGAAGATTGTACGTTTTGAGATGTTTGATTACACTATCATGTTTTTCTTCCACATTTTTCATATTTCTTCCATTAAAAAATATATATTTATTAATAATATCATCACAGAGTATAATTGAATAAAGATTATTCACACAAATTTTCAGAATGATTGGTCAATCCCTCTTTGAGCTAGAATGCCTACCAGTTGAAAAAAAGGTGCTATGAACGTTTTCAAACCTCCACTGTCACTTAAGTGCTCATAGCATCGGAATTAATCGGAATTTTTATCTAAAATATTTCCAACTTATTCTTGAATAACTTTACTAACATTTTATGATGTAAAAAATGCGGATTTTTTGACTCGTGTAAACTGGGTTCCCCCCTTATGTAAGATAGGTAGATATATTATGCGTTTTATATTTTCTACAAACCAGAAACAATAACGTTCCAAATAATACCAGGGTTTTTTTTAGGTTTGATTTTATCAGTTAGATATTGCAAGTAATTAGTTTTTTGTGTCATAATCTGTCAAAAATGTATGTACATTTTCCCATTCACTCAAATCAAGCAGTCAAAAGTGAAAAGTTTAAATAAAATTAAGGTAAACACATCATTAGTGGCCAGTGCTTTAAATTGCTTCAGTAGTTTCGTCTTCCAAGGTTTGTATTTGAAATTTTTTTATTCCAAGTTCCCCAATGGTTTCGCACATTTGGTGCACTTTTGAATTCATTGGGCGACCTGGAATCTTATTTTTTAAAATATACACCTTCACGAAGTCACTACTTAAGGACTGGCCACTACTTTTGTGTTTAACCTTAGAACTTACATTTGCACAACCAATATTCCTTTTCTGTTACTTAGACGCAGAGACCAATATATAACATGAATTATTATTATTATTTTAATCGAAAAAACATTTCCACCACAATTCTCATGCCAAACATTCATATTTTTTTATTAGAATCTACTTCCTTCATACTTAATAAACAGCTTTACTTTTCTTTAAATACAAAATAGACCTTCACAGTTTCCCAAACTTTCGACTATGCTAATTTTCATTTTTTGTTAAATATTATTACTTTAAATTAAATTAGTTAGGATTTTATATATCCACCTGTACACTTTTGGTTAGCCCTCTTGACAGTACCAACTTTGAATGTTTGTTCCGGAGTACTTAGCTTTTTAAAACATTTAGAATATCTCAATTTTAGTTGAACGTAATAAAAAAACTTCCACTATCAGTAAAATCTAGTATTTTTTCTAAATTAAGAAGAAGTATGCAAATAACTTTTTACAAAAGAGAAAAATTACATTCAACACCAAAAACAATAAGACGATCAAATATAGAGAAAAAAATTACAGACTCTAGTTCTCAGATCATTTCTTTTTCATCCAAGGTTAGTTAAAATTACCGCGCACATGAGAGAAGTTTTCTGAGCATGAATAGTGTTCTCATTCATTTTTTGGCAGTTTTTAAAATTTATCAATGGTTGCTTGTATAATCTTTTCTTATTACTATTTTGACTTGATCTTTCAGCCTAATTCCTTTTATCGGATATCTTTACGTCTATGAGCAGACATTTTTTTATATCGAAAAAGGGGTTCATTCAAATTCCGAAACATATATCGTTGCCTCAGAGCAACAGTAGGATATCTTACTGTTATTCCCAGGATTAGTTGTCTTATTGTTGCTCTGAGGCGACGATATATGCCATTTTTCGCATATTGTGGTTTAGAGTTTTGCTAACAACATGGTGTGTCATATTTTTCCAAAAAGCAGCTATAGAGTTCTCGTAGCTGTGACCGAAATATTGCTAAGGTGTTATATGTTACATTTACAGTGTTGGAACTAAATCAGGGAAATTTATTGTCAGCAAATACAAGGAAATTTAGTAATGATAAATAGAAACAGCATCTGAAAATCCTTCTTAGAAATTTACTATCGTTAATCTGAATGAAGATCATTTTCTCTTTGGGTCAAAAACCTCTCGGGTTAAAGACTCATCTAAGACATTAATTTTTCTTTAAAAGTTTCCAACAAGTTTCCTGAAAAGTTATCCTTTCTTTTCCTTTATTTAAAACTCACCGAAAAGCAGCGATTCCGCAGGCTCCCTTAAAGACACAAGAAAGAAAAATGACGGAACTAACTTAGAAGACTGCTTGGCATTCGAGGTGGATCCGCATTCCGAACACGACGAAAGACAATGAAATTTTGGAAAGGCACGTGGTTGCTGGCGGGAAGTTGGTTGAAGAGGAGTGCAATAATTTTGGCGTTTTTCCTTTTTAGGTCCCTATTACGTAGCTCATCTGCAATTCTGCGCTCGCACTGCGATCGAAAATTTGAATCCTGAATAGCAGAGGCAAAAAATTCAAAGAAAATGTTGATGCTAAAGAGAAAGCATTGGCGCCCTTCGATTTAGGTATTACACGTCGATTTCCGAGCTCATCCATTCAACCATTTGCATAAGGAGGGTAAGGAATTAGATGAAAGCGAAAACTTCTATCGGGTGCTTAGTAAAGGGAAATGTCTTAAGACTCGGAGGCGTATCAAATCCTCCAGGCAAGAAAGTGGTAAGTGCAGTCTTGAGAAGCATTCTACAGAAAGGAGTGATGAACGTGACCGGACTGGGATTAATGCGTTGAATTAAGAAATAATAATAAAAAACCTGGAATTCGTTTTTCTTTCCTAAAGAAATTTCCCTTTTCCACGCATGAATAACTGAATTTATTTCTTTAAAAGAGAGAGAAGGGATGGAAGGTTTGTAGCCATGGTGTTTTGAGATAGCTTTGTGTAACTCTTTGGCATTTTTGCAATTGGATTGACTTTAACTAAATGCAGCGGCGTCGTCGTCGTCGTTTCTCCACCCTTTTAGCAGTTAGTTTATTTTTCGAGAGATTCGCAATAAAATTTCGAAGCCTCAAACTCTTTGTTCAACATTAATTTCTTCCAATGAAAACATCTGAGTCTCGGTGCGTTGATTTATATAGATGAAATTTCTGAGAGAAAGCAAATATGGAAACATAAAAGGAAATGCTTTTTCTTTTTGAATATGTTTCTAGTTTACTCTTGATTCAAAGTTGAAAAAACATTTTTTTTGAATTCAAATTAAATCTAAAGCAAACACATTTCCCGTATTTGCCGTTAAATGAAAATAAAACGGGAGCGAAAGAGGAACGTTATGAGAATAAATATTTTAAAGATAAATTATTAAAGGGTTTTCTGCAAGAAACAAAATTAATTCAAAGGATTATTCTAAAGTAAATAAAATATTGAGTACTTGAGTATGTTTTCCAATCATAACAAACCCTCCTTTTTCATTTTTTTTGGATAATTTAGAATTTAATGATTTTACGCAATTTTTGCTAACTGTTTATTTTCCACGCAAAATAAATGATAATATCATAACTATCAACTCTTTAAAATAGTTGTCATTTTTTTACAAACTCCAACCGTACTTATACCTTAGATTGAAGCTGAAGCAATTTGAAGCATCAAAAACATTTTGCATTTTACATTTTATTAAACTTATTTGTTAAAATATATCCTAACATTTTTATGCTTATATTTGCTCTTCAGCAAAATCTTTAAAAAATACTTTACTTATTGAGCAGCTCAACCTTCTTTTCATGTTCTCGTACATATTATCCGACCCATTTTCATTTTTATATTACATTGTGTCATATCGTAACTGTTCATAGAAAAGCCGCTTCAGTAGTTGAAATTTTAATTTGGATTTGTTGACTACAACTAATGCTCAATAAAACAATTTAAAGGCTTTAACAAGGCAAAATATTTCATACTTCCGGTTTACATTTCAATTATCATACGTACATGATATCCAGTATTGTTGCATTTGAAGCTAGTTTTTCTATGTAAGTTCAACTAAAAAATGTTTCAAATAATAGATCTCATAATATGGACTGAAAAATACATTTATTATCAACGCACAATATCTCACAGAATACCTCGTTCTTACAAAACATATCTTTGCAAGGACACACACACATAAAGGAAGTGCGCCAAACAAGGACAACCTAAGGTTCAGGGCCTAATATTTAGCTCTTTTATCATTTAATTGGCTCGAAGCTGTGTATATTTATCTAATGACTCAAAAAAATAAGAAAAAAAACATTCCATGATAAATTTTAGGTTTCATTTATAATCC
This sequence comes from Uloborus diversus, assembly GCF_026930045.1. Taxonomy (NCBI): domain Eukaryota; kingdom Metazoa; phylum Arthropoda; class Arachnida; order Araneae; family Uloboridae; genus Uloborus; species Uloborus diversus. The sequence goes on from NC_072733.1 coordinate 6,636,097, forward strand.
GAATCGTCCTTATTAGGAATTAATGCACCCAACAAGGCTAACCCTGAAAAAGCATCAAAAATTAATATACAATAAAATAATTGAAAAATTCGTTACTGTCGATGTAAAAACATAGTAAACCCTACATTTGATAAGATAAAAAACATCATATTTACTTCAACGGAGAGGAGATAGAACAATTGACACATTCGTGGCACTGATAAGACTTTATGTTCTGTTTTTGGTCATGAACAGTTCGTGCACATATGAGCAACGTATGCAGCACAGAATGATATAATAATGCGTCGGGGTCTTAATAAGGATACCGGAGTATTAATACCAACAATGACCTTATTGGGCTACAGTCTACTTTTCCAGAGTGACCAAATCACACAAGTAAACAAAGGTAAACAGTGACATTTTTCATTGTGAATTCGTCAACTGAAGAAATAAGGCGACCAGGCAATTTTGATAAGACTTTTTTGTAACAACTGTTGCTTTACTTTTGCCGTCGATAATAACGCTTCATGATAACGCTTTCTCATAAGTTCAGCTTTCCGATGGGGGATGAAACCACTATCTAGCAAATTTTTACTATCCGACATAGAAAAATGTGCGGTAGCCTTATTGTTCCGCATGGCCTTATTTGGCCCACCCACCTATTATGAAACTCTCAGAACAAAATTTTTTATCTCACAAAAGATTTTGCCATTGTAACTCCCGAGCGTAGATGAACGATAAGTAAAAAATACAACATAGAATTTCGTGATAATTAAGTAGAGGCTAAACTAGAGCCAGATAAGAATTGAAATTTTAGCAATCGGCGAGTTCGAACAAGTGTCTTCAACTTGCGTTATATGAGGCCGCGAGAAGCAAAGGCCAAATTTAAAAATTTGAAGATAACCAGTTTGAATGGTAGGTGAGCCTCTCATCTGTGTTGGGGCAAGAGATGGTACTAAATAGTAGCTCTGGTAGGTGCTGCTACACAGTATGCTTCAGAAAAACGTTTCAATGAAAGCCTACCTAGGACCAACTCTTTAAAAGCTTTTTACTCAAAACTTTAAAATATTTTCTTAAATCCCTTTGCTTCTCACTGTCTCAAATGATAATGCTTCTAACTTTGCTGTACGTACATCTGCAAACACAAAATTTAGATTTTATTGCTTTCAATACGCAAAACTCAATACTATTGGAGTGGGTAAAAATTATACCTAAATTATACTTTTCAATCTTTAACATTTTCAAACTGTATAATTTTCTAAACTTTATTGCTTTGTCTTATTCTAAAATAGCGTTTGCCTTGATTTCCCATTCGAATACATCTGTAACATATTTATTAAACATGTAAGGTTATTGTAGGAATTAAAGTTGATAATTTGCAATAGAAGATTGACATAAACGGATAATAAGATTTTTGATTCGCAGCACTTACGTTTTATTTTTAAAGATCCTTAAAACTAAACTTTTACATTTCAATGATAAAATCAACTCACAAAATAGACCAGTGCTGCAAATGGGAATCTTTTTCTAGCAGATGCACGAGTGAATCTAAACTTTTCATGCTGTTGGGAAGGGTTTCACGGAAAAAAAAAGCATAAGCTTCGATTTCCCAGAAAAGTAAATAGAACATTGTAAAACCTATTTTTATTACATTTACAAAAGTAACATTTTTGTTTAATGGTTAAATTCCGATACAATAAAAAATGTAATTACTGTAAATTACGTTAATTATTTCTAAGCTACTCAAATAGTGACTTCGAAGATCTTTTTGAATATGGTTTTCTAATGCAAAAAAATTAACAAAATCTTAAGATTTGAAACCAATTTGCTTGCTCAAAAACTAATCCCTGCCCCATAAAGCAACTACAATCGCGCGAAATGAGAAATATGTTGATTAAAGCATTCCTGTTCCACGTTCAGTCAATATTTAATTGAGCTGGGATCTAAGTCTCCCGCAATTTGTGGTTTCCGTCTGAATCAAGAACAGGGAATATTTGGCTGACTCTGCAATCTGATCGGCGGTAAGCATTCAGCTATGCCACCCGTATCCCTTCCAAATGAATCAATTTAGTTTGAAGGAAATTCCAAGTGTGAAGCGATCAATTTTCTGGAACCCCTTCTCCTGAAGCTGCTCTTGAAAAGTGCTTCAAGGAGACTGGGTTTATTTTGTCCATCATTTCCTTCGGTGCAGTTGCATTACTGCAGAGGAATCACCACGGAGTTATCGTGATATTGCGTAGGAATTTAATTTTCTGTGTCCATAAATATCGATGGTGTTCCTTCAACTGCGCAAAACTTTCGCCATATCCGTATTTTATGCGAACCTAGCATACAACCAGTATTAACCACCATTTTTGCTTGAGTTATTTTGCATTAGTTTATTAATTAAACTTATTGCGTTTGTCTTGTTTAAGAGTTCACTTAATCGGTAGTTAAATAAAGCGAAGCGAGCATGTATACAAGTTAGAAAACTTTTGCGTACATTTAGATTAGTTTTATTTCCCACCTAATTTTAAGCGAGCATATTATTAAACTTATAGATGTGTTTTCAATATAACAAACAAAAAGAATGGTAATTTTGTTTAAAAACTGTTTGAATTCTATAATTTAAAAATAAATTTTGAATTTAGCCGACCATTTTAGCTGATGCTTAAGAGCTTCTTCCTGAACCGAGGTGAATAATTTTAATCTGTAGCGACAGAAAAGAAGCGAAACATACGGAAAGTCCTACAGAATAAACTATATCAAGTTTGAAATAATCCATTTACTTTTTAAATTACCAAAGAAAAAAATGAAAAGACGAAAAATGTTTTGTTTACATCACTATGTTAAAAGGGTTCAATAAATTGTAGAAGTAATTGAACATACATTATCTGAGCCACACTGGGTGAAATGGAATTATTCAAGCAGTGAATACTTTTGTCTGTAGTGAGAGGTCGCAGAATAGATTAGCCAGACGCATAAAATACGAGCTAGGAAGTCTCTCTTCTTTAAGATGTGAAACATATGGAAAGCCCTACAGAAGCAAATGTCCCAAGTTTGAAATGATTCTCTTTACTGTTCAAATTATGAAAAAAAAAAAAAAAAAAAAAAAAAAAAACGAAAATAAAAAAACAATGTTTTATTTATAGCAATATTTCTAAGGAGTTCAATAAATTGTAGAAGTAATTGAACATAGATTTTCGGAGCCACACCAAGAGAAATGGAATTATTTACGCAGTGAATAATTTTGTCTGTAGTGATTGATCGCAGAGTAGATCAGCCAGGCACATTAAATAAGAGCTAGGAAAGCACTCTCCTTTAAGAGGTGAAACATATGGGAAGTCCTACGGAAGCAACTGTCCCAAATTAGAATTTATTCCTGAACGTCGGAAGTTTTACGAGAAAATGAGCCCGTCATTTTCTATGGCAGGAGACGAAAGAAAATAAAGTTTTATTCTCCACAAACGTTATGCTATAGACACAAAAGGGGCATGTAACTAGATTTATAGTTTTGGCATATTTATTACAGTTATGGAAGCAGTAAAATAAAGCGCCGTAATGCGAAAAGATTTAAACCTTCCCATTCAAATGCCCTCCCATCACGTTCGACTAGGAGTAAGAGTCATGCCATTAGAATTTATAAGTGCGAGGGGCCATGTCTCTGAGGTGCACGCCTTCTTTCTTGGGCCTTATAAAAACATTCAAGCTTCGAGAGCAATATGCTTTGGGAACACAAATTTATAGCTTTGTTAAAAATAATGTTATTACCAGAATCGGATTCGTGTTCCCAATCATTTTTCATTTTTATGGAATGCAAAACTTGTTTTCGTGCGTTCGTCTTCTTTGCGATGTTGCATTACAAGAATAAGTATTAAATTTGCTTTTTGGTCGACATTTTAATCTTCCTCCATTTTGTCGCAAACTTATTCAAAAAAAAAAAAAAAAACAGTTATGTATCTGCCTGTTACTTCTTTTTCATGAATAAAACTTCGTTCATGTCTATGTTTTCCGCTCTTTCATTTTATTCTTTTTAATTTATGGAAAAACTCGAAACATTCGTAGCAGTTGTAATGCGTAAAAATGTATGCTTGTTAAAAATCTCGTTTAAACAGGCAAGAAGTAACTATCGTAAACAAAGATAATTAAAAGGTATATATTAAGGAAATATGCATCATTAGTTTGCTCTGAATATAAACTTTTTTCCAATAAAATGATGGGAAGAAATAATTTGTATATTTTTTTTATCCTAACAAAAAAAAAATCTTATCCTATTGTGTTTTACTTGCATCAAGGGAAAAAGGTATTAATTCAGAATTTTTAACGAACTATTCATATCTATTCTAGAAAATGAATAATGATCCTGAGTTGTTATTTTAGCAACATAAAATTTCAACATCTCTACTGCACATTCTAATACATTTATGTTTTTTATCTTGCTATAATGCTACGGTGTCATACAACTAAAGAAGCTAGGTTATTTTAGTTTATAAGCTAGATTATTTAAGTATAAACACAAGTGCATATATATTTATTTTAACTTATATTCGCAAAGTTTTCACACTTCTATCTTTGAGGCTCTTTAAGACAACATAAAAATATCGAAACGAAAAAAAAAAAAAAAAACATTAAAATGTGTTTTTTTTAAAGAAATATTAAAAGGAAAATATTGGCAGAAATCAGCAGGTAAATACACGAGAATTGTAAGAAATATAGCATGATGCCATCTTTTAGATTTAGCATTGATCCGTAATCAAATATATCGTCTTGCATCTTGCGGTGTTTGACTAGTTTGGTTTTCTATGGTGCATAAAGCGCAGGTTAATGTACTCTCTTATATTTTTTGCGTACATCCAATACCCGTGAGTATGATGCAGCACTGTTAGCAGAAGTCTGCTATTGATTGAGCAATCACGATTGCTTATTGCTTTCATTTGACTATTTTTGGCGTCCTATCATTTTATTTTCCCACCGCCACCCTCCGCACCATCACCGTCGACCGGTTCCTCACGATGCTGCTCCTATAGCGAAAGCCGTCTCCAGGTTGCATCAATGTCCTACACACACGCGCCTACACACACAACTATACACACACACACGCACACACACGCACACACAAACACATACACACAACTATACACACACACACGCACACACACGCACACACAAACACATACACACACACATACACACAACTACCCACACATTCATGTCTGCACACAGACACAAACACATATGCCTATACACACATACCCCCCCCCCACACACACATTCATACACACAACTAGTCACACACTTATGCCAGCACACAGATACAAACACACATGCCTACACACACATACACATACCCCCTACACACAACTAGTCACACACTTATGCCAGCACACAGATACAAACACACATGCCTACACACACATACACATACCCCCTACACACAAACACACATACCCCACACACAAACACACATGCCTACATACACACACTCGTGATTGCGAAAAACATAATTTGAATTCAAGATGTCAAAATTCAAATTATTTTTTTTATTTTATTGTTCTCATTGTTATTATTTGATGTTCTGAACATACCCGTTGCCGCAGTTTGTGTACTTAAATGTGTTTAGCTATAAGTTTCAGAATGCATCCTTTCATACGATTGGCAGATGTTTGGTTTAATAGGTTAGGGAAATGACCTATTTGACCTATTTCTTAAGTAATTCATATACTTCGCGATTTATTAAAATAAGTTGTTTTATACTTGTAAAGCATTTTTTATACGAAGAAATACTTTTACATTTTCAGGTTGATTTCATTGTATTTGGCGATGTTAGAAACATTTCAAAACCTGCATTTATTCGAGATTAGTTTTACACATAACCTTAACTACTTCATGATAAAATTAATTTCGCATACGAAATTTTCTTCTTGATAGTTGGTGGTGTAAATAACAGGTAGTTCATTTAACATTTTCTTGGAAAAGAATTGCGAAGACTTTTCCACCATTCTTGTTTTTTTTCCAGCACCTATGCTACATTTTCTCTTCCCTGATAAACATATATGTTAATATATAAATAAAGCATATGTAAATAAAACATGTATGTTTTTTTTACGAAATACCCTTCAATACTTAATACACGCTTTGTGCGCCATGTAAAATTGAATTGCCTCAGGCTCCACGAAAAAGTAACGAGCCACAATTGTGACACTCCCGTTCCACTCCATTAGCTTTTAAAGCTCTTTGCGCTTCTGAAGAGTTGATAGAATTGTTTGATTTAAGGGCAGGCTTTAAACTAAACTGAGGGATGGGGGGGGGGGTGTTCAAACTTAGACCAATATTAGCTATTAATGTTATCATTTAAAGTTATTCAATAATGGTATGAGGAAACACTTCCGCATGCCACCCCCTTTCCTCTGAGTTCCCCCATATCACCATTTATTACACATTTTGATCATTACAATTATTCGGTTTTACCACCATTCGAAAGAATCACTCGATAGATTCACAGATTCTTTGATTCTGAAGTACACCGCACAAGAAACTCGTTCAATTCTGAAACTACGCTGGAGGTTCGTTCGATTCTGAGAATCACTCTAATTAAAATACAGTTGAGGTTTCGAATGATTTTGAAGAGCGGTCTTCAACCAACGGTCCGCTTTTCACACCCAGCTAGCGAGCAGGTTTTTTCCCGCCCGCCAAAAACTTATACATTTAAAAAATAGCATATTTGTCTTTCAAAATTCTCGTGTACAACCGTCCCTCTTTTAACACGGTACTTTTACAACACGGTTTCGATATTACACGGTACCAAATTTCCGATCACTATAACACGGTTTCGATATTACACGGTACCAAATTTGCGATCATTATAACACGGTTTCGATATTACACGGTACCAAATTTGCGATCATTATAACACGGTTTCGATATTACGCGGTACCAAATTTGCGATCATTATAACACGGTTTCGATATTACACGGTACCAAATTTGCGATCATTATAACACGGTTTCGATATTACGCGGTACCAAATTTGCGATCATTATAACACGGTTTCGATATTACACGGTACAAATGTATGATATCAACTGTAATAAGTTTTTACTTTGTTTTTACGAAACTTTTACAAAAAATTGTCTGTCTTGGGCTCAAAAGTTTAGTTTCCCCGTAAAACACTAACTTTTAACTTTTAAATACATACTTGATTGTTCTCAACAGTGTTCTAAAAGCAAAAAGGTGAACATTACTTTGTTTCCAATGCATTCTAAGAAAATAAGATTAGGATTAAACATAAGCTAAATTTGGCAAACGATAAATTTTAAATGAATTCGATACTAAATATGAAATAAAATAAATAGAATAATCATATTTATTTTATTTTAAATTTTGTTTTGTTGTTGTTTTCAGACGAACTTTATTGCTACAGAAAAGTTCGCGACCAAACGGCACGACCTTGAGGGTCACGGATTGGGACAAAATCCTAGATAGAGGTCCATACCCAATAGATATAAGTGCAGGTAAAGCGGTTTGACTGTATAGGCCCTAGTTTTTCTGCAACGAGGTTCCAAATTTGCTAGGTTGGCCCTTAGAAATGCAATGGCGTTTCCATTGGAATTTCAGTATTCGACACTGTGTTCGATCTCTTAACACCTTTGACATCTTTTGTTAGTAAATTGAGTATAAGGGAGAACACGTATTTATTTATGGGCATTATCTAAGTAATTTGAAAAGCCGAAACGATCTTGTATTTTCGTACTTTAGTGTGCCATGTGCAATAAATCATAGCTCCTCCCATTTTTTGCTTATCAATGTGAGATACCTTTTTTAGCAGACGATAAATATCCAGTAAAAGTAAATATTTTTCTTAGCAAACAATAAATACTTTTTGGTTGCAGCCGATTAATATAAAACCAAAATAGTTAGTTTCATTTGTAAACAATAAATATCCTGTAACTATGTTATTTTGGCATTCAAGTTTTGAAATTAAAATTAGCAGCCAATTTAAATTTGAGAACTGCTTATTAAAAATGGTATTCAGCGTTATTAATTCAAAGGTAAGCATACAAACGGCTCATACTGCAGTACAGTAGCAGAAAAGGGGATAAAAATGGTAATTTTAAAAGAAACTCGATTGCATTTTTGGGTCCAAATTATCAACTTTGAATCCCCGTTGCTCCCGAACTAGAGCCTATTCAGTCAAACCGCTTTACCTGAGCTCATACCTATTGGGAATTGACCTATATCGAAAATTTTGTCCAAATCCGTGACCCTCAAGGTTGTGCTGTTTATTAGTCAGATATTTTTTCTTATAGAATGCGTTTTGTTCCTAGTATAGAAAGAAAAATGGATTAAGATTCTTCTCGTTGTGTTTTAATTTGTAAGGTATGTAAAAAGATTAAGTTTTATAGTTTATAACAACTCTTATTTTTAAATCAGTGGGTCTTTGTTCTGGTTGCGAGTTTTGTTTATATGTTCTATTGAGCCGAAATTTCAGCTATTATAAAATTTGCACCTTATGAATTGGTTTCGATATAACACGGTATACATTCCTTGATTTCAAGGTCTCGTATAACACGGTTTCGATATAACACGGAACATGGTTTCGATACAACACGGTACACATTGACATGATTTATGATATGTACATGATTAAATAGGTTAAAAAATTATTAAAAAAAACAATTTATATAAAAGTCTCGTATAACACGGTTTCGATACTACGCGGAACAAAGATACCTGTACTCGCTTTTTAGAATTTTTTAGGAAAATTAAGCCCAGAAAATCTTTAAAACATCCAATGAGTGCTTATCAAAAGATCAAATCGTCGGTGCATGGAATGGGACTAGCGCTGTTCACGCCATCTGAGCTGAAATATTTTTGAAATGTTGTCCCGCCTCTCCTCTACAAATTTACAATGTGACTCTTCAGCAAAAAAGGTTGTAGACTTCTAATCTACAACAATCAATCACTTCAGTTATGGGGATTCAAATAAACTAGTATGAGTATACGCTATGGTAATAACTACCAAAAAAACCTCCTGGTATGGGTAAAAGAGTGGCACCTTATGAAAAAAAAAAAAAAAAACATTGTTTTTTTTTTTTACTTTTTTTAAACTAATTTCTTCAGAAAAAAAAGTTTATATCTTTAAGTAGAATTTTTTGGCTCTGGACTTTCTGACATTTTATAACAAAATATTTTGGGTTTTTATAAAATTTCAGTAATTTAAGGTATGACTTCCTTAGAAAAAATGCGTGGGTTGTGTCCGGCGTGCATTAAAAAAAAAAAAAAAAACTGAAGCAATCATCATAGTTAAAAGAAACAAACTGATGTAACAGATACATGTAGTTATTGCATGGAATAATGTATGTACTCGTTATACAGTTGATATTAAACTTGGTGGGGATTTATCAATTGTAGACCACTAAAATACATTTGGAAAAAAAAAACTTGAATACGCATACTGTTAAAATTGTAGACAGTGTGTTTTAATAGTTTACCTCTTTTCATTATTTCCCCTCTTCGTAATGATGCTTTATCATCAATTTCAGGAAAAGCGAAGGTCTCGATTGTTTTCGCAAAAATTGTTTTCCACACATGCTAAAGTCCATTACATTTTTTTTTGATCTGTACGAACCTGCTGCTTTCGCAAAAATAAAGTATACATTTGGTAGTATAACAATGCATACTATGAACAATTTAAAGCGTTTTTTGTTTCAATAAAATAATTTATTTTTTTGTCAGTTTACTTCCTTTATCAATCATACAATACTGAGTTATTCACTAAACCTTATGTGAAAGAGACTTAAAAAATCTACTTGGTTGGAGAAAATTAATAATACCCGGTTTAAAGGCATACGTCCACTTTTTAACTAGAAATATCGCGAGGAAACGGTTGATCTGCTCATGTGAACTGTTCACATCTACAGCAGAGGTTAGTTTTTTCTAAGCGCCTCAAAATCTTCAATAAGGTTTACTTTAAAAGTTCAAAAACTCTAATTTGATATTTTTTGAGGGATACATTTATATAAAAGTTCACTTAGTATTCAGCTACAATTACTACTTTTAGATTATTTTATAGTGAAATTTATGTACCAACTTAAACAATTATGTGCTAAAAGTCTACAAATTTATGTTACAAATGTATATTATGCTCATTACCACTGAACAGAAACAAAATGGCTTATTGCTCTAATAGTTTTTTTTCAGAAATGAAGTACTGTTAGCGTAAACGAGTGTAATTATTGGTGACACCAAACTAGAATAAACAAATGTATCTTTTAGCCTTTGATGTAAATAGATTCAAAATCGTAGGATCATCAAACAAAAAATAGTTTATTAATGTAAACATTCCAACAGAGGAACTTGGAACGTTATTTTATTCTGACAATTGATATGAAATGAAAAATAATCGATGCTTTAACACTATGAATGATAATAATGCAAAAGAAATGACCCGGTTTTGATTGTGTTTTTTGCTTTCGCTGCTCAAGATCGAAATGACAAATGTTCTGTTCTAGTTCAATGCACACAAAAGAAATAAGCGAGAAATACATAAACGTCACGTGAGGTAATCATTCAAATACATCACACCGAGTATTTCATAAACCATTTTCCTTTCGCTTGCAGCCGCTAATAGATCACAAGACGTCATTTTGCCTAAGGAGAAAAAAATTAAATCGAAGTCTTCCACGCAAGTGGGAATGAGAGGGGCTCAAAAAAAAAAAAGAAAAAAAAAAGACGAATCGAAAAATAGCAAGTTCTATCGTAAAAATAAATAAAAAATGCTTAAAAACTGAAATGTTTCTGTCTGTTTCGTAGACAAGTAAACTATCCTACGGCGATATTGACTAAAAAAGAGATATCGAAACACCACTTTATATATATATATATATATATATATATATATATATATATATATATATATATATATATATATATATATATATATATATAGATAGATAGATAGATAGATAGTTATATATATATATATATATATATATATATATATAGATAGATAGATAGATAGATAGTTATATATATATATATATATATATATATAGTCGAGCGTCAACGCCCAATTAATTAAAACCGGATTAACAAATTGTACCGATTTTGAAAAAATAACCAAGAAAATACCGTTTAAGAAAATGGTAATCAGACAAAGATGTTTTACAACACAGTGATTATACACTTAACAAAATTATACACTGCATGAGCAAAATCTTCAATATTGTACATAATGCTACAATAACTACATTAAAAAAAACACTCATTATTTACTTCCATTGTACACTTGAAAATCCCGCCTTGCCCTACCTGGGGGCCTAAAGTGGGTAAATCGTTCGGGTAAAGTGGGTAAGATCAACTAACTGTGCTTTGGTACATTTACCAATAAAATATGAAGTTATAAATTATTAATTTAATTGACTTGCTAACTGCCATTATAAAAATAAATATATAAAAATGTTATACTTACACAATTTAAATTAAATATCTAAGTCATCACATTTGTTTATAAAACATAAAAAAATAACTGATAAAATTTATAGATTAACTAATTACTATCATAAAAAAACCTTTTTAAAGTTTTACTTATCCTATTGAAATAGAAAATCTAAGTCAGCGCATGTGTCAAGAAATTATAAATAAATATATGATTAAACCTTATACCCGCTTTGCCTGAAGGCATGTTTTTTTATTTCAATACTAATTATAAATTTTAATTAAAAAAAGAAACAAACATAATGACTATCGTAGTTTTTAGGTGGATGATGTCAGAATAACGTAATATTACTGACACTTAAAAAGATAAACTTGTCTTCGACTAATCACAACTTACATACCTTTAGTTTTTTGTTTTTTTTTTTTAGATATGTATCATTTTCAAGCACTTTTATTATACTTGACCTGATTGTCACGGAGAAATCTGAGGTCTGGTTTTGGTTATATCTCAGCAACTAGACTACTTAGAGACTTCGGAATTTCACTAAATGATTTGCTTAATCTTAAGGTACAGCTTAACTTTGAAAAATTAAAATTCTAAAATAAAATTTTTATTTCGGTTAGGATGAAAAACAGCAAATTTCATGTAATTTCCCCATTAAATGTTTAAATGTAAAACCCATTGCTACAAATTTTGTTGCCTTGCAACAGTAATGTTATATGACAATGAAAATAATCGATAATGTGGCAAAATAAAGAGACATATTAGGATCTTTACTACAAGTAACTTGCATGTTTTGAAACATAAGTTAGTTTGACTAACCTTCAATATTCAAATGGTTTTAATTAAATTAGCACACAAATGAATCCTGGAGAGGAACAAAGATTAATTTTTAGTGCCAACTGCTCAAAGTTTTAAGCACGTATATTGGTTTATTTCCTTTTAGTACGGAGCATTTATGTGAAGAAATAAAGTTAAGTTTCGTGATACTCGTAGTAACATTATTCTATTTCTGAAATACATTTACATTAAAAAGAATGAAATAACACAATTTTGAAAAAAAATACTAAGCATTTTTTATAATTCACTCAAAAGGACAAAATAACTTTTCTGAGTCAGAAATGACATTTTAAGTATTCCTGTAGTTTTCAATTATTCTAAGAAAATGACTAAGCAAACGAAGAAAAGTGCGACTCAAGTCATTTCAAACCAAACTTTCCAAGAAAAATATGCGTGTTTTAACAATGAAATTTATGAAAGCTAGATAGTGATAAAAAAAAAAAAAATATCTACATATTTTGAGTCGCACTTTTCTTCGTTTGCGGGGTCATTATCTTGGAATAATTGAAAACTACAGGAATACTTAAAATGTCATTTCTGAGTTATTTTGTCCTTTTGAGTGCATTATAAAAAATGCTTAGTATTTCTTTTAAAATCTGTTACACTAATCACAACTTACATACCTTTAGTTTTTGTTAGATATGTATTATTTTTCTTATGTTAAGCCGGTATACGCTATGCCGCTGCCGCTTCACTGCTGCTTTGCTGTGACTGATTGAAACTCGGTGGTGTTCGGGTAAACGCGACATACGCATGCATCGCAGCTTGCACACCATACGGCGCAACACGAATGCCTACCCGCTTTGGGCCACCCTCCCCCACTTACTTTAAAAGCAACACAAACTAAGATCATTTTTAAACGATTAAAATTTTGTTAACTGCATGGAGTTTTTAATTGAAAATAACTTGATCTGTAGGGAGATTTTTGTTCACTTTACGTATGGAATTATGTTTAAAGTAAATCTTACTAAAAAGCTAGAAATGTTTCTTGCACTGACTTTGATCAGCAAACCCAATAACCCATTTCGATTCGCTTTAAATTTTCTCTCAAATTATTTTCAGCAACACATTCCAATTCAGTGTCTGAGAAAGCTTCTTTAGTTTTGCCAGAGTCTTTGCTGCAAGAGCAATCTTTTGCTTTTACTAAATCCCAGGACGAATCAGCGCCTCGATGTATCTCCTTCTGAGAGATTACCAAAGATTGGGGTAAAATTGAGGCTAGAGAGTCTTTTGGAGGTAATGAGTTGGAAACGAAAGAAAGCCCTCATATGAACTCGCTTGCATTGAAAGTATTTTCAAGATATTAGTTGGAGCATAAAGAGATTTTATTTGCCATGTGTGCATATTTTTTTTTCTGTGCGATTGTAAGCACTTTGGGTCTGGAAAAGTTATTGATAATTTTGATACATATTGTGAGTCCAATGGAGATTAATCTTCAGTAACTCTTGATGTTGGGCGCGTTTAGTGAGTAACCTTAACAGGGGGGTAAATAAATATTGAAGCGTGTGTTTTTGGTGCATTTAAAATGCTTTATCATGTAAATTTCTATTAATGCTTCTTACTGCTGGAATATTATTAAAATGTTGAGTCAAAATTAGTTTTAGCAAACAAACAGTATCCAGCACTGCCGAATTCATTAAAATTCGGAAAGTTATTTTATAGTTTTGTGAACATGTTTTTTAAAAATATTTTTCACTTCTTTATTTTATTTATTTCTTTTTGCAATACTTATGAGACATACATAGTGTTATTTAAATTAGAAACTCATTTAAAAACTTAAATTTTAGAAAAACAATCGTCAAAATAACCGATTTTAAATATATTATTTTTACATATCATTCATTTCAAGACGTCTTATCAAAAGATTGTAGCAATAGCTAAGATTCATACATAGAAAACTTGAAAAGAATACGTTTTTTTGCATTTCAGGTTTAGCGCTTTTTAGTATTTCATATGCTATATTTTAAAAACTGGCAACTGAACTACATATAAAATAAAAGTTTCTAATGCGACATAAACTGACATTTTTGATGTTTTAATAATGATGTAAGATGGAAAATGTAAGAAAGCTTTAGGTGTAAAGATATATTGAAAACAAATATACCAGATATATAGTTAGCACAGAAGAACATTATGCTCTGAATATAAAAATGTATAACATAAAATATAAGTAAAATAAAAGTTAAGAGTGGTAAAAATTAAAAGGGGATGTGTTGGATCATTTACTACTAATTAAAAATATGCAGTTAATACATCACTAATGCTTGAACCATAATTAACTGCTGCTGCTGTTTTTTGGCATTTTCATGTGTTTAATTTCTTCCATCTCATTATTATAAACGCATAATGTGAAATGTTTGAGGAAATAAAAAGCCGTGTTTCGTAAGTGGTTTTATATTCCTTTTGTTTTTCCATGTGATTAAAATGCGGCCTTACTCATTTTTTATGTTAAAAGGTTCTGTCACTGTAAATCTACGCCATTAGTTTCAGTTGCGAATTTCTAGTGAATATGGTTTTCATTAAAGCGTCCAAAAACTTTTAAAAGCATAAATAACAACCGATAATTTTAAAAGTAATAACGGAATTAAAACATATGTGCTTTAGAAAGATGATGTTCTCATGGTGATAGCACAAAAAAAAACCGTAAATAAATAAAAAAAAATCTGCACATTTATGATCATAGCACTCTTTAAAGAAATTATTTCACTTAAATAAAAATAATAAAAATGCTTTTCGAAAATCTCACGTGATAGGAGCTTTCATTTACCGGAATGAACACAACGGCAAACTACATTTCGCATGCGATTATACAGAGCAATCCATTCTCACTTTTGGTCTGGTTGAATGATATGAAACATAATTCCCTTTCCATCCTCCTTTTAACGTCCTACATTTCCGACATTGACATCAGAGAGGGATTTTCTTGAAGAATGAATCCTAGCAGCTCAGCTCGTGCGCACTAATTTCAGTTGACAAATACCGCATCCGTTGCCTGGAGAGCAGCATTTCTACCTTGAAACTGTAATAATTTATAGCGACATACATTTAACGGTGATTTGAGTCTGAATTTATATCCTTTATAGAGTCATTCTCGGTTATTGCTACTTGTGTTTTGATGCCCTTTAGGTAAACTGAGATTAAAGTTATTTCTTAGTGTAGCGTCTATTTTTTGTCAGTGGATTTCTTCCATTTTTTAAAAGAAATATAAAATCAAATACTACTGAATCTTTAAATATATTTATAGTAAAAAAAGAAAAAAACAAACTATACATGTACGCAATCTTTTGCATTAGATTTGAGAAAATATATATTTTTAAAGAATTCACCTTTTGTACTTAAATAATTAGACACATTTTCTCAATTCCTAAAAAACATTATCATATTGGACACATTTTCTCTGTTTTTAGAAAAAATTAAAATATTAGACACCTTTTCTATGTTGTTAGAAATTGTTAAAATATATGATAATGAAGTCATAGCAATTACCAAGACAAGACAATAATGATGACAATTTTGCATAGATATCCACATAACTGCTTGTTCTACGTAGAAACAGTCACACTTTTGAGCTACCTCAATCGATATTGGTAATAAACAATATAATCTCCGCTCAGACCTAAAATTGGTGCTTTAAGGTAATATCTCTCAGCGTTTCCACTCTTGAAGAACCTAGTTATCGTAGTTACTGGGAATCGATGAATCAATTCACCCGTGTGCTAATCATTCTTGAAAATTGTTTTTTTTTTTTTTTTTTTCTGAGTCTCTACTTATATAAACTTAATATCAATACTAGTATTTTTCTCCCTTTATGAGGCATTTTTCAGACAGTAAAAAATAAAAATAAAAAACATCGGAGTTTTATTTATTCCTATAAAATTTCACCACTTTTTAGGAAACTGCTTAAATGTCCACGATTAACTAAAAAAATGTGTTAACATTCAATGCAAACATAGAGTAAGTGGAGATTTCGTACAAATATCTGCAATAAATCAGGGTTCGGTAAATTTTTAATTCAGGAATTGTATTTGCATTTAACGATGGGAATTGTGATCAATGGGAATTCACTTATATCAAAAGTTCATTTTGGCTAACTTAAAAAAAAAAAAAAAAAAAAAAAAAAAAAAAAAATTAAAGGACTACATCACTTTAAATGTTCTACATTTGTAGTGGATTGATTAAAGATGGTCTAATGCATACAAGAAATGTCATACATTTAAAAAAAAAAATCCAGAAAGTTCTAGCTTGTGGTCTAATTAGCATAATGGAAACTAACTTAACCGTTCCCATTATTTCACAAAGTGCATTTCAGGATACTGGAGAATTTTTGTAAGCACCTAGTGCCAAAATATATTAGCATTCTTTTGCGCAATCGGTACACTTAATAGAGAATTGAAAGAGGAACCCAAATCCTCCCTTAACAGAAATCGTAAAATTGTAAACTAACATTAATATCATTCCAACCAGTCCAAACAGCACATGTTATTAAAAATGAGAGGCGTCACATTTTTTACTCCGAGTCAAGTTACCAATATGCTTGGTTTCCACTTCCGAGAACTCTTACGGAATTTTAATAATAGTAAATATGCCTATTAATATTAGTCTTTAAAAAATAAATTACACACTTATGTTTCATGATTACTCTGCTAGTCTTGTCTTCGCCTGCCTAAATACTACTTTTTAATTAACTATTTATCTAAAAATTTGCATATTTAAAGGTCTCTTTACCGAAAAAGTATTTTAACATCCATTATCATGTATTCTGAATGCTAATGTTAATGGGATATTAATGGCTGATCAACTCATCTTCAAAAAACTACTGATAGAGAAACGCTTTAAAGACATTAATTTCCCGATGCTTTACAGGTGACATTGAGTTAAAAACTGCATTTGTCTGGGGACATTGTTACTTAAGCAAGACTTCATTTATTTTCAAGCATTCGTTTTAGTTTCTGCATATAGTTAGTTTTTTTCATTAATATACTACATACAACCTATGAAGTCGTACTGTAAAAAAAAGACAACAAAAACTGATCTCAATAGGAATGCATTTTAGGATACAAGATATTAAGATCGGAAGTTTCTATTTCTAAAACTTTACGTAAGCAGTACGTTTTAATTAGAAAAATTAAGTAATTCTAAAAAAATCGTGCGAGAGATCTGGAAAATGTATCACACAATTTTGAAATTGACGATTGATTAAGTAGTTGAACGATCGGATTCAACTAATGCATTATGAGGCTACCAAAATATTCTCCGTAAAACATTTTTGAATAATGTCGTCCAGCGCGTATTTTTTCTAATTCATTTTGCGATATTAACTTTTATTTCATTGTTAATGTTTAGTCCAACAATGTGTACTGATATTTTAGGCAACGATAAAAATCAAACTGTTTGCATCGCATGAAAAAAAAATTGTTTCGTAAGACATTGAAAAGATATACAATATTCGAACTTGCGCAACGCCTTAATTTCCTTTCTTTGATTTTATTAAGTATTTTTCTCAGAAATAATAACACTATTTTATGTTCTTAAGAGTTCTAGTTGGTAAGTTATTACGGTTTTTTTAAGAAAATCTCGGTGAAAGAAAAAAAAAACGTTCCCCCGTTTTCTTGATCTCCGTTGGTGTGACATGAAGCATAATTTATGAGGAGTATATACACATTTCCTTAGTTGGTATGCATTAACGGACGAGCTCTCACGATAGTAATATGTTTAATGGGAGACAGAGTGTCAAAGTGGAGGTGTCAGATGATCAGTTTCCATAAGAGAAATTGATATGAACCGATTCTGGGAAGTTTTGTCAGAGAATTTTGACGATCTGCATTTAAAAACTCATCAGCAGCGGGAATTTGCATTTGTATGCCATGGAGAAATAATGATACCCACAGCATTTGATGCGACTCTTTGATATGGTTTATGACCGCGTAATCGCCGACGGATGATGTATCAAGTTTGGGTTAAGTTTAATGCATTTCGTGGAAAACGACTGTAAATTATGCCAAGATGATTTGAATGTATCGTCCGCATTGTACAAGGGAGATAAATGTATACTTCCTTTTAGACCGGAGATGTCTTAACAAGTGAAAACATTTTTTTAATTTCGTTACTGCGGTACTCGCCAGCAACTGCTTAATAATGCCTTCTATGTAACTAAATGATTATTATTCCAACAATAGTACATGGTTTTTCAAGGGTTCAGTTTCTGTTATTCATTAAATAGTGCTACAGATTAATGATTTTGCTTGTATTTTGCTTATATCGTCTGATGTATCAAAACTAGGATAACTTTAATGCATTTCGCGGAAACTACTGTAACTTTGCGGAAGTGATTTGGAGATGTATCGTCTGCAAATTTGCAAGGTAAATTTATATTTCATTTCAGTTCAAAAATGTCTTAGTAGGAGATATTTTTATTCAATTCAGTAATAGTGGTATTTGCTAATAAATGCTTAATCATGTTTTTGTATAGGAAAATGACGATGTTGCTACCAATTTTTAACCGACTTCAAAAAAGGAGGTTATGATTTCGTCATGCGGCTATTTATGTATGTTTTCAGTTTTTTTCAAGACTACTGGACCGATTTGAATTTTTTTTTGTTTGGAAGGGTATACTTCCCACATTATCCCATGGTAATTTGGTCTGGAGCTAATAAGGGTTCCCGGAGAAATCCAGATTGAAACTCACACGTTGTGGATACGTAATCCAGCGAGCGTCAGCGGGCGGAATACGTCACAGGTCACGTGGATTTTCCGTGACCGGTGTATTTTCTTAGCAAAAGTTTGCTTTCGTCTTGAACGAAAGTTCTCGCGGCATATGGATGATTAATTTTAAACGTCTGTTAATTTTTACTTATAGTTGTTACCAAAGTTTTACTACGTAGCAAAGCAGTAAATTAAATATATTTTACTGCTTTAATATCTGAATCAATTACCTTAGTAATATTTTTAACAAAAATAACTTAATTTATTCGCTAAAATGTTTTTTTTTTCATAATTCGGTTTTTAAGCATATTTAGTATTCAATTCAAGGGGAATTGAATACAGAACACCTCCCCTCCGATGATTTAACTTATATAATAATATGTTGTAACTGGTGTCTGATTTCTAAAGTTTAACCAATATTCTAGATTTACCGTTTCACATGGCCGCCAGTTTGATTTAAAATTAGGATCATACTAATGAACAGGATTCAAAAAAAAAAAAAAAAAAGGAGGAGGTTCTGAACTCGTCGGATTTCCTTTTTTGTACAATGTTCTACAAATACTCGTAGACACCTGTATCCAGGGGTTTGCACAGGGGGGGGGGGGAGAACGACTGTTGGTCTGGGACTGAGAATGAAGGGGGCACAATATTTTTTTAACTAGGGATGATCTATATCGGTAAACAATATGGAGAGGGAACCAGAAAAGTCATTTGTGACTGGCCCCAAAATTTCTGTGCACGCCCCTGCATGTACCGATAAGAATTTTTTTTTTTTTTAAACGGTATACTTCCCGGCGGTCTAATGGTAATCAAGTTCGGATTTGATGAAATTGAGGCAACTCTTAAAATGTTATACTTCAAATTTAAAGCGATTTGTACTTTATTATCTTTGTATATCGGTTCGCTTAGTGAACCGGTTTTTATGATTTTTTTTGTTTAGTGGATAGGGTGTGGTCTAACTTTACTCTAAGGTTCCAAATCTTTGATTTACCCTATTTGTTCTTTAGAGAAAGTTTACGGGTAAAAAACAATAAATTTCAAGTAATTTTCCTCACGAACGATTAACTATAATGCCCATTGTTTAAAAAAAAATGCCATAAAACAAAGGTATGTGTGTTCTTTACCCATAGTTAAAGAAAGTACTAAAATACATTATTATTTAGAGTAATAATATTGAAAAGTTTGAATCAAGGATTCTCTGAAGCAAACATAAAATTCATTCTAGTGGATTTTTTATCTTCATCTATAATGGGGGCATTTGAAGAACCATGCGACTTTCATCACTAGTTACATGATACGTATTCTTGTGAAACATAAATTACAAGTTAAAAAAATTAACAATTTCCAATGTTAAAATTTATAATTTACAACTTTACCACTTGCAATTTACCATTTATTTGTAGTTTGGGACACTGTAAACGTTTAAATGGCTCTAACTAAATACTAAATCCAGTCTGTACTTTTCATCAGAAACAAGATCTATAAATTGTTGCATTATTACTAATTCTCGTTCATCGTGACGTTTTGTTAAAAGTTCAAAAGGTTCCAAATCAAATCGAGCTATTACTTCAAGTCTTGACTATGTTGAAAGCTACGTATACTCGTCATTTCGCACAGTTCTATTTTCCTAAATCTATGACAGCTTTATCGAGGGTTGTGCGATACGCATTGTTGTCAAACATAATTTACAATTTACAATTTTAAAATTTACAATTTACAGTTTTTAAATTTACAATTTACAATTTTTAAACTTAAAGCGATTTTTGTTGTTTTTTTAGTGGCTAGTGCATTTGCTTTCGGAAAGCAAACTTTAATAAAAAAGAAATGATACACTGTAAAAACGATTTAGAAACGTTCCTGGAAAATAATAGGCAGCTGATATGCCCAATTTCAACCAGTAACACTTCTTACAAAAACCAGGAACGTTTTCCGATACAAGTGAGTAACCTTCCTGAAATGCTGGGAAATATCCCCTGTTAAAGTCAGTCGTGAACCTTCTACAAAAATTAAAAAGGTTTAGTTTATTTGATTAGAACCTTCCTGGTTTACCAAGAAAGCTCCAGAAGCATTACCGCGACCATGGCCAAAGCTGCGCGAGTAATTGCAAGCAAGAACCAACCATATTTCTTACCTGCAATTCCTGCCTCGCAAGGCTGCAGCTAGCCAGTGACTTATTTGCTCCCATTGGGAGTTCAGTCAATCTGGACGGGCCGTGATCACATTGAAGCCGATACACCTTATAAACATGCTCAATCATTCTTTAAACTGGTAGCAAAAAATATCTTTCACACCAGTGAAATGTCTGCATTCGTGTATCTTTTAGCAATTCAGGAAACTTTTTTGCGAAGATACTTGATTTTTCGGGGAAATAGGTGAAAACCTCTGAAATCCCGAAACGTTCCACTGAGATAACCAGTAACGTTTCGGAATTTTTTTACAGTGTAATGAAGACCAAATTTTTTCGTACGTAGTTGCGCATTTGAAAAAGCCTTTCTTCACAGTCGTCGGAAGTTTCCGCGACACGTTGCGGTCTATTTATTTTTCTATCGTGCTCATCTTAGTTGTTTTCAGACTCATGTGCTCGACGTTTTCTTACTCGACATGCGCGTAAGGCCTCAACGTCATGCACCATATACTTTATCTTGCGAACTTATTTTATATTTACACCACTAAAAAGCAAAAAATAAATTACTTTTAAATGAATAAAAAAAACGCCTTCAAAAAACACCAAGGAACTAAAAAGCAAAAAATAACCAATTCCACTTGCATACTACTTCCTACCCAAAATTAGAAATGATTTTTTTTTTATTTTACAATGACGATTTACAGTACAAAAATAAACTAAATTAAACACCCAATTATAAACCAAACACTGATTTTTATTAGTATACGATAAATTATTTTGAATACCAAACTAATTATATACGATCTCATAATTTTTAATAATCTTTTGAAGTCGGGGTCTCCTATAAACTACTACCTAACGTAACTGAGTTGGTTTAAGTTTAAAGACTAAGTTCGTGTTTAGTTAAATTAGTGTTTAATTTAGAATTCTCTGAGTTGTCAGTTACGTTGTTTTCTATAGTACTTCACAAGACGTACGCCTTGCATATTTCTGCAATTCTTAGTCTTTGAAAAATACTTAGATTACCTCCGTGCAGTTTATTAATATCGTACAGCAATATAAATTAACTGATGTCAATTGTATTAAAAAATAACCTCCTTGATGACTATTACTTGGTTCACAGGTATTTTGAAATCTCTAGACAGAGTTTAGTGCAATTTTTGCCTTACACATCACTATTTTAGAGCCGAAATTAGACTTATTGGAATTTTAAAAAAACATCAAGACAGGCAACGCCACCATTTCCATGTATATTTTCTCAGCATTTGATACTGATCTAATTTTTAGAAGCATGTTTTCAAAAGTCTAGCATACAACAAGTGTTGTTATTGGTCAAATTCAATTGAGCATAACTAAACGTAGAACTATTTCGGCCAACATAGTTCATTTATTTTACACTATTGTACTTAAAAGGTCATACATGTTTCGAAAAATTATAAGAAGCTCTCATAAAATTTCAATATGTAAGCTCATGAAGATAAAACTTTTTTTATGAAAACGCCAACAGTTGATTTCAAGGTGCCATGCATTTTTTTAATGATAATAAACAACTTGTGATTTTTGACGGTAAAAAAAGTGCTTCTGGGAAGCTAATGACTTTCACGGGGTACAGTAAAACGGGGTGAAGTACTGCAAAAATTTTACTTACTCCCAATAAACCTTCTGGCGGCAAGTTTGAGTATACTATGGAGCTTACCATTGGCTGGTTGCGGTTCTTTGTTTGTTGCTTATGAAGCAGTGTCAATGTATAAGCTTTCTTGCATTTTGTTTGTAGCATGCATTAAACTGATTTATATCAGTTCGTTAAGTTCAGTTCGTTAGTTATCCACTTAAAGTTAATACCTAATTTTTTTCAAATATTTGGATTCATATTGCATCACACTTTTTTGCAACTATTTAGGATGGACCAGTTTTGAAAATTACTAGAGATCTGTGATATATAATAATTGCACATTTAAGTTTATAATTTATACTTTACATTAACATACAACTCTCTTAAGAGTTCTAAACGCATTTTGGCAAGTAATCCCTTTCAGAAAGAAGAATTAAAATTTTATTTTCTGTTCAGAAAGGTATAAGGCAAGAAGAAGAAGAAAAGCAAAAGAACTGGGAGATTATCAAGGACAGCCAGGATGATTGAAAGTGACGCTGTATATGAAGGACCCGTAGGGAATGGGGTGATAAGGGAAGAAATCAATTTCAACTCGTTAAGAGGAAAAATGACCAAGAGAAAGCAATAACAAAAAACATTTTGATAGCAATTCTTATTTTTGCCGATGTGTACTTTAATTGCGTAAGACATTGAGAGAAAGTGTATTTTATTGACGATTTAATCGAAGATAAATATTGAATCATATGTTACGAGTAAAGTGTTTCCTTACTCAATTAATTTCCACCATCGCAACAAAATTGAATTTTGCTAGAGTTAAATTGTCAGAGTTCAGCAAGAGTTCGTATTGTATTATTGAATCATGCGATAAGAATCATGCATGTTTTTGCAAAGCCCATTTATTTGGATAAATGTATCACGAAACATTTTAAATACGTAAAACACCATTTTTTATGTCGTATATTTATTTAAATGTCTATGAACTTACCGCTGGTATACGAACTGTCGTAGTCTTCCATCGTATAGACTAATTTATTCATGAAATTATAACTAAAAGTTATTAGACGTTTTAAAAAAAACTATGCGTTTTACCTCTGTTTTCTGCATACCATCAAATGTAGTTTCTTGACTTGACACTCCAGAGACTTCTGTACCGGCCAGTTCCTGAGCTTATTGGTTTTAAATTCTGTAAATGCAAGTGGGTTTTCATTTGGAACATAAGCTTATCCGGCAATACGGTGGAACAGGGAGAAAAATCGATTTTTTCTGAGCAAAGAGGAACTGACGCAATAGAGTTGCTAAAATGCATCATTAATTTTAATCTGTCACAGTAATGCAAATCTCTCAAAAATGAAAGACGTAAAATACTTTTGTCACACTGGCTATATGTCACTATACCTGTATTTACTAGAATAGTATGTGCAAAAGAAATGGTCTGGTTACCACTGGTCTAACATGATGCTAAATATTCAGAAGGAAGCAGATTTAGTCTGCCAAGTAATTGTAGGCTTAAAATAATAACACTCGAGATTGGTCAAACTGCTTGTCGTGAGAATGATCAGAAAAAGATTTTCTATATGACCTTTTGCATCATGGATAAGTTATGGACAGACGCTTACGGATACACTTAACTAAGGACACCTGACTGCGCTCGATGGTTCATGTATGGCTGCTTCTCAACATGTTCAAATTTTCCGAACTTCCGTTCTGTTTTGAAGATAATAATAGGATTTTTTCAACTTACACAAGCTGCACAAATTTATTGACACTGAAGATGGCAGTCAGCAAGACTGTTCGTGGAACTTCGTGATATGAATTCATTGAACAAATATACGACACCTTCAATAGACTATTTATTGCTGATACATAATTTCCTCTCAAAAATCAGGAGACCTTCATCCATCCAGTGAGAGTATATTGGGTTAATATTCCTTAACAACTTCTGAGTTGTATTTTAAACATGCTCTGGCGTGAAGAAAATTGCCTCAAGTCATGCGGTGGCTGTAACACTTTATAATGTTTCTTTGTTTTGAATTTTCAGCATTATGCTTTTTTTTTCTGTATACAGCCGCATATGCGGCTGATACAGAAGAGATTTATATCATACTATGAGATTTATATCATACACATAAATATGTAAATAAATAAAACACTTAAGCATCAACTTGGACCATTTTCTTCAAATGAAAACTTTCAGAAATTGCTTTTAATAAGACATTTGCGTAAATAATATGTGACTGATCATGTTGGATTGTATTAAACATTAGAACTATCTTTATTTATAAATACGTCAGATTGTTTTGGTATATTTCGAAACAAAAAAGTATTACCGAAATTTAATGATATCGAGTTTTTCGTTGTAAATAAAAATTCAAGGTAAATTCATTATGTATACCGAAAATTTAAATGACAAAAAAAATAAATAAATAAACGCATAAAATATTGACAAATATATTTTCCATGGAATGTTTTTTATGTAACCACGATTTATATAAATTTTGTTCAAATCAATCAACGGATTAACAATATAAATGATAATACAGTAAACTCCCGATTATCCGCTGAATTGGGTGGCACGGTAATAACGGATAAGCGAAAACTCCGGATAATCCGAATAATTGGTTCAAAAAAAAAAAAAAAAAAAAACGATACTATTGTATATTAGCTTAAAAATATGAATAACACTCGCATATAACTATAAATTACCGCTAAACGCATTACTATATTCCATCTACTAACATTGAATGTAAAGAATGAGAATATGTAAAAGCTAAAAACAAACAACAACACAATCATTTATTAAAAAAATATTTACCGACCGTTAAAAAAAAAATAGCGGATAGACCCGCGGATAATCCGAGCCGCGGAAAAACCGACCACCAATAATCGGGAGTTTACTGTATACAGAAAAAAATCTGATGGTCAATCGGATGTATGAATTAGTAATATTTTCCATTGCTAATTTCAAAAAGGACTATATGTACTAAGTTAATGCAGTGATGATGTCTTCTGCATAAAAAAACATTAAAGTTGTTTTAAATTGATGCAAATTTTCAGAACAGTAACTTTCTATGCGAAGAAAAAAAAAAAAGAGGATGAAGAGAAACAGATATAGACTACGAATTATCGTTTTTCACCCTGGAAGAAGTATTGCACAATTTAAATTTTCAAAGCAAATATAGTAAAGAAATTTCTTTCCTTTTTTCCGTAGTGCATTTTCCCAAGAATCTACTTAAGAATTCAGGAAAAACTGCGAAGCAATAATCCCATACGCAGTTTGATCAGCCAGCCTTCCTGAGTTAGGTGACACAAAAATGACATTCAAATCCTTTAAATATTTTAATCTAGTGTTTTCCTTCGAAAATATTTTTCGCTCGAAACGAGCATTTTTGTACACACGTACGTGACATTTTAAGAATAAATTTTCATGCATTAGGTACAGTATTCTCCCCCAATATTTTCTTTTCTGCCAATTTCAGATGATCCGAGGAAAGCTATCGAAAAGATAAAGACGGAAGAGAAAAATCTCATTTATTTTGGTCTAGCGCTTTTTCACGACATTGCCTTTCGAATTTTTGCTTATTCTTTCTTTCTATAGCTAGGTGACAAACGATGAGCGACACCTACCGAAGTGCTAAATCTTATTCTTTTTAAGGCGAGGGGAAATGAAACAAAAGGAACAGTAAATAATAATAAAATGGAAGGATCTGTCGGCAGTGAAAAATGTTTCCCAGTAACTGCTTCCATTCAAAAATGTAGTTTTCTCTCCATATGCGTTGCTACTAGTGTGTTCATCATGTCTGCTCTGCGAGCGGAGATTATTTGCCAGCAACATTGCATAATAAGACGCTGCCGAGAGAAACATAGAAATAAATTAGGATTCAGTGTGTGTTTTTGCAACCTTTTCCAATCCAAAATAGATATTTATAATATATTTTCTCTTTTTCTTTTTCACCTGGAAGGATATGTCATTTGGAAAAGATAAGGAGATTTATCAGTACGAAAGAAAATTTTCTTGACTAGTAACATCTTTTATTTTCGCTTAAATAAAGCGTTTTGGATGAGCACAGTGTATGAATTTAAAACAAAAAGGAACTTATTATATTTTTTGCTTTGTTGGCATTTCCTATCTATCGTTAAAAACATTTACTTTTGTGACGGTTGTAGCATTATGTGAAATAAAGCATTAAATTCAGAAATGTCACTTAGAATTTTCTATACGTTGAATTCAATTTGTGCCTTTTCATGTCGTTCCATTATTCTTTTCGAATAATATTTTAAGTTCAGTGTTAAAGAAAGCATTTTAGAACAGAATATAGTTCTTAGTGTATTATTATTTAATGCAGTAGTTTAGTCCCAGTTAGTAATTAAGGTAACAAATTAAGCTATAGTTTCTTGATTCATTCCAACATGGAAGTGTTACTTTCAAAGCAGTATATTAACTGCAATCCTCAAATAAACACTGCTACTGGTCATTAATATGCAGGGTGTTCAAAAAGTCTTAAACAAAGATAATTATTTTAAAAAATCTTTTTAGGATTTTTTTTTAATTCTCTAATATCTCTATTCTAGTTCAAATCCGACCCCTCCACGCTGGTACAATGTTAGGCAATTGCATTTAAGTTGATCTAACAGCAAAAACTGAAAATTGCATTTATGAAAGAAAAACTCCAGTTTTAGAGGGTCATCCCAAGAACCTTTGATTTTAACCTATATTCCCAATTATCACTTAAAAATTGATGTTCATGAAATGACTGCTACGGCTAAACCCTCACTCTCTGAAGATAAATGCCTGTGCCAGTGCCTGGCATGAAGTTCAAAATCGTCTAAATCATACAGAGCTACAAAACAGTAAGAAAAAAATTTAAAATAAAAAACAAGTATGCTTAGATCTGAAGCAGTTATTTTAATACATTTTCTTTTTCAATGGAAGACTTGATAAGCACCCTGTACAATGAGCCTCAAACATTAACCGTTATTATAATGAAACAACTTTTTCACATTTAAGTTATTTTTCCAACATAATTTTGTAAATGATTTAAATTTGTCCTTCCGATTGGTTTAAAATAATTACATGATTAGTAATTACGTATAGTGAACTTACTTTAGTGTCTTAAGCATTATGAAACCCACAACTGTAGTAGAGTAAGAAATAAACAACGTCAGGAAAGCACAAATCGCAGATTACTTCAGACACGTGTTTCGGCGTTACAGGGAACGCCTTTGTCAAACCGAAAAGTAATGATCTTATAGATGAAAAGACATCCGACAAAAGCCAAGAGCAGATACAGCTTAAAGGATAAAAATAGCGGATTAGCCAAACACCTATGAGAAAATTATAAACCATTAAGAAACCAATAGGAATGCAAACAGAGGCCAGGAGCTCTCTATTAGGTACAGTAAGGCAGAGAGAAAGAATTCATTTGGACAAAGATTAAGCCAATGCTTAAACAAACAGAAAATATCAATAACCGTGAACCGCAGAAGGACAAAGCAAAATGGAAGGGGAAAAAACCACCAAGAAATGAAATAAACCAAAAAACAAAATTTTTTTGGATAACTAAAAATAAAGATAAATAGAAGAAAATAGGCGGAAATGTCAACCAAGACAAAAAAGTTAAAAATAAACAAAGCAAGATAGATAAAAATGAATGAAAAGAAATAGATGGGGAAAAGACAGTGTTAAAAATATGGGTGCCAGACATTGGAAAAAAATACTCAACTGCTTTCAAATCATTAACTAAGTTAGAATTGTTCCTCAAAATATGGAAAGATTCCCAAAAGTCAAGACTTGATGAATTGGGGAATTTTTGGATTATCTGATAAGAGTTAAAATCAAAAGAGTGATTCGAATCCCAACAATGTTGAGCAATACTAAACTTATTTAATTGTTGTTTTTTCACGTAATTGTGATGCTCTTTCAAGCGAAATTTTAAAGCACGCCGATCTGTCGGATTTAGGCAAGTTTACAACTACAGTTAATTTTACAAATTCCACAACAATTAAGAGGGTGAATAGGATCTTTAAGAGAAGAGAATGAAAGTTTATTATTGGTTCCTTACTGATTTATAATTTTCTCATTGGTGTTTGGCTAATCCGCTATTTTTATCTTTTAAGCTGTATGCTTATCTGCTCTTGGCTTTTGTTGTATGACTTTTCATTACTTCTGGCATTGAAAAAGGCGTTCCATGTAACGCCGAAACACGTGTCTGCAGTAGTCTGTGAATTTGTGCTTTTCTGACGTTGTTTATTTACTGATCAGCACAAAGGTATTTATTTATCCCACAACAGTAGTTTTAACCTTGCATCTAATCTGCCATTAAAGAAGCTCTGCTTTTATGCCTGAAAAGCATATGCAAAGCATTTACTTTACTAGCAAAGCATTACTCAGATGCAAATTACATTTTCTTTTTTTTTTTTTGCTACTTCAACAATATCACTGACATCGTAAGAGACTTTTTATTTTTAAATTTTCACTTATCTTTAACCTAACTTAGTGGTCAGATCTCCTTTCACCAAAAACAGATTAAGTATAGGTTAAGAAATAAAGGTAAGTATTACTTGTTGCTTTAGAATAATATGGAAAGAATTTATCTGTCCTATTCAACAAAACATTTCGACTCGTTTACATAGAAAAAATAAAGAGAACCAAATACACAGAAATATTACTGTAATGATAAATGGCTTTTATAGGCGACGGACACTAAGATGCAAAAAGAGTAAGCCTTACAAACAAAGAGATAAGAATATTAGGGTGTGTAGAAAAACGAGATACAAACTATTTTGTGGCATAGAAGTGTTAGTAGTAGCACTGTTGTTTCGAGTGTGATGGGGAAAATATTGAATTACAACCTTTCCATAGGATTTGAACCTTGCTCTAATTTTACATTTAAAAAAAAAATCAGTAATTTATATTCTTCTTGCTCTACCTTGTCGTATTTGGTAGCATAAAAACCTGTTTTTAATGGCAATATTTAAACTGAAGTGTTGAGAATTACATTCAAAACAACATCTAGAGTACTCATCGGGGTTTAGTTTTCCAGAACAGTACACAAGAATATACATAAAATATTTTTTTTCCTAAAATTCCGAATTCAACTAAAAAAAAAGTGTTTTTCTTAAAACTAATACATTTTCTTATTTTAGTATATTTACTCGTAGTGAAGACACATTATATTAAAGTAGAAAGAAATATGCCATTTCCAATACGATTAATAGCTGAAATATTTTCTTTGACGACGCATTCCAATAAAAGTTATTCATGAGCACCAGTCATAGTTTTGTTTTTATCATTTCTTAATAAGACCCTTTTTTTGTCTTTCTTCGAAGTTTTGAGCTCTAAGCTGCTCTAGTAAGAATTTGAAACTCGAATTTTAGCAATAACCCTAAGAGATATTTCTTTGAAGATTGAGAATTATTTCTAACTTCGGGTTACCTACATTTATCGGGAGAAAAGCTCCATTTGCTTTTAATTAGTTGAATGGATTTCTTTGCAACCCTTTCGCGTTCTTTCTTTAAAGAATGGTAGGTAATCGAAGACTATCGTGATTAAATGTCTATTGCTCTCGAGGGGATTGTAAGTATATTGCATACGATTCAAAAGAGTTCAAATACTCCACTGGGATGGAACAAAATCAAGTGCTACGATCCAAACAAGCGAATACGACAATTGGCTTGGGAATGAAAAAGCCTAGCTATTCAAGAAGCAATTAGATCCTTTCATTCTACCAAATGCATCAGCAATCATGAAGAAATTTGTTTCTTTCTAGCATTCCACCAAATGACTTAAGCTTTGCATTTAGGAAATGAAGAAAGTGGCTTAAAATTTATCCAAAAAATTAAATTCGTTTCTGACAAATTGAAGTTTTCGAGATTAAGAATTGCAGTCAGATTTTGAGATGAAATGATGTTGTTGTTTCTTTTTTAAACGTGATTTATTTATTTTTCTTTTTGAATTTCTATGCTCCCCAGTGGGCTACTATGTGTTTCTAAAAATTGTAATTGTGCAGTAGTTTCATACAATAGTTTCCAACTTGTTATTCACACTAAATAATTTACAAAAAAATTCGTAATATTTTTTAAGTTATACCTTATTGATTTTTATGAAGCAGTCATAATAATTGAAATATTGATACAGTGAGAAATACGTACAGTATTTAATAAAATAAGCTGTTAAAACTGTTTGATTAAATAGAAAATATAGATTGCAAAATAAGACAAAATGAGGATAAAAAAACTTAATCTGAATGAGTTTGTTAAAACATCTTTAGCGTAGGAACATTTTCAGTTGGAAAATACTTAAACAATAATCATTCATAATTGCCGAGAGAGAATCTAAGTTCTTACAATTAAATAATACCTAAAAGCAATTATAAGTGCAATGAGTATTACATTCAATGAAAAACTACAAATAAAGAAAGAAAATAAAACAGTACATTTTTACTCGATAAAGGAATCCGGAAAGTATATGCTACTGTAGAGTTACCACCCTTCCACACAGAAACGAAACTTTTACACATCTTATTCGACATAAGTAATAATTAACATTTGCATAAAATCCAGTAGACAGGTGAAAGTACATTTTCGAGCAATGCAATTAATACTGGGACTCACTATAACCAATCACAAGGAGAACACAAGAAACGATTTTGAGTCGAGGTTCTGTGATAGTGGAAGCAAGTGTATGTTGCGTATTAGAACAGTTGGAAATTGAGTGGAAGAAGGTGATTGAAATTTTTAGAATTGCAACTAATTTGGACTTAAAATAGCTGAATAAATTAACATATACATCCTCGGTAGTTCTTTTCTTCTATAGCTTGCTTTTAGCTACTCTTAAAACTCAGTATTTCAAGTTTTCATTCCTAAAATACGATTTTAAGAGATGATAAATTGATGCAAACAGCACTATTTTAAATTCAAAAATGTATCGAAAATGCTTTTAAAAGCTCAGTAAATTTATCACCTGTTTCTTTTATTGAAAATTTTCAATAAAAAAATATTAATATGATGAATTATTAATAATATTTCATTTTTGAGTAAAGTAATGCAAATAAATAGTCAACTCATGTATATATTTTAAGGTAAAACGTTAGGATATCCATAAAATTTAGGAAAAATATTTCGTAGTGTCTTTAAATTAAAAATCTAAACAATGCAAAAACTTAATGCTCTAATACATAATTGGAGCAATTACCAACCAGTTTTTCACTGAAAAAAACATAAAATTTATAAGACTAAATATTGTTTTAAAGCAGCTATTTCCGATTGAATTAAGAGAAAGAAATCTATATTATATAATATATCAAACTGAAATTGTATTTAAAGATTATAAAGCGTTTATATTTATTTAAAATGTGTTCAACCGACAGTGTGGTAAATATTTATATTAAAATTACAACAAAAGTATTTAAACTAAAGACTTATTGGGGGAATTTTATAACTATTGTAAATCTCAATATTCTAGTTAACAGTTAGCGAGGAAAGAGGATTCCCAACGTTTCTTCATTGGAAATGTGTTTCCTTTGATAACAAAAGGCATTTGTTTTCAATGTTAATGATGTAACTCTCAAGTTTCAACATCATAATCGTCGTTTTTGGGTTCAATTGAAAAACATCAACATCGATAAAACAACTCCCGAAAAACATGTTTGAAAAACTGCCCTAATACATACTGTTTATAAAGACTTTGCACGCAAAAGGAAAATTTATTGAAGAGAACTGTTGCTTTTAACTTAACTCGTGCTTTATATTTGTGGTAATGTTTCTCTTATCGTACATATCGTCACCTTAGAGCAGCAGTAGGATATCTTAGTGCTATTCCTGCGATTAGATATTGTAGTGTCGCACTGAGTCGACGATATATAATACTTCTACGCAAGCATCATTGGTAGTTCTGAAAAGATTTACTTGATTTTCAACTTTTTCAATGATTTTACATTTGGCTCTAGGTACGAGCACAGTCAGAACTTACTTTCAGGGATGTAAGAGTGTAGTTATAATACACTTTATATGGATATAAAACTGTCGTATTAGGATAAGCAATATGTGTTAGAGCCAGAGATTCTGGGGATGACACATCTGTGACAGCCCATGGTGTGACATCCATTATTATTTCCTTTAATACATGAGATCAGAGTTTTAAAGTTTGCTATTATAAACACCCCACAATTAAAATAATGCAATGAGTTTTTTCGTTCATCGATGCCATTTTCAATATTTGATGTTAGCCCTACCTACATCGCTTTAGCTAAAAATAGCACCAGTTTGAGAACAAGAAAAAAAAAAAGAAAAGAAAACTTGGTGAGATAGGTCCCAAAATAAAAAAAAGAGCACTGTGTCATTCTCAATTTCTTTCTTTCCTTTTTTTATCAATAAATTTTCATTATCAGGAAAAAAACCGGATCATTAACTTTTTAACAAAAATATTTTCATGAAATTTGGCATATATCAATGAATAATGTATAAACTGAACACGTGTCATTTGTATTACTCTTTGCAAGGAAATAGTAATAGCTTAACACTAAGTCTTACACGGTAGGGTGAAGAAGAAGTTTAATCATTAATTATATACACATTGTACGAGTAGAGTTTCGCATCTCATTGGCATTAGTTCTGAGACAAGATGAAAGTTCCCCGTTTCCGAATTGAGAAATCGCTGATGCGTGACCAATCACTCAAAATTATTAAGACTGTAAACTCATGAGCTCGAAGAAAGTAGAAATTTCCGAACACAACATCACTTCCTAAATCTGATTGATTAAGCTGCCAAAAGAAGCTGTTACACAGTGGATCACCTAAAAATTTAATTAAGAAATTTTACTCTCTGCATTTCCCATTTAATGCTTCCCAATTTATGGTTAATAAATTCAAACCTCTTTATGAAGTATCTGAGCTCATCGGTCGCGAAAAAGAAGGATACTCGAAGTAAAAATGCAATGTTTTAAACAAATGTTGTTGTTTTTTTCTTTTCTGCATGAAATTATTTCCAGCTAAATATAACAAGCATAAAATTTTGCAAAGATAAGCACACTAGTCCTTAATAGGTGAACACTTTTAGTTTTCCAAAAAATATATGGATAGTATATTTAAAGGGAAGTATATGCTTTTATTTTAACTAAAATTTAATGTGTTTTGAATGAAAATAGAAACAAAATGCACATGCATAAAAAATAAAAATATACACTTATGCGTTTCCACCTAAGAGTGCTAGTAGTTCATAACTTGAATCTGCTACTTATGTTACAAAAAATAATAATAATAATAATAATAAAAATAAATAAATAAATGACACGGATACCAAGCATAATGTGTCTCTGTTTTACTGCCATATGACATAGTTTTAACATACAGTAATCCCGTGGGTTTCATTCATTTTGTCTGACAGCAAATCTTGAATAGCAGGAATAAAATTATTTTGACATTTGTGCTAAGATAAAAAGTTAATAGTTACTTTATTCAAGTGTAATCAGCTAAACATTAAAAAAAAAGTGCAGAACTTGAAAAAAGTAAAAATGATTTTAATCTTAATTAGAGAAGAGAGTTATAGGTAAATAAGGTATGACTTAAAACTGTACAAAATAAAAATTGGAAAATATAAAACTGTGAGAAATTTTTTTTAATTTAAAATTAATAGAAGGAAAAATCGCACTCTAAAGAATCAACCATCTAAAGCAAAATTAATTCTAAAAGCTCTAGACTTCATTGATTAACCCTAAAGTATGATAACCAAACATTTTAATGTTTTTCTCTCACTGCTATATTTCTTAGAAATGCTTTTAATATTTTATCTTTTTACTTTACTCTTACAACATGAAGGCATTCAATTTAAAATAAGGAATTACATTCATATGTTTATATTTAATACTGTGCTTAGCCAGAGGTTAATTTCTATGAAAAGAATCGATGGAGGCCCATAGTTCTCAGAACTATTTTAATGCTTAAAATGAAATTGAATCAAATATACAAAAAATCACAAACATTTTAAAAGTATACGTGCTGAGCTCCATTGCGCTCCCATGCAACTTAAATCTTGGCTAAGATAATATAGAGAATATAACTATTTTTTACGAACAGTGTAACCCTGCTCATTGTCGAGATTTAAAGTTTTGTAACATGTTCTTTTCACTAGATCGACTAGAAAAAACTTATAGGACCAAACAATACTAAGAATATTTTATTACGTAAAGTCTATTCTTGTTATATGGTGCGTTTAAGCATCTTAGATAATACGATGATAAACTTCAGTTTTTAGTCGTACAATATTTTGTCTGTAAAGCAATAGAAGGAAAATATTTTGCCTGTTTTTTTCCCCTTGTAAATATTTAATAACAACTAAATTGATGGTCAACTATTTAGTAACAAAAGAATTTAAAAAATAAAAAATAATAAAATAAATAAAAACTAACTTAATAAACAATAAATTTACAAACTGATTGAAGTAAAATAATGATTCTAAATACGTACACCTTTTTTAACCCTTATAATAAACCCTACGCTAATATTTATATTGCGGAGAGGATATGGGAACTGATCACATGTGCCCCTACATGATGTATTCACAAGTGTCCCGTCAGCTACCTTAGAACTTATTACCCGACTTCAAAAGAGGAGGTTATGATTTCGTCTTGCAGCTTTTAATGTATGTTTTCGTATTGTTCTAAAACTACTGGACCGATTTGAAAAATTCTTTTTTCGTTTGGAAGGGCAGACCTCCCAGATGGTCCCATGGTAATTTCGTCTGGATCTGATAAGTGTTCTCGGAGAAATCCAACAAAAATTTGAATTTTACTCGTAGTGGATACGTAATTCTGCTGACGTTAGCGGGCGGAATACGTCACCGGTCACGAGTATTTTCCGTGACCGTTGTATTTTCACAGCTAAGGTTTTACCTTCGTCTTGAACGATAATTTTCGTGGTATATGGATGATTAATTTTTTCAGTCTGTTAATTTTTACTTATATGTGTTACTAATGTTTTACTACGTAGCAAAGCAGTAAATTAAATATATTTTGCTACTTTAATAGCTGAATCAATTACCTTAATACTTTTTTTAACTAAAATAACTTTATTTAATCACTAAAATGTGTTTTTTATTTATTTATTTATTTTTTTAATATTTCAGTTTTTAAACATAAAATATGTAACTGGTGTCTGATTTCTCAAGTTTGACCAGTATTCTATATTTACCGTTTCACAATGCCGCCAGTTTAATTTGAAATTACGGTTATACTAATTGGCAGGGAGGAGGTTCTGAACTCGTCGGATTAGTTTTTTCTTTGTATTATGTTCTATAAATACTCGAAGATACCTGTACCCAGGGGCGTGCACAGGGGGGAGGGAAGAAAAAAAAACTGTTGGCCCTGGCCTGAGAATAAAAGGGCCAATATTTTTAGAACTAGGAGGAACTATAGGGGTAAACAATATGGAGAGGGGCATGTAAAAGTCATTTGTCATGGGCCCCAAAATTTCTGTGCACGCCCCTGACTGTACTGATTAGGATTTTTTTTTCTTTTTTTGAAACGGTATACTTCCCCACGGTCTATGTGTAATTTATTACATATAATAATGTTAAATTACCAAAATTTTTGTCAAAAGCAAATCAAAATTGTAACAGATAACAATGTATTTTTCCTGTGTTTTTATGTAATTAAATAAAGTTCCTCAAAGACCCACTTGCTCAGATTTATCTGAGCATTTAAAACCGATAAACCAAGTAATTGGTAGGTGCGGGTGGTCTCTGAGGGTGTCAAGTGTCAAGGTCTAATTGTAATTAAGTTAGGGTCTGATGAAATTGAAGGAACTCTTCAAATATCATACTCAGATTTAAAGCGATTTGTACTTTATTAACTTTGTATATCGTCTCATTTAGTGAACCGATTTTTATATATATATATTTTTTTTTGTTTAATGGATATGGGGTGGTCTAACTTTACTCTAAGGTTCCAAATCTTTGATTTACCCTATTTGTTCTTTAGATAAAAATTATGAGTTAAAAAATATAATTTTCAAGTAATTTTCCTCAAAAACGATTAAATATAAAACCCACTGTTAAAAAAATGCCATAAAACAAATGTATGTGTTTTCTTTACCCATAGTGAAATTTAGTACTAAAAAACATTATTAAGAGTAATCAATATGAAAATTTTGAATGAAGGATTCTCTGAAGCAAACATAAAATTCATTCTAGAGGAATTTTTTATGGGAGCATTTAAAGAACCATGCGACTTGCATCACGAGTTACATAGCACTCATTGTTGTGAAAAATAAATTACAATTTACAATTTTACAATTTATAATGTTACAATTTATAATTTTAAGTTCAACTAATGATGAAGACATTTTTTTTTGTAAATAGTTGCGCATTTGAAATAGCCTTTCTTCACAGTCGACGGAAGTTTCCGATACGCTGTGGTCTATTTCTTTCTTTAGAGTGCTCATCTTAGTTGTTTTCAGACTTATGTGCTCGAGATGCACGGAAGAAAGGCTTCAACGTCATTTACCACATACTCTATCAACGAACTTATTTTATATTTACACCACTAAAAATCAAAAAATAAATTACTTTTAAATTAAAAAAAAAAAAAACAACCACCATCAAAAAACACCTAGGGACTAAAAAGCAAAAAATAACCGATTACACTTACATACTATATCCTACCCAAACTTAGAAATGAAATTATTTTTTTCAATTCCAGTATAAAAATCTACTAAACTAAACACCCAGTTATAAAATAAACACTGATTTTAATTACTGTACGATTAATTATTTCAAATACCTAACAAATTATATACGATCTTTTAATTTTTAATAACCGTTTGAAGTCGGGGCCTTCTATAAACACTACCTAACGTAACTGAGTAGATTTAGTTTAAATACGTGTTTAGATAAATTGATGTTTAGTTCAGCATTCGGTGGGTTGTCAGTAACTTTTTAGTTCTTAGGTGTTTTCTGAAGGAGGTTTTTTTACTTCAAAGTATTTTTTTTTAAATAAATAATACTTATTTTAATTAAAAACTTTATAAACTGACATAAATTCACTTGAATGTTCATATAATGGTTTTCAATTATAAATTTTAGCTTATTAATTAGTGTGAAATACGTTTTCACGTTAAGAAGACATTAATAAATTTACATACAACACCACAACCTAAAACAAAACTAAACGCACCTACACGCTAAAACAAAGAAGTTGTCGCCACAAAAACGTAAACTGGCTTTTTGCTCTAAAAGTTTGGATCGGTACTTCCATTACTTGAGAATTTTTCAAGATTTTTTGCTCGACGTTACCCTAGTAGAGCATACCATGCTCACATGTGCCCCCTTTTGCCCCTATTTGTAACATTTTTTCTAAATTTTTAATGCATTTGTTAAAGTTAAAAAAAAATAGTTAGCCCTGAAAGACGAATATTTTCAAATACTAGCAATAAATTAATATGATTCTGTCTGTTTCAACGTCATAATTCTTGCAAAGCTTCAAAAGTTCAGTGTTTCTGCGAAAAAAAGTGGTGGTCATTAATCTATGACAGGCTTCTTATAAAAATCTCAATAAATCACAATAGCACTGTTTGTTTTGGAGCTCTGGCAAGATGATCACTGAGACACTAACTCATATTTTAAACTTACTTCCATAAATTTTCGAGACACGTTATGCTTGTCAGATGACTGCATGGATTTTTCTCCGAGTGGGAAACTTCTTTTATATGATATATATGAGGAAGATACAAAAGCGTCGGCAATATTTACGGGAAAAACTATCACTTCGAAAAGCTGTTAACAGAATTATTTCCGACGTACAACAAGAAAGAAGAAGATTTACCCACCTTGACTTCGTTCAATCTGTAAAGAGAGGACTGAAGCAGTCGTTTGAAGATAATCCACCACTTGAAAACCTGCAAGTATACGAAAGAAGAAAAGATGTTACGTTCAAGTGCTATGGAACATATTTCAGTTACGGTAAGAGTTTTTTTTTAGTTTTAATAAAACTATATGGACCAATTGGATTGAAAGTAGTGTAAAAGAGAGAAAAAAGAAATTGAGTTCCCCATTTGAGTTTACACTTGAGTAGAATTTTCGTGAGTGCTTCTTTAGTTTGTGTATTGAGTGTGCAAATTTCGACAAAAAAAAAAAAAAAAAAACAATTTACAGAGCACAAAAACTGTCCTCTATCTGAAACTGCTACTCAGGTAAAAACTGCTGTAGTATAGCGACTGTAATCAGTTTTCATGACGCTGAATTAACTAGAAGTAAGAATTTTCTGCTAAGGTAAGCATCACTGCTTTATAATAGCCCATGTATTTGAAAGTATGTCAGACAACGTATCGTGAATGTAGACTGACAGAGGGGTAAGTCATTTAAGGTAAATTTAAAACTATTTGAATTGACTTTTTTTTTATAACAATAGTAACATTTCAGCAGTCCAAATCTTTTTAGCGGCTAATTTTTAATCAATGTCATAAATTAAATATATTGGCATTTAAAAATATTTTCCAAAACGTTATTTGCGGAAATTTTTAGTTGAAAACGATTATTTTTATACCCAAACCATTAATGATACTAATGATTTTAAATATTGTATATGCATTTTGGAAAGTATGTCTTTCAACGACTACTATTTCAGATATGTTTCAAAATATATATCGTCCGACAAATACATATTATCCAAAATAAAACTGCCAAATATGAGGAACATGTTCATTTGACTAAATTCATTAATTTTGAGATAGTGCAACAGTTTTTAATTAAAATACTTTTCTTATTTTTGTCGTTTTACCTCAAACCGTAGCTGCGTTCCATTCCTACTCCTGTTAATACCAGATTTAAACATTTGAAAACAAGTAAAGTGTTTAAACATATTGTCCGTTGCAGATTGTTTATTCAATGTAATTCAAGCGGAGAATTTCGAAACGTGGATTCCCAAAGGTAACAATAAATAAGTGATGCGTAAGGTTGACGCAGTTTTCCCTCAATGCTTACTTTAAGTAAATGTTAATTAACTATCGGACCTGCGCTTCTAGATTATTCCTTTAAAGCTTTATCTAGACATAGTAATCCAATAAAACATCAACTTTTGTTATGCCTCCCTTAGCTATAATAAAATTAAAAACGTGTTGGTTTGCATTTGTTCCAGAAGTAAGACAAAGCGGACGAGATTTTGAGATAAATATTTTTTTAACCTGGAACTGTGCACTCCCAACGAATTTTTCTGAATTTTGAGATAAATAAGTACTGTAACCTGAAAGTGTGCGTTTCAACTAATTTTTCTGAAATTTGATTTTTCAATTTATAACAATTATTCTAAGAATATTCGAAACGAGGATTCCTAAAAGTAACAACAAAAAAGTGATGGGTAAGGATGATGGTATTTTTTCTCTGATGCTTTTTCTCACACTAGATCCACCGAATGGGTCAATTTCACACAAAATGATGTATATTTTATCGCTACGCAAAAAGTATTTATTGGCAAAGAAAATGCTTTTATGACTTCATTTAGAGTGAACAACAATTTGCTAAACTTAAAAAGTCGTATCTAAAACAATTTTCTAATTATTAACTCTTATACCTAAAGACGCGCAGCGGTCAATTGACCCATAACAAATTTGAATGCACAAATAAGTGCAAAAAGATGTCTTCTGTCTGAAGTAACGATAAAATACGTCTTCTTCCTCGCATTCCAGATATGAACTGTATCAGAAGAAGAAATAGTGAAAGGTTTCAGTCAAGGTCATTGTGGTATAACGTACCACATGTGTTTCG
This sequence comes from Uloborus diversus, assembly GCF_026930045.1. Classification (NCBI taxonomy): domain Eukaryota; kingdom Metazoa; phylum Arthropoda; class Arachnida; order Araneae; family Uloboridae; genus Uloborus; species Uloborus diversus. Next base: position 6,676,520 of record NC_072733.1, read on the forward strand.
TTTTCCTATCCATTTCTCATCTCCGCTGAGAACGGGTCCCTTGAGGGGTTCCTCTTGTGAAATTCTGTGAGACAGTGATGACATCACGAATTCATTAGCTTCGGTGAGTGAACTTTCAGCCAATCCGGCGTTGGTTTCGGTTTGAGTTTCTCTTGATTCGCTGCAGAACCGCTTCTTGCTAGTTTAAAGATGATGCAATCATTTGCTCCAGAAATTCTATGAAAAGTTTATATATAGAGGTGAAGCGCTTTTTCGGGGGGATTTTACCTGTATAGACTTTTGACGAAAGTGCGTGTCACGAGGTGATTGACCGGACGGCTCTGCCGCTCCGAGGCTATGATGAATGCGAAGTGGTTTTCGTTCGGGGCTAGTCTGCCGCCCGTGCCGCAAAGAGTGCAGTAGATAAATGCTGGGCTTGTGAATTCTTATAGTGAAGTAACCATAGACTAATAATAAGAGTAGACCGAGCTATGGCAACCCTTTTGCTGCTCATAAACCAAACCATGTGACTGGTGGATATCCTAGCAACAGCGGGCGTTGATCGTAACAGACGATCAACGCCCGCGAGAAACAAAATAAATAGAATTGATGGAACACGGAAGAATGATCTTTTATGGAGTCCGATTTGTAAATTTGTTATTCTAAGATGTAAATATTTTTTTAATATAGTGAGTTTTTCGTTTAGATAGTACTGTGCACTTTCTTTAGTCAATTTCAATAACTCTTTTAGCAATTAAAGATGCAAGCGCCGAAAAAGAATCAGCAAACGGTAAGATTTTTACCGACAATTTCAATTTAAGATACCGATTAGTACATTTTTGCGTTAACGCAAAACGTTTACGCCATTCCGTTCACGCCAACGCTGACTTAGCAGTTCCAAATGAAATAAAAGTTACTGAAAACTGTGATCAAAAACTAATTACTAATGTCAAACTAATTCAAAACTAAAAGAAAAACAGTTCAATCTCTACACCTGGAAAAAAACTTATAATGAAAACACATTACGTATTAAAATACATGTCGAGTGCCGAACTATAGATAATGTTGCCATCTAGCAACCATGCTGCCAAAGTTTTCGCCAAGCCTTCCACCAGTCACATGATGTATCCATGAACCAATTTTTTTCATCAGCAAGTCTGGGAAAGCTCGGTCTACTCTTATTATTAGTCTATGGAAGTAACAGCTCCCCCATTGGCTATAATCAAGTGTATCATGTGCGCAACCTCCTCTTGGCCATATGCGTAGTGTGTTCATGTGTGCGATGCCTGTGCATGTTGTGTTTCCCAAGCTGTGACTGTAGTGAAATAGCCTCCAGTGAATAAACTTCATCTTGTGCTCGAAATGTGATCCGGATTCGTCATTCCTTGTGCTGTGGAGTTCTTCCGTACCATGATTTAGATGATGCCGCGAGTATAAATTATGGGTTCTCTTTGTAATGTGCCAACTGTCTTGAAATGGAAATGTAATGCTGTTATTGAAGTCATTTGAATTTCGGGTTGGTTCCTTATTTGGTATTTCTTTTGAAAATGCAGACTGCTTACGTTTTTCAAAGCTCGTCGGTCACGACAAAGTCATGCAACGTTGTCTCACTGGGCTTGGGTTACTTTGCGGTGTAATTTCTTTATCTGGCACATACGCAATATGTCTATAATACTTTGACCATTGGGCCTTGGCATAAAATTAAAAGGGTGCATTTAAATCGGGGTAACCAAGAAGACGATTGTAATTATGGTAATTACAATTATCTTTTCTGATACCCGACTCAATGGGGCCATTAATCAGTTTACCTACCCCGGACTACGCGACAGTCATTATGATTAGTTTGAAACGCAAACCATACTTAATTGCAGTAAAAACATTCAGTGAAGAGCTGAAAGACATTTTGAACTGTTCAGGAAGTTTTAGAGTATTTAAACCAATTATTTGAAATTGCTTATGAAGGTTGTGATGATAATGAAAATTTTGATTCGCGTGAGCAGGGTTGCAATGCGGGGGGAAAAGATAATTTTAGGGCATTCGACTCCGACTCCGACATTGAATTCTTAACTCCAAAAACAGTCCAACTCCGCAAGCACTGGTAGAGTTTAGGAAAACTTTGAGAGAGAATAACTGACTCCTATTTCGACACCCTACTTTTTAAATTTTAAACCTTCAACTAACGACTCCGACTCCTTTACTTAAAATTAGTCTGACTTCGAGTCGCTGACTCCGACTCCACAGGTTATGAGGATGTGTCTGTTTTTTCATCTAAGGAAAATTTAGATGAAAAAAATGCAAAGAAAGGAATCCTTAATTTCCGGATCCTTAATAATGCTATGTCTTTGACTACCGCTCATCCTTCTCATCCCAATACTTACGATAAATCTTACGATCTTAAAAAAATTAAATGTTCGAAGAAATTACAGGTATACACAAGGAAAATTTCAAAAGAAATTGGCAATTAAATTCAAAGTTAAAAAAACTAAAGTAGGCAAAAAAGAAAAAAAAACAGTTTTGCATCTACAATGGTCATTTAGGTATTTGAAAACTTGATAGGTAGTTAAATTGATACTGAAGTACAGTCGGTCCCGCTGCAACGCGATCCGACTTACGCGAAATTGATATAGTGTGATTTTTTCACCAGTAAAGAATTTTAGACCGAACGGGAGTTCCTCGCCCGCGACACGAAAATTTCCGGAAGGGAATCGAGGTGTGTAATCGGCTTTGGCTACTAAAAATTTTTTTTTGGTGAATGGTCCTTCATCCCTTTAGCAGCCCTGAGATCGGAACTTCCCACACCGTACTAGTCTGAACATCGCTTATACTCGTACAAATAACTACTCCTCATTTTCATTTTTTTTTCATTCTAAATGTGAACGTTGATGAAAAATAATGACACCTAAGAACGCTGTTTCATTTAAAGTTTGTGAAGATATAAAGAAAAAGAGAAAGCTAAAGATTATCGACGTGCTTGAACAACTAAAAAATGCGTCGAAGGTAGTATGACAATTAAGTACGAGTGAATCTTCCATATGTATAATTAAAAGTCAAGAAAAAGAAATCCATAACATTTCACCGAGTAGTATCTAAGCAAAATGCGAAAAGTATGAAATGGAGGCTGATCCTCTGTTGTGGATTTAAGAAACCAGGAAGAGTGATGTTGCCATAGATGAAAAAGTTATAAAAGAACTAATGAAGCAACTGTATTAGGTATATAAAAATATATAACAATAACGGTTTGATCACGCAGCATAAATCATCATCAACTTTACTTTTTTAAGTTACAAATATCATTACTGGATCTAATGTACAGTACAACTAGAGTGCATTTGTTTTTATTACTGCATAACTGTACGTACAGTACTTTTTTATTTTATGTCTTGCTTTCCTTTTGATCATTGATTTTGTGCATCGTAGCAGTATTTTATGTTAAATAAAACGATTCTTTTTTTTTTTTTAATAATACAAATAACAATTAAGTTGTTTATGTAAAAAACAGTAATGTATAGTTTAAAAAAAAGGTTTTTAGCAGTTTGCGGTGGTGTTTGCAAGTGTTTAAAATAATTGGGTATATTTATTAAAGTTTTTACACATATCCTTTTTCACAACGCGAAATTTCAACTTACGCGAGGGATCTTTGTAAGCATCCCTTGCGTAAGTCGTGACTCGACTGTACATAAAGAAATGTAGGTACTAAGCTGAAACTCATTATTAGGTTCTCGAAAGAAAATGAAATAAAACATTAAAAGAAAATTGCCTTGTTCATCAGTTTTACATACAAGTTGAATATGTTGTACCAAAGGACTTAATCTCGATATTTGCTTGTCAAAGGTGTGATATATATACTTTTTTTCTGAATAAAATGTCGAGAGACCTAATTCTTGAGGTTAAGATATTTTAATATAATATTATAAAATCTACGCAGGGTTTATGCAATATGTTTTAAAAATTACTCCAAATATAGCCTACATTTTACACACGAAATAAGTCCAAAGGCTGAAATTCATTCAAATTTTGGTGTTGATGATTTGTGAATATATTTTGTTCTCCCTCTGGAAAATGAAAAAAAAAAGAGAAAAAAAGAAGTAGGACGCAGCGATTAAAAAAGAAGGTTAACACCAAATTAAGTGTAAACAAGTCCGATACCAGTGTGCAAAATGTGAAAATATTGCTATTGATAAATGTTTAAGATATAATTAATTAATTCCTGGAAAATAAATAACCCTTTTTATTAAGTTTTATACCTAAAGCAGGCAGTAAATTGGAAAACATAAATTGTAAAAATATTATGCATTTATGTAATTTTTATTTATTTTTTTCCTGTTGAAATAAGGATGTCTCGCTTAGTTTCAAAAAATTCAACACTCAAGGGTGTCACATTAAAAAGAAAAAAAAAATAAAACGATTTTGTAAAAAAAAACGTAATATTCAATTATAGATATAGGTTACATGAAATACACCGCCGACTCAGTCAATTCCAGCCGAGGACTGCAGTTTCGTGCTTATTAGCACTCATCAGCCCGGCATAGGAGTGACTGAGCTGGAGGTGGAAAACCTCTTAAGAGGTTTTCCACCTTCAATATAATGATACGAACTCTTTTAAACTCTGACAGTTGCTCGTAAAGAACACGAACCACGCGGCGAGGCATTTTTAAGTTCTTGAAAGGTAATATGAATCGCAATCAAACCGAAAGTTTTAACAACTGTTAAAGAACTGCTCTTTACATACATCTGTTAGGTGCGCAGTTTCGATGCGCTGGAGATCAAACTATTCATTCATTGGACACCAAAGTTTAATTATTTGCATATCTGGTCAAAGCACTCATGCATACAAAATTTCAAAGCAATCGTATAATTGCTTCTTGGTTCGCCGAGTTTTTCGTTTTAGAGTGTATTTAACAAAACTAAACGAAACTGAACCGCGTCACCACGCTTCAAGTTTTAAAGAGTAAAACAAGTCAAACTGAAATCAGGCAACTTAAATAGTAGGGCATTATCCAGGGTGTTTAACCTGCAAGACCTCTAGTTTCGCAACCGTTAGTCCTAGCTGCATACTTCCAAATGCAAAAAAGGTTCAAAATCAGATGCAGGGTAAAGATATTTAAAAAAATTTGAAGCAAAAATAAAAATTTATCAAAAAATACAAAATTTAACTTTTTATACGGGCTCTAGATCCTCTAACTTATATTCAGGGAAATAATCTCTTTTGAAAAAAAATTCCAACCAAAAAGTTTGACATAAGTACGACCAATATTAACCAAGATATTAAACGCGTACGTTTTGTGAGTAACACCACTTTACACCAGCCGTCAATAACACCTTAAGGGGGGAGGGCGTTAACAAGGGTTTAAAATTATATGTGTGCAGAGTGTGGTTTTTCAAATTGATTGAGGTTTTGTAGTGTGTTTTTGCGTATCATGCCATAACATTTGCATTTATTTTTGAATAGCAGTGAAAAATATAAGACATTGTTTTTTTACTTCCACAACTTTCCATTCTTCTGAAAGAGGGATAAGTTCTTATCTCATCCTCTAGATGGACCCTTAAAATTTTAAACTCGAATATCTCCTTGAATTTTGTTCGCACAAGTGTCATATTTTTGTGTTAGAAATATCTTTCAATGAAGATTATTTCTCTAAATATAAGTTAGACGACCTAGGGCCCGTATAAAAAGTTAAATTTTGTATTTTGGTCTCATTTTTAATTTTGCTTCAAACTTTCAATATCTTAACTTTGAATCTGATTTTGAATGTTTTAGCAATCGGAAGTGTGCATCTAGGACTAACGGTTGTGAAAATCGAGGCATTTGCAGGTTAAAACGGAACAACGTGTATAGCAGTATCTGCCTGCGCCACCTACAGTGAAAATCAAAGTTACATTAGATTCTGAACAACAGGTTTTTCCCGTTGCAATGAACAAGGCATTTAAAATACACTTAATTAGAAAAACAAGTTTCAGTAATAATATTCATTTATAGAATCAGCAACAACCTAAAATGATATTTGATGTGAGCAAATTTTAAAGTGAAGCTATTGTGAAAGAATGAAAGAAAAACTTAAATCAACAACATCACGAATGGAAAAAACTCCTTATAACATGCAACATTACTGCCATGAATTTAGAGGCAGTTTTTTGGAAATGAATAACTAAAGAGAAGAAACTTTTAACAATGTGAAGTAAAAAAAAAAAAAAAATCGAACAAAGAACGTTGAAAAAATGGACGAATAATCTCAAGAATAAAGTACTTTAATGCTGAAGGAAAAAGAGATGGTTTAAGACCTTAATTTAGTACCAGAATCCAAACGAGTTGAAAAGGTTTTACGGCTCTTTCACATAATTTTATGCGTCTCAAGAGATTCAAAGAAATGCATATTTATATACATTCTGCTCTAATGACGCTTTTTTTGTTGCTTTAATTTCCACCCGTTCGTAGCTGCTGCTGTAAAAATACATTATATCAGACATGACAACAATGGCTTAATGGACAACTTATAAGTTTGGAGGAAAAACGTTTAATTCGTCTCCATGTACGTAATAATTAATTCACGCTAAAAATATAATATGTGTGTTGAGTAAAAATAAACATGTGATGCATAAATTTTTACTTTTATAGATTTAGTTTTCTCTAAGTTGTATTTTTGAGCTATTTATCTCAAAAAATACGTGTAAGAGAATTTTAATGTTTATCAAAAAATGAATAGATGAATAAATTTAAAAAAAAATATGGGGATGCTTACACAACATAAATAAAACACGAAAAATGAAGAGATCGTCTGACACATTTTGTATTATTTATGTTAGAAGTATTTCATCAAGTACTTGAAATAACACCTGTTTTCAGTCAATGATATACCCTTCATCACTAGAAAAACGCTCAACGCACATGCAGTGCAGCTAAACATGTCAGCAACGATATGGCATTCATTCTAAATGTACTGATCAAAATGTCAATAAGGGTATGTGTATTTGCTAACACAAACTTTTATAAACGTTAAATATGTTTCGTACCCAACATCCACTAAAAATTTCAACAGACATCAATTTCCGCCATATTTATGTGTGTTGAAATTCATCTATCCAACTTTCGTGCTAGGAAATAAATTTCAGCGTATTCGTCCGGAAGAAACGCGCACTTTTATTGTTGTGTAAAACTATTAAAGTATCTTTGACTCCACGTGCTGAAATGGCCTGCTCTACAGATTACCCAAGATCAATGATTTGGGAGAACTGAATATCAAACTTGACTAATAATGAACAAGATTAAAAATACCGGGGCTACAAATTGCGTCGATGCAAGATTTTATTGTAATACTATTATGGTAAATGAACCAATAGTGGTTCCAGTATCTAAAATGGATACCATGCTTTGATTTAGGAAAAACAAGCTCGTACGTAATACAAGTGCTCGTACAAATGCAATAATAAATAATTGGTGCAAACTCTTTCCTTCCACCATGTTTATGGATTTTAAGTTTTAAAAAGATGAAAATTCGATGTACCATTGTTTTAATTCCCTCTGATTCCAATTAAAAAATGGAAATTATTTTGTAAAAAAAAGTTCTGGTTTTGAAAGTACGTCAATGAACATTCTGGCGTATTTCTCTTGAAATAGATTATTCGTTTTGTAAAAGAAAAAGCAAAAAACGTGAAATATGTACTTTTATTTAGTTAAGTAACTTCTTAGTTTAAGAATGATTAGGTAAAGTTGCTTCATTATATACATTTTGTTTCAAATAAAAATAAGCGTTTATATTTTCAATAATATCGATATATATATATATATATATATATATATATATATATATATATATATATATATATATATATATATATATATATATATATATATATATATATATATATATATATATATATATAAACTTGCTTTTTCCGCATAAATGTAGGAGATTAGAGGATAGCAAATATCTATGGGTTCTACATCTGCTTGAGTAATAGTTTGCATTTTTTTTTGTATAGTTTTTGCTGCACCATTCCTTTTTATTTTTTCTGTTCGTAAAATGGGATTTAATTAATATTAGTGCAATCGGAGAATACAACTCTTTGCGAAAAATTTAAATTCCACTTGGCATTGTTATCAATAAGGCAAGTAGGAAAAAATAATATCGAATGACTACTGCGATTAAAATGAGCAGAGTAACTACAACTATACTAAATTTCATAGTAAAATCATGATATAAATTTATGTAAAAAAAACAAGCATTTGATTTTAACTCGGAAAATGTATACATCTTTCATTTCATTTGAACTTTCTTTTTGTCAAAATTATTTTTTTTAACTTGCATATAATTCAATTTTTTTCCTTCAATCTCTTTTTTAAGAATAATAATTTAAAATGTATATTTAAAATATATTCCATCTTCATTTTCAAACTTAAAGGGAAAAAACATTAATAAAGTTTGCTCTTTAGTTTGATGACATACAAGAGACGGGGAGGGAACCTCTGCCGTGCTTTTATAATTTGGTATAAAACCGAATATTAACGAGCGATCAAGAAAACTTTTTTTTTCTTGTGGGTTTTGGTTTTTTTCCGATCTTTTACTTCATAAAAGCGAACTTTTCCGGGTTTTTTTTCAAAAAGGAAAGCTTGGCGTAAGATGCTTTTTAAAAATGAGGAATGTGATTAAGCTAATTATCGTCAAGGTGTATGAGAAATATAATATGAAAAATACCATATATGCAAAAAGGTAAAGTTACAAGTGTTTGCATAGAAACAAACGTTCAAAGTGACAGCTCTTTTCTCTTCTGTTTTATATTTTCTTAATTTTCAAGCCCTTGAGCTATTTCTACGTCAAGAAAAAGGGAGGAGTATGAAAAACTGCATTCGTCGTTTGTTACTGTTTCTTCGTTATTTAAGAATTAGTTTTAATTTAGATTTAATTAAGCGCTAAAATGCTCATCAACGGCTGACAAATTTGAATTTGCTTAAGAAGAGAATATACTTATCAATGAACGGAAACTTGACTATTGCGAAAAAAAAAATGCTATGTAATATTTGGTGCACTAAAACTTCTCAGCAGGATCACATAAAACAATATCTGATGTAAAGATAACATATAATCGAACGAAAAAAAAAAAAAAAACCACAGTACGCAGACACTCGCGTGAAAACATATATCCTCATATAAATACACGCTTAACATACTTCACACACGGTCTTTCTTACGGAAGGCAAGACAAATATAGTTTGAAGAGATTAGTAGATTCCTGATTTTTAAACTATTTCTGACTCTTAAGGTCATGAACGTATAATAATAATAATAAAGCATAATGATTTTGCTGTTTCCAAAAGAAAAAAAAAAGAAGAAAAGAAATTACTCCTGATTAAATTATTTCAATTATGCTTTTAGACAAATCAAGCACTAAAATCTCGATTATTACGAAACAAAAGCTTCAAAGTCTTCAATTATAGCTTTATTCATCGAAAAGTTTTCGGATTAAGAAAAATCACTAAAAGCAATTGCACATGTTTTTATTATCGTACACATTTCATACGATTTTCAATTTAATATGATTGCTTCTTTCAGTGTAAAATTTCCCGTTTTTGGGGAAGAAAAAAAACATATTTCAAAAGTTACGGCATTTTGATTTAAAGTACAAAAAGAAATGAAAGTCATATTTAAAATCAAATTCAAAATTTAAAAAAAGGCACCTGACAGTTTTATTAGATTTGATAATTGCTCAAAATGAATACATTTCCGTAGATTATCTCAGAGTATTAGGAATAAATATAGGAAACATTTAATACTATCAATAATCAGTTTTCTATTGTATTGTGTTCTGTTTTCAACTGTCATTTTGCGCCGAAACACACCAATCTTTGAAATAGATCTTCCCGTGCTAAATGAATCATTGTTATCTAAAAAAAGAAGAGTAGAATCCTGATATACCATATTGGTTTTAAAAAAAATAATTTGACTCTATGGAATTAGAAAGTCAATTTTCTAAATGTTTGCACACTAAACTAGAAAATATACTAACAATAAATCTTTCTGAGTTAAGAAAATTGCTTGCAGCATGATAAACACTGTCATTTGTTCTTGTGTAAAAAACTTTCATCAGCTAAGTTTGGAAGGAAAAAAATAAGTGCATTTTGTTTGAATGCTTTGGCAATTTCAAAAGTGTTGAGCAAAAATTTCAAACAATCAATATGCGTCATTGCGGATTTAGGTCGAAGTGATCACCGATTTCTTGAAACATTTCTTTAACTGCGTTCTTTCTGGGTGTTCATTATTTAGTTCAATCACTCGATTCATAAAACAAAGACTTCTTTGGTGGAATGTAATTGGTTCAGTTTTGGGAATGGAATGATTCTGTTTTACTTGATTTCATTTTTGAGGTAATACAAGAATTAAATACATTTGAAATCATTAAAAAACAAAATATCCCTAAAATATAAAAGTTTTCTCATTTTCATATAATATATTGCAAGAGCTAATCTAATGCACCTAGCATGTAGGAAAAGTATAACTAATTTTAATATTTTGTAGTAAGTTGCTGCCCTAAGCCAGGGGCTAAGGCAGAAATACTTAAAATACACCGCCAGCTCAGTTATTCCGTCCGAAGACTGCACGATACTGCAGTCCTCAGATGGAATAACTGAGTTGGCGGTGTATTTTAAGTATTTCTGTCTTAGCCCTGGCTTGGAGCGGTAACTTACTACAAAATACCATGCTTTGCCATCAATCTTTGAGTTGAACCGCACCATTGCTACGGTCACTCATCCGATGTGCTAATTCTACATTAGCTACCAGTTTGTTTGGCTCTCTTGGCTACCTTAAGAGGTTTTCTGCCTCCAGAAGAGGTAATTCCTATTCCGGGCTGATTAGTGTAAAAAAGTACGATACTGCAGTCCTCGGATGAAATAACTGAGCTGGCGGTGTATTTTGAGTAATTTTAATACTATTTGAGCTACTGGTTTTAGGAATAAAGGAAATACACTTGTTCTTAAACAAAATAATATAAAACAACGTATATAAGCACAAACGAGCAGGAAAGCTGCATACACGTGTTCCGGGGTTACAAAGAACACCTTTTCTAATGCCAAAGAAGTAAGCGTATGGATAAAAATTGATTTAAGCTGATGTATTTTGCAGGCTGTATACTAGTAACATAAACATATTTAGATAACTTATCTAATACGATTTATGTTATTTTAATAAAGTTCCTGAAACTTTTCCCAAGAGTTTTTGGCTTTTGGCCCATATTTTACAAAGATGCGACGGAATTATTTTTCTCGTTTCAGAATTGTATCGTTTTTTAGCAGTAAATTTATATTTTCTGAAAACTTCAGCGACTGATTCCAATTGAGAAGATGTACAGCTGAATCTACATAAAGGGTTTCTTCTTGGGCAGCAAGACTTCTTTCAGGAAAATAAATAGATTTCAAAAATATATATCAAATATAAATATATTTACGTTATGATTGTCCGAATTATACGACCGTGTACTTCATTGTTAGATGTCATTTTACTGGAATCCGTCCCAAAATTCTCGACCATATGACACGATTGCAGCCGCCGTTCGAACATGTAGGTCATAAAATTTTATTCTTGTGTCAGGTCGTCAAACCCTTCGCAAGGGCATAAAAATCTGAAGTAGAATTTAGGCTGCGTCGATTTTGCAAAACGTTGTTGACTTGAACCATATCCAGTTTATGCCTCCCAGGTCAGCTCTTGGGACTCAAACAGAGAAATATGTGACATCAGTATACGTTTATGTTTCTTTTGCATGACTACTTGTCGACACACCATTTTATGACATTTTCTATATCAGAATTGTAAGCCTTTATCTTTTTTTTTTCATTCGTATAAAAATAAAACTTTATATTTTTATCTCGCATTCTGGAATCAATTGTTAATGTTCGAAAAAAAGTGGTTTAAATATTTTTCAGAGTTTAGCAGTAGCATACATTCACTGTTATTTTTGAAAGCAATTCTCTGGCTCCCGTGTTTCTTTCAAAAGCTAAAAATGTCAAATAAGTGATGCATAATATAAACATACCTTTGTGTAAACACAACTCTTTCCCTTGCAGTTAAATTTTACTCAGTCTTGATTTTTTTTCCAGATGTATTTGCATTGCCTTCAAAAACTGAATGTTTTTCTAACGCCGCATTCAATATATATATATATATATATATATATATATACACAATTGAGCCAGCTTAATGGAATAGGCAATTTGCCAGGAAAAAATATTCTAATAAGCGGGATATTCTATTATCCGAGATTCTATTAAGCGGGCTCTACTGTATATATATATATATATATATATATATATATATATATATATATATATATATATATATATATATATATATATATATATATATATAGTGGTCCTTATTTTTGAAGTTGTAGATATTTTACACGACGCCCCCTCAATTTGTTCCATTATACAAATAAATGATCCATGCAAAATTTTGAGTCAATCCATGAATATTAACACGTGCCCCTAGGGCCCCCTTTTTTGAGTTTTGAAGAAAAATTTGCGGATTTTCTCATTTTTATGTAAAAATATTCCTAGGTTTCATATTTAAAGTAGTTTTGAACCTAAATAGATGTTGCTACTTCCAGACGAACCATTTTCCCACTTTCATTCTGTAAAATTTTACATATTACATAGGGTACATGTACACCAATGGCCTTGGGACAGGCATACCGCTATTCGCCCTCGTTTCAAACCAAGCGGCAGGGGAACATTTCTTTCCACCAAGATGGACGCAAGGGATTCTAAAGGCTATTAATGAATGGCCTAGGCCATTAATGAATGATTTTTGACAACAACAAATTGTCTCCTTCAGGCTTTGGGGGTGTTGATTTAGAAAGTTTTCTGTGTATGTAATAGGTGTGGCAAATAGGGTCACTAGGTTTCCATGCTATAAATATAAGTAATGACAGTTATATTTTAATTCGTTGTTCTTTAGTTACATACTTAAAAGTTTATGCATTCTTATAATTTAAATTTTGAAAAATCCTTGATTACCCTACCATAAAAATAAATAATATCTAAAATATAAATTTTAAAAAATTCCAGATCGGAATAATGTAAAAATCTACCCTTTAAACTGTCTTATATTTCAGTACATAGTCCTTTATTATCATCAAATTCCTCTTGCAATTCACAAATTTTAGAATCCGTAATTGGGTATCTATCCTAACCTGTTGAACCTTTTTTCTATATCTGGTCTACCACAACGCAAAAAAGCTTGACAACTATTGAGATCTGCTGGCATTTCATCAATGTTAGACAAATGTCATATTAGGGACAAAGATGATGCTCATTTATTAACAGCCTATGTAGGTGCAGTAAATTTAAATCCAAATAACCTTATGATCAAATGTACATCCCTTAAGAGAGCAAGAGAAAATCTTCGAGAGGTAAAATTAGATTTCATGAATTTAAATTTAGATTTTTAGTTATTTCCTGGGATACAAAGCTACATCCAGATGTAACTGGAAAAAAATTCCGATAGGCTTACCATGATAGCTTCAGGTTCCAATGTTGAACAGCTACTCAGAATTTCTGAGATATTTCTTCAGTCATATATGATACCTTAGATGATTGCTCTTTATTGCCAGCTGTTCAAGCTGTATTGTTTTATACAGCGGCTTACAATACCGGCCGTATAAATTGTGCCTGTAATTTTTTAGATCGAAAGCTGAACGGTGATATATTGCATTTGTATTGCTATCATCATGCACTTTAAATCGTACTGCAGAGTGTCTTTAAAGAAGTTATTGCCTTTCTTAGTTCTACACTCGATATTCCATTATTTAAACGCTTCAAAATTCAAAAATTACACATACCAATTAAATTCTAAAAGAAGATTTTGATTACATATTATTGTTCATAGAAAGCGGAATTAAGAAGTATTACAGAGAATTCTCATAACGTGTAATAAAATTTCTTGGTGAAGTCCTCCCCCCTACAGGGATATGTTTTCGGCAACCTGGAGCTTATCTGTGAACCAGATGGGTGGCCAAAGGAATTTATTTTTTGAATATTTATATATTTAGGAAACAATTTAAATTGACCTTACATAAAGAGATTGCCCGTAAATGCTGTTTTACAGTTAAATGTTGTATGAAGATATAGTTTTTCGCAGCAATTCATTCCAGGCCTTTTAAATTAGTATAAAGTCTAGTGTCTAAAAAACCTGCAGCGTACAAAATGATGACAAACATGCAGCAGAAGCAGTGATTGAAAAATTCACAAATCTCTTATGGTAATTAGGGGACTAACTAGTAGCTTTGTCCGTATTGGATGAAGGAATTAACTTTGAAGATAGGAAAAGACTACTTCAAAAAAAATGCTTGCTGAATAGGAAAACGTGTCTGATGACTGTATAAAAAATTTCAAATAACAGTAGATGATTTGATGGAATACTTTCTTAGTAAAGATCTTCCTCTTTTAGAATCAACTGCAAGTTAATAAAACTGTTTGATAAGTTACAAACACCAAAAGATGTTTTCCCATTTGATTCTGATTCATGGCAAAATGAAGGAAGCTATTTAAAGGGAAGAGATATCGTTAAAATGCTGAAAGTTGTGGATGATACAACAGAAAGAGGAGCACAATTAATCGAAGAATTTCACAAGCAATTCTCCAAATATCAGTCACAAAAGCAATTTAGTATTTTACTGACACTTCAAGACTATCAGGAAAAAAATGCACACGATTAAGATACATTGAGAAAAGCGTACGATTAAGGTAAAGTTTCTAAAGCAATATTTCATTCTTATTCAATGTAAAATCTTTAGACGATATGAAGTTATTAAAAAGATTAATTTTAGTGCTACCTCGCTGTAAAAATATTTTGCAAACATAGGAGAAACGATGTACGTGGTCTGAAGTAAAAACTCGAAGATTTGTGGGAAAATTATCAAAAGTGTTCAAGTTCAACGTCCTAGGGGCACGTGTTATTATTGACCGATCGAGTTCAAATTTTGCACTGATTACTTTTTATTATAGTGTCACAAAACTAGGGGGCGTCACTTGTTGAATTCCGAAAAAAAAAAATTTCCCATATAAATAAGGACCACCCTAATATAAATATATATCTATATCTATCTATCTATCTATCTATCTAAATATATATATATATATATATATATATATATATATATATATATATATATATATATATATATATATATATATATATATATATATATATATATATAATACATTCGAGAACTAATTGAGTGAGCGAGAGGGGGCACGGTGGTCAAATTTAAATTCGGGGGGGGGGATCATTTTACTTAATAATCAGCAATAATAGGGTTGGACTCATTTTGAAAGGATTTGTTTTGCCATGCAGTGTAATTTTTCTAATTGCCAATGTACCAATATTTCTAAATAAACGTGTAGTTGTGAAATAATGTTTTATAGTAACAGTAAATTGCTGCATTTGGAAAAATATTTTTATTTTAAATTTTCCGAACAGTAGATAGCCTTATTCAGCTTATTCAGTGCTAATAAGCATTGAGTGCTAATAAGCCCGAAACTGCAGTCCTCGGCTGGACGTGACTGAGCTGGCAGTGTGTTTCATGTAGATAGCCTTATTTTAAGCCATTCTAATTTTATATAGTAAATATTGAGACTTATTGAAAGATTTTCAAGACACTTTTTAAAACTAAAACATTAAACTTGTAAGGCGAAATCGATATGATTTTAAACAAAGCCACTTTACAATTGTTTGAGTGCTGGAAAAGTTATGCATCGTGCCGGAATGCGTTTTGAAACTAATTACACTATTCAGTAAATTTCCCAACCGCCGCTGCTATGCAGATGATATTGTAAATATTTTTATTAAACAAAGTTTTGCTTACTACAAAAAATGAAATGCTCTAAAAACGTTTTAAAAAGACATAGTTTCATATTACAGAAGTTCTAATTATTAAATTATAATGTTTGGCGATAATTTCACAAAGAGCAGAATCGCTTAAAATTTTCAAAGTTTACTGCTAAATAATATATAAATTCATTAGGTAAGCATACTAGAACTCATATATTTTATATATGCCACGTTAAACCTTATTTCTATAAATGTAGAGAAAGTTATAATTGCAATAAATTTCAACTCGTTTTTCCATTGTCCTCTAAATTTTCTTGTGAGATTTGCCAAAAAAAAATCAAATAAATAATTAAATCCAACCACTTTTTGCTCGTTTTGCAGAAACAACTTAATTTCTAGAACTTAATATGTCTTGTTAACTGCATGCATGCTTAGTCTTTAGGAATAAAATAATTTTGAAAATTGTATAGGTGACTTTGTTTTTAGTATTTTTAATCTTAGAAATCACTATATAGAACGAAACCAAAAAGTCTAAATATATCAGAAGAGGTTATTTTTAAGTCGTAATGCAACGCACTTTATCGGTTTAGCAATGTGTTAGAATGGATTACATTATTGGTTATTAGAAACCTGGCAAAGGAGTAAGACATGTGATGTAATCTAAGCAAAAGCCAATAACAGTGCAATAAAAATGGAACGTGCTCTGGCGCATTAAATACTGATTAATGTGGAAAAGAAAATTATGTGTCCATCCTAAATTTGATAATACTATTATGACGGTGCGAAAGGTGGAGGATTCTGAAGAAAAATACTACAACCACCAGAAAATAATGCAATATAGTCAATGTTGGATGCACTCATCTTAAGGATAAGTTGGAGTTAAAAATGTATAGTTTGAACTTGTTTAGAAAGAATGCTCGAACATCGAGTATTCGATATAAATTTGCATTCCGCGTCCTTGGTATTGTAGTCTATGCAACAAATTGGGCGTTTTAATGTGTTTCGCTTTCTACATAATATATTTCCCAAACATTTAAGTATTGTTTACACAAATAATGACGTTAATGCAGATATAGTTCAATTATCTTTTCTCTACATGCAACAAAATGATGGTAAATACTTACTGTATAAAGAGGTTCTTTAAACATGATACTTTTTATTTGTATAAAGATGTAATCAAAGTTCGAGCTTTTCAATATTTTTCAAAATTCAGTTTATTTTTATTTAGGGGATAAGAATATCTCACATTTGAAACGCTTGTTGTACCAACACACAGCCAGAAACTTTATTCATGCAAATATAACTCAATACTTTTGCGAAAAACTCCTTATATCACCTTTACAAAACTGTACAAGAAAGTTCCGACGATATGAAGTTTAGAAACGAGAAAAATTATCATATATTTTTAATTGTAATGTATCATAATCCTAAACTAAGATTAATAAGTTTATTTTTTTCAAGTTTGGTTCGAAACTTCAAGGAAATCAATGAACTGTTGCGGTCGAAATTGATTTGAGAAAACAGATTGAACATTGTTATCTCTGATATCTTAACCCGGGAGAACTCGCATCGGGCCTCTCACGCCCGGTCATTACAAAACTACGCTGCCAAAAATCACCCCTTCAACGGAAATTAATGAGGTCCACAGTAGCTGCGTTCAAGGTGACCTACATACTTACTACATGTTTTTTGGGAATGTACATTCCCCCTTTTCCCCAGAAAATTCCGGTTCGGGCCTCAGAGGCCCGGAGCGAGTGCTCACGCTTTTCATTTCAGATTGTGAATATAAAGGAAGAGGTTGTGAAATGCATCGCTATTTAAGCTACAGAGATGAAATGAAGAGGTTGCAGACCTTGTTAGTTGAAGTTCAACTGATGAGAACTCCCTTAATGAAGATGATGAAGACGAAGTTGACACAGAACACAGTATAGCGATCATCAGTCATGCTTAGAAGAAGATTTAGATTCATGTAAAATAAAACTTTCTTAAACCTTACTTTTTAAAACATATTTTAGATGATGTTTATCTATTTATAATTCAGTGTTGAAAACACATGTTTTTTTCTATTTTGCAACCTCAATTTACTGAAATGACCGCTCCGGTCCTACGGAGCCCCCCGCGAGCTTTCGTGTGACAAAAAGTACCGCGAGTTCTCCCGGGTTAAGTTTCTTATATACAGCATACAATTGTACTATCATTTGTTATAGTTTCTCCTTGTTTTTACGTTATTCATGCTTTTTGCGATACATGTTTTGTTCTATGACGCTCGAAAAAGGGAATTATAGCCTTTTTTCCTGCGGTATGAAATTGAAATACTGTACTATCGGTAAAACCTATTTCCTCGATTGTATAAATTAAAATCGCACATACTACACTGTTCCCTAAATCAATGGTTTATTGAATCTTTATTTTGTAAGAGGTCATTATATTAATCCGAAAACCAGAACTGTTATGCCCAATAAAAATTATTACTTTAGTTCTCAACGAGGTCATTTTCATCGAATGAGAGCGAGCCCAAAACTTCAAAATATACTGCGAATCTACGAGACCTATTATTTGGAGTAAATTTGCAGTTCCACATTATCACAGGTTTGATAATGACCGCTCTGATTCACGGTCAACGCTGGCATTAATGAAATCTTACGCACCCGGCTGTAATTAAATGTAAGCATCCCTGGCTGGCTGATAAGCGGTGCCCTCCCCCCCTAATACCGTCATTATGAGACACCATGGTCGCCCTCACACTATTTGCACATAACTTGGGGAGTGAGTTTTCTTAATTTCATATTGAGGACGCGATCAATCATTTTCGACTTGAATCTCATTTACCAAAATTTTGGGGATTCGACGCTTTATCGGTTATGGGAGGCTATGAATTCCGTATTTTAATTTTCTATCTATTTGTGGTCATTATTTATGCTAATGATGATATCAAGCAATATATGATTTATAAACATAATTACAACGCTACAATTGAGCTAATAGCAAAGGGAACTGCAAACTTATGTTTTGTGCAAATTGTTACAAAGAATACCTTTTGATAAGCAAAATATTAGGTTATGGATTTCTATTCAATTTTTCAACCATAGTCTTATTTACTAGTATTGAAAAAATAGATCTTTTAAACCAAGAAACGTTACAACTTCTTTAATTCTCCATCAAAAAAAAAAAAAAAAATCACCAGTACGAGCTGAAAATAAACAAACAAGTCTCTCTCTCTCACACCTTTTTTTGCTATTATTTAAAACTTTGCTTATAAAACCGGGTTTTTGAACTTTTTTTGTGTAGGGCGAAGGCTTCACACGGGTCATCTAGTTTTATATGAGTGAATGTACGCTATTTGAATTCCAATGGCAATTTGAAAATTTTCAGGAGAAAACTAATTGCATTAATGTTATCGTATACTTAATTAATGAAGTAGGATGCATTTCATTTGTCCCACACAGTTAACTCTCGGTACTTGATTCATTTTAGCATTAATAGCAGAAAATAGATATAAATTTATACTCCCCTGGCATGTTTTTTTTTTTTTTTTTTTTTTTGTCATCCTCACCTAGCAAATTTAAAACTCTCTAATTTATCGTTAAAATTGCTAAAAGATGTCCTTGACTGTGAATATCCAGCGCAATACAGACTAA
The DNA here is from genome assembly GCF_026930045.1 of Uloborus diversus. Taxonomy (NCBI): domain Eukaryota; kingdom Metazoa; phylum Arthropoda; class Arachnida; order Araneae; family Uloboridae; genus Uloborus; species Uloborus diversus. The sequence goes on from NC_072733.1 coordinate 6,695,955, forward strand.
AGTTAAAAGCAAGCTAATGGGGTTGAGCAAATTTAAAATAAGATCACATTAATTCTCTTTGCACTGGTACAAAGCGTGCTAGTGCCTGTCGTTTCAATATTTCTACTGGTAAGTACATATTTTAACGTTACCAAAATGTACGTTTGCACAATGCGGTTTTTATTGTGTGTAGGCATCACGGATTGCATTTAAGTTCTGGTTAAAATAAGGCGTGATGTTGTTTTTATAGGTTATGTGTGAATTTGTAACTTCTCTGGCGTCACTCCTCTGGTCATTTTAAAGCGAATAGTGTTGCACCCTGAAAGTATATTTTCCCCTGGTTCTTATAAAACTCAAGGAGTTCAAACATCATCTGACCTTCATCTTTATAAGTGCAAAAGTTACGACAACTTGTGAAATAATGAATGTTAAACAGAATTTTTTTTTTTTTTGGGAGCGCAAAAAATTCATTTACCGTATATTCACCCATCTAGCAGCTTTGTTGCATCTCTAAAATTCTTCAAATGCTACGGATCTGTTGTTTATAACCCCATATAAATCAATTAACACATGACTAAAAATACAAAGATAAAGAAATGCAAAACATGTAGTTCATAATTTACAGTCACTAGGTACTTGAAGCCTAAAATATAATGACAGAACATAAATTAACGAACATGCAACATTCTTTGTTTATTATCGAAAATTTGTTCTTGGTTTTTATTTTGTTCAAGACTGGTATTTTTGGCTACAACTACGAGGTTGTTTTAAATAATATAGTCTTGTAAAATATGTATACGAATAGCGCTCAATCTTTTTTACGCGAGAACCGCACTTCATATTAAAATGGTTGTCGCGGGCCAGAATATATATAACATTTTTAAATTGTTCAAGATAACATGGAAAAACAAGGAAAAGAAAAGAAAATTACAAAATAATAATTGTTGTTATCATTGGTAGATGAGTATTTTATTCAAGCAAAGTGTGTTTTTCAAAAACCAATATTTGAGTATTTGTCTCCAAATTATAAATGTAGTGACAAATCGTAATTTTTGTTTTCTAAAGTTGAACAAATCAACGGACCACAGGTGTCAGCCTCGTGGGTTAGATATGGACCGTGGACGATAGGTTTGACAATACTGAGGTATACTGACCCAAATAGAGTGAAACATTCATACAGGAATATGAAAAATCATATACTACTAAGTACAGGCGTCCCTCGTATAACACGGTACATCTACAACACGGTTTCGATATTATACGGTACCAAATGTGCAATTTTTATAACACGGTTTCGATTTTACACGGTACAAAACTTGAATTTAATACTATACGGTTTTGATAAAATGCGAATTTTAAGAGATGGAATTTAATTTTTGTTAAAAATGCAAGAAATTAATTCTAATAAGTTGTTACTTTGTTTTCATGAACCTTTTGCGAAATATTGCCTGTCTTTGGCTCAAAATTTTGATTTACCCGTACAATACTAACTTTTAACTACTTTATTTTTCACATCAATGTTTCACATCAAATTATTTTGTTTCCAAGGCATTGCAATAAAATAACATTAAGATTAAACATAAGCTAACTTTGGCAAACGATAAATAAAAAGTGTTGTCGAAACAAAATCTATATATATATAAATGAATGTTTGTCTGTATGTCATCCATGAACTCAAAAACTACCCCGCAGAAACTTTCACCGTTCGTTATTTTTGGTACTGGGAATGTTTATAGACCAGTTTGAAAAAAATCCGATCGATAGTTCCTTTTTTATTCCAATTTAAGTCACAATCCATTGGATAAATACGAATAAAATTATCAGCTGCAGAAATTAATTCGCGTGAAAGATCTCATTGATAAGAAGTTAGCTGTTGCCATTTTTCTTGAGTTTGAACAAATAAATTCTGTCTTTATTGTTTTATGGCTTTTCATGCAACGAGGGGATTTAAAACTTTTTCGATTTGATATTTTTAGCGATTGATTGATCTTGCAAGCTGCGTGAGTACAAAATTTGAGTATAATCACGGCTTCACTTGATACCTGGACCGATTATTATGAAAATTGCTATATATATATATATATATGTTTCCACGGAGAAGGTGCATAATATGCTCATTGAAGCCACTCGCCACCAGGTGGCACTGCAAAGTAGCAACTTCTGCCCCGTTCAACCGATTGTCATAAAAATCAGTATAATGATGTATTTTTTTTTGTTGGCGTAGCAACGCGCGCCGGGTACAGATAGTATAAAATAAAATGAATAGAATAAGTCTGTTTATTTTATTTTATATTTTGTTTCGTTGTTGTTGCTCAGACGAACTTTATTTCTCTAGAAAAGCTCAGACTTTTTGTGTCTGATAGAATGCGTTTTCTTAGTAAAGAAAGTTAATAAACGTTTCTCTTGTTATGCATAATAGATTTAATTTGAGGTATGTAACATAATAAAGTGTATTTTTCAAAACATTTTTGCATTATTATTATGTTCTATTGAGTCGAAATGTGAGTTATTATAAAATTTGTACCTTAAGACTTGGGTTCGATATAACACGGTACACATTCCTTAATTAACATTATTTCAAAGTCTCGTATAACACGGTTTCGATGTAACACGGAACACGGTATCGATAAATTACGAAACATGTTGACATGATTTATGATATGTACATGATTATTTGTTCAAAACATAAGAAAAAAAGCTATTTATAAAAAAAGTCTCGCATAAAACGGTTTCGATGTTACATGGTACAATTTAATTGTGTTGTACGAGGGAAACTTGTACTGGCATTTACATTATAATACTAAATATATCTATATCGATACAATTTAGAACTAACTATTTTAAACTATAACTTAGATTCGTTAATTACAATTTTCTCTTTTTTGCTAAACACTCACGCTTAAACGTAAGAACTACAGGTTAACTGTAAACTATATAGGTTAGGATTTCCCACTAGTGCAGAGGAACCTTGGGGTGACGTAGGAAGAGGCGAGGAGTGCCACAACATTCCATATTCCAATGTCATATTCCAATATGTGCAATAACGCCATTGCAATAGTATGAGTTTCGTATATAAACGACGACAAACTGTATCAAAACGAGCTGATATGTGCATCACATGACTTCCTTTTACTCCAATTTAATGTAATTTCCCCATTACTGGCAATGTGATTGAATAGTTTACTCTCTAAATATGAACAACGGTGGCTAAATTAAGGGGGTCCGGGACACAAAAATCCTCAAATTTTGCAATTTTTTTTTTATAATTTGAAAAATTGCTCCGTTTTTTTCTGCTTAAGAGGACGTTTGAATCTTGTTTCTACCTTAAATAGAACGAAAGTTATAGTTATTTTTGTTGCATGCATCTAACGAATGTGTACATAACTTTAAAACTTTAAACGCGTTTTTCTCCATGATGCCATTTTTCCCGATTTCTTGCATTCAAACTCTTATAAGTCAGGAACCGATAGAGATAAAGTAATGAAACTTGGAACATATCTTTTTCAAGCAATTTACTTTAATTTTTATTCGGCGAATTTGAAAAAAACGTTTACTGCAAAAATTATGATTTTTTTTAAAAAAAGTATCTTCGAATTTTTCGAAATTTTTCTTCAAATACTTTTTATTTTTTATTGAATCAATATTTTTAAAATCGCCGAATAAAAATTAAAGATTAGATATTTGTGCATACGTTTTTGAAAAAAAATTGAAAATTGACCAACAATATTTTGAGTTATAGCAATTTAAAGCAACCCCATTTTTTTGAAAAAAACTAATTAAATTTAAATAAAAAAATAATTTTTTTTCATATTTATGTTATGATTTTGCTTATTAAATAAATGATGAATCAGTTCAAAAAATTTCAAAACTCTAAAGTACATAATAAAAAAATTTTCAAAATGTGTCCCGGACCCCCTTAAAATCAGATTTAAAAAAAAAAAAAATCGCCAAATTTGTCACCAAGTTGGCGACAAAACTTGGCGACCAAACGACTGGCGATATATCGCCAAGCGTCCATCAAATTATATTCCTGGGCACTAGTATTCTGCAGAATTTCGGGTAGTCAACATTTTATTCCGTGAAAGATATTTTTAATATTTAGTTCGGAAATGAGTTTAACTTTTACGTATGGTTATTATTCAATTAACGTTTCACTTGAAGGGGCGACATTTTTCTTTCTGTATCACGATTTATCTTATTTTTCATTTCGACTAAATATGTTTTTATTGCTGATGATCAAAGGGAGTGAAAATATGGATATCATCTACGTCTTGGAGAATAAATAGTGTAAGTCAGAGCCGTTGATTAAAACTTGGTGACGATGCATCAAAACAGATTTTTTACACATTAGTTTGAACGGACCCAAAATCGAAAAAAAAATTCAGAGGATGGGAGTCGATTACCCTTAGGGTATAACAAAAGGCAAGCAAGCTCATTATTATGGAAGCCGCATAGCTTTCCGGCGAGGGGTTTTCATAATCCCCAGAAGACCAATAGAAATATCAGTTTCATGATTTTAACTACGTAGATCATTGAAATGCAGCTGGTACGCCCAGCGCTGAGACCAGAAATATATATTTTTTTCGAAAAAAACAGTAGTATTTGAAATTGTTCCATCGGTTCTAAATTTATGTAATAATTTTTTAAAAGGAATGTTATGTAGTAAGCTTATTACTTATATTGTTTTCCCCTTTGTGAAAATTATAATACGGTTAAATAATTTTACATTGCAATAAAATTCAGTTTTGAAATAGTTTACAAAAAATCCTTAATGTATGAAAGGTGTTTATAAAGATATTGAAATTACAAGAAAACAGTAGTTTCAAAAATAGCACTAAACTGAATGTTTGTTAATATATTTTTTTAAAGAAGACATTACAGCTCATTATCGATTTTCATCTTAACCAGAGCTGTGTGCATTGACGTTTTAATGATTATCGATCTTTCTCTCTTTTTAATGTATATATAATTATGTGTTTAAGTTTTAAACACATTTACAGTTACAACATGCGATTTTGATTAAAGTATAAATTTGATTAAAATGGCTGAATTTTGATCGCATAATGTAATTAGACGTAATACTTTTTTGTTTGACTGAATATAATTTGAATTATGTACTTGTTTTTTAGTGATTAACGAGGAAAAAACTGCTTGTAATAACTATAGACGTCCAAATAACAAAATGCGTGTTTGCTTCTTTTGCAGTATAAAGTAATATTTCATGTGTTCGAAAATGTACTTACGTGATAAAAGCGGACTTTTTTTTGTACATAACTATTATATTTTTATTCTAAGTTATTTGATTTAAGTTTTCCTGTATTTATCTTTATTTTGTCATACATAATTTGCTCTATTTCATATTCATTTTAATTATTTTACTAGGAACACAGGAATATTTTTAAACAGTAAAAATAGCAATTTTGTATCTTCCGACAAAATAACCGTAAATTGTAGATAATAATTCAACATTTGGGTGGTAAAATATTTAATATTTTTAACATCACAAAATAACTCGTAAATATTAAATAAAGATTTTATTTTAAAAAATCTACTAGTTATATTATTATGTTTGTACCTTCTGTAAGAGTAATTTGAAGAATTAATTTTTCTACGCTTTATAGTTTTTCTTTCTGCCCCAGGTGTCAAGAACTTTAGTAGAGATGAAGATTCTATATGCAACATTTAAAAAACGCTTTTAAATCGTTTAATAATGCAGACAAAATGTTATTAATATTTCTTCTGCTTTCATGGAAAAGTTTAAAAAATCAGTATATATATATATATATATATATATATATATATATATATATATATATATTACCAATTTTTAAGAACAAACAATGCAAAAACTGGGTGGTTTCATTTGCGAACTTTCGCTTTCATTGTCGAAAGAGGATGACGGAAAGAGAGTGATCCGTCGGTACTGTCAGTGGATCGAGTCTTCGAATCGAGTTCGAATGCTTTTATTGCGCGCTTAACACTTTGGGCTTTGAAATTAATGAAAAGGAGGAGTCTTCACTTTTTTTGACTCCTTAATGCAGCTTATAGTTCTTATTCAGTTTTTTTTTTTTTTGATGATATTTACAATGCGTAGATAAAGATGACCATTACTGGTTGGGCGTCCATAAATAGTCAGTTACCTCACTACTACAGTTTAAAAAAATAATAAAATACTTGCTTCAAACTAAATCGATACTAACAAATAAACACATTTTAACATCAAAATGTCAGTGTTAAGATACAATGAGCCATCACTCTTTTTTTCCTCAAATGCTTGGTTAATTAACAAATAGTTCTGGTAATATTTTGATGAACTGCATTATAAGGGCTTCCAATAACTCCGAAGCACATTAAAGAGAAGATTATTGCGTGATTCTTATGGAATATAGAAAATAAATAATTAATAAAATGAAATACATGTGTATCAGAGGTTACGAACAGAGCTGGTTCCGAAATTAATGTTCCCAAAATTAATCTAACGCATCTGCTAAAAATAAACAAACTTCAGTATTCTTTCAGAAAATAATGATTTATTATCGCAACTGAAAAGCTTCGCTATTTTTCTGCATCATTTGTTAAGAAGCTTCAAAAAGCGAGAAAATTTTAGCAGGATTTATAGTGATGACCCTTGACTTAACCTCATTTTCTGCTGGAACATTTCCACTGGGTATAATTTTCTGTAGTTTATTTAAGTCGGAGCGCACTAAGTATCGGTAACAGAAGCCGCCTTAGAGACTTAAGCCTTTATTTTGGAAGAAAACTCAGCTTTTTTAAAGCTAAAAGAGAAGGTAAAGAAACTGCAATGTCTCTTAATTTTTTTTTATCTTTTCAAATTTAAAGTGCGCCCTTTAATACAAATTTACAGATATGTTTTTTTTTTCTTCTATTTTTAATTTGAAGTTGAACAAAAAGATAAGAGAGTGAAAAATACCATTTTCATGATTAAGCTCATGGTAAGTAAATACTGTCTTAAGGTGTTATTCTAGCCTAAAAATTCACAAAAATCGATTTACTTTGTTTCTTCATATTCTCAGAGTTTATACCTTTAAGAATAAGTTTCTAAGAGCATTTAAGGAAATTCAAATTGTATGTGGAGTTACAGTTAATTTTGTTAAAATAAACTCTTTTGCTGAAAAGCGTTTTTCTTGAAACTAGTTTTTTGGATACGGTTGACAAGATGTCTCAAGTTCTAATACAACGATTTACTTGCAATTTGGTACAGACTTTCTTAGACTATCAAAATTGTCCCCACGAAGGGGTTTTTGAAATTTTTGGTATTTAGTATATTTAAAAAAATACCAAAGTTCAAAAAAGGAGCCCTTTTTTTTTCAAAAAGACACCATTTTGTGAAAAAAAATCAAATCGGCTACTTCCAGACAATTCTACACCCTTGATTAATAAGAATTAACCTTGACTTTATAATTCAGATCCTCTGAAGGATTGGAATCACGACAACCAGGAGACCCCCCTTTTTTTAGAGTCCTCACTTTGCCAGCCTCCTCCAACTACAATTTTGATTTTTTTTTCAACTATTATGCATTTTTATACTTTTAAAGTATTAATAAAAAACTGATAAAAATGGACAGTGAAATTAGCTGCTGTTTTTTTTTCTATTACGCCTGTAAAATCATCTTAAAATTAAGCCTTAAGAATAGAATACCCCCTTAAGAATATGAAAAATTTTAAACTTCGGACACATATAAAACATAGCGCGTAAAAAATATGCACCATAAATACAGTCATCAAGCGTCTTTAAGCCAGTTCGGTAAACTTTGCGCCACCTCATATTTTTTGGTTTACATGGCTTAGACAAAAGCACTATAAAGCCCAGTGTTGAATTCTTGATAAAATAGGATTTTTTCTCTTTGTGATCTTAAAATGTACTATAATGTAAAAAATACAAATCGATGCAAAGTTCTCCAAAATGACTTGAAGATACCCTGAATGAGTCTAATAATTTAGGGTTGCAATTTTGAGTTACATCTTTTTTTAACACTGTCACTTATTTTCTAATGGTTTTGTTGAATTTGTTGGCATAAAACGGAAGAAACACTTTAAAACAACTGTTCCGAATTTAGAAACAATCCAAAAGTGGGAAATAATAATTTTTAATTCGTAATTAATCACTAGGCTGATTGTAAGCCATCCTGTTGTTCAAGAGAACTCTGAGCAATGTTAGACATAATGACACTACACATTTTTTTTTTTTTTTTTTTGTGAAATTAAATATCTAATTGTTTGAAAAATCTTGTTTGTTCTTCACAGTATCGCAAGGTATCTTTTTTTTATATTATTTTACAGAATACAGTTAAAGAAGAGCACTTTTAAAAATTAAAGAAATACCTTTTAAACAGTAACTTCGCAGCTATTGAACGATCTGCATAATACTAACGAGTTTTTTTTTTTTTTTTTTTTTTTTTGTAAAATAAAGATAATAAAACATGTTTCGAAATCTTGATAGCTGAATGCCGTCATTCTACATTCCAAATTTTTTTAGATACACTAAAAATTTTCAAATATCACAAATTTACCCTCTTTGAGTGAATATAAGTTATAAAAAAATATAAATAAATAAAACACTGCAGAATGAGTTTTTCTTCAGCACTTTTATTTTGATCGAATTATCTTCGTTTCAGTAAATACTTTAAATAATTTATTCTTATATTCAAAATGTCAATTCAAAATACCTCATAAATGATCTTTCTTTTCATTTTGTCTTTAAGCAAAAAAAAAGATTTTTAATTTTAAAGCTAAACATATTTTTAAATGCCCTTTACACTTGTCTATTCCTGAGCAAGTATATCTAAACCATTTTTTTAAACTTTAATTTATTGTGCGGTTGTCTTGAAAGGTTTCAAATTTTATGCTCCAAAAATTCAGCGAAAGCTGTCCGAAAATTGAAGTTTGAAAGTTATTTTATAGGAAGGGGTGACTTTTCGGGATTATGAGATTTAGTGTAATGCACGAGACTTGTACTGCACACGTTTGAACCATAACATGTGAAATAAAATCCCAACTTTGCGGCTCTGTCAGCAAGCGTTGTATATTTTATGACTTTTTTACAGGCACTCTCTCTTTAATGCTGTCAGCAATGCTTTTCTATGACATCATATAGAGTGGCAGTTTCATAATACCCGTATTGTTCTCGTAGAAATTATTTGAATAAAACTCTGCTATCCATAATACTAGAAATATATATGATTGTAGGTTGAAGTTCTATATTTTTTTCGAGTGAATATCGAATATAGTAGTATCCGTTCTCAAAAACTTGTGCGATTTCCCCTGGTTTCAGATTCAAGCATAAATTCGCATACAATGAAGAAATAATACATTGCTTTTACCTAGTCTTATTTAAAAAATGGAATATATCAGTTGAAAAGAAGATCTGTTTGTGACGTTTGAATTATGAGATATATATGCAGCTTGCTGGGTACTACTTTCGATACGTGAATTTTGAATTTTGTATCTGGTGTTACTTTTTAAGTATGAATCATTTTAATCAAACATGAAGTTTATATGTGTATTATAAAGGCACGTAAACTTTTGCTGAAATTTACATCACTGATGTAGATTTTTAAATATAAATACAGGACTGTAAAGCGTAAATGTAAATATTTTGACTAAACTACGAAGACTCTTTGTAAATGTGAAAATTACTTACTCAACAAGTTTTCGAATTCAAAGAGGGTTACAGATAATACTGTGTTAAAAACTAATACGCTTCTGTGTTTCGTATATTTACCACAAAATAGTTTACAATAGCATTCGAATGCAGCCCGTTTTGTATACTGATATAGCGTGATTTACGGTTGTTTTCAAAGCATTATTAGTACAGTAAAAATAGGGGTCGGACCCAAACATCCAAAAAAAAAAAGCTAAACCTGGTGCAAATTGTTTATTACCCTCCCAATAAGAACAGGTAAAAAGTCCCACCCCGTTGTGCGTCGGGTTTTGGAATGGGGGGCATCTAAAAATTGCTGTTTTGGGCATTTTTCCAGAATTTTTAGAGTAAATTTAAAGTGAGAATATTATGTTATACTAAATTTAAAAGCATGAAATTAAAGGTGTTTGATCCCCAAGAGGGATGACATAACCCATCAATGCTACAGAGCCCCCCTATCCCCGTAAAACGAAGCAGTACCCCCGAACGTCCCTCCATACATTTCATACGGAAACATTATTTTATGCTAAGTTAAAGTTATAAATCAAGTGTGTTCATCCTCCAAGAGCGATTGTGCATCTCCTCTCAAAGCTACTGCAACCCCCCCCCCCTCCGCCAAATAAAATGAACTCAACCCCCCCCCCTTTTATTTCAAGTAAAAGTATTATTTCATGCAAATCTAAAATGCATTAAATCAGGACTGTCCACCCCATAAGAACAGTAGCTCACCTCCCAAAACGAAATTATATACTAAAATATTATCCTTCCCCCCCACCCCTCTGATGGTGCACATTTGATTCAATGGCCAGAAAAATTACGCTGAACTTTTTTTGCTTTCAAATGATTTCTCCTAAGCTTGTAACAAAAAGTCTTCGTTATCAAAATGTTTTTTGGAATCTAGATTCTCAGCAAAATCGTTATTGTTGCAGCTATGTCTAGCACAGTTTGTGCATATAGTTGCACACTTCAGTCCACTTTCAGACTTTTCAAACACTCACTATATCCAATGAACCCCTCAGAGCAAGCACAAGATTTGAGGCGCAGAAAGTCTTCTAGAGCTTGACTGTTGTAATAAGACGCAGATTATATTTCTGTGGTGCTTTCTTTGCACCCATCAAAAATGACACTAGCTTTCCCATACTTACAAGTGACCTATACACTGCATTGCTGGCATATTTCCTTGAAGCTTACAGAACCAAAAATATGATCAAGCAGGTATCTTCCATCTATTACATATGATGTAGTGAGAAGCAAAGGGATGTCAGTGGCAAAATTAAAAATTTGGAGATAACCAGTACAAATGGTTAGTGAACCTCTCCTCTATCTTGGGGCAAGAGATGGTACTAGTAGACGTGGTAGTTGCTTCTATACAGCATGATTTAGAAAAAAAAAATCAATGAAAACCTACCTAGAATGTTATCTTTAAACGTGTTTTATTCAAAACTTGAAAATGTTCACTTACATCCCTTTGCTTCTCACTGCCTCATATATGACACCAACTGTTCGTTCTGTGATGGTAGATGAACCTTTTGCTTCAGATAATAGCACTTTAACGATACAGTATTCCTTCTGAAACCAGATTCTTCGAATACTGATGGAGGATCAGCGCATAACTCGTACCAGAAGTTTTTAGCAATTTGTTATTCCATCTTTACTGTTCATACCATTAGGCGTAAAAGATGGTTTGGGCTTACACATCTTTACAGATAATAACTACTCTCATAACAGAAGCTGAAGACATAGCTGCTTACCTCCTTTACAAAGAAATGTCACAAAATTGTTTGCCATCAATATCCTTTGATGTTACTACACGAACGTTAAAGGTCTCATCGCAACTCACTTTATCATCAGCGAACAATACTACTACTAATTTGAGAGGGAAGAAACTTCTGGGGGCTTTAGAAACAGATTGTAATTTCCAAATTGAGAGACAAAAAGGTGTAAATATTCAGCATTCTATTGTTGTATTGCTCATTGCTCTCAGCAAGACTTGTTCCATCGTTGAATCACTACAGGTTCTAGACCACCAGAATTTGTCACTGCGTTAGATCGCTGGATAGCTGATGTTTTAGCTGATGTTTAATGTGATCAAATTTTTTTTATCGCATAATGTACTCAAAAGTTTCAGATAGTGTTGCAAGTATATGTTCGCAGATTTAGCATAATTCGCATAACCAGCTGCGTAAAAGAGAGGTAGCTCGGTGTTTGCAAATGAGGACCCCCACCGACTTAGAGGGTGCAGAATTGCAGCTTTGTCCATCTCACTATTCGCAATTTCGGTTTGTCCCCCCTTACGGTGATGGCAGAAGATTGTAGAAAAGTTGAAGTAAGTTAATCAAGAAGAAGTAGGGAAACTTTGGTCAATTTGAACTTTTTTTATGCTGCACAGGAATTTGGTTTTCCAGCGCTCTAAACAGTTTAATAACTCCAGTCACAAATAATTTGGTTACTGAGCTCGCTTAGATCTTTTAGAATTCTTAGTCTGATATTACCATATAATTGTGTGACATTTTGTACTTCGGAAAAGTTTAAATCAGGGAAATTTTTTCGTGAACTTCACTGCAATAGTTGATTTTAGAATGTAAATTCAGGGTCCTCCCCCCTTCCCCCCCCAAAAATAGCGATGGCGCACCCCTTAAGTGTGACGGAGTACCCATCCAGAATAAAAGCCCTCAAAAAAGAAAGAAATAATCCTTGAAAAAACTGCCTTAAAAATTCAAATACCGCAAAGCTGCTATATGGACCCCCCCTCAATCCCCCCCTCCGCCTGTCCACCCCTGCTAATTAGAATTTTTTCTGTGAGAGTTTATTATTTTACTATTATAGAGTGGTTTCTGCGAAGTTTGAGAATTTTTTTTAAGTAATAGAAATTATTTTTATTTAAATAGAAGATTATTTCATCCCCCCCTTTCCCCCCAAAACCCGACGCGCAAAGTGCTGGGACTTTTTACCCCTTCTTGCTGGAAGGGTCAGAAGTAATTTGCAACAGGTTTCGTCTTTTTTTTTTGGATGTTTGGGTTTGGCCATTTTTTGGCCTAATTTTACTGTACTATATCCAAACGTCCTCCATAAGCGAGAGGTGTGGGGACATGGCACGCCACTTGAGTACCTCATATCCTTGAAGATAGCGTAGAGAGAAAGTTGCGCAATATATATATTTGTGCGATCAATTTCCAGTTGATAAATAGATTTTGGGTGCCTTAAAAACATATGCAATACAACCGACGTTAAAATGTCGCTCACATAAATACGAGCCGTCATAGTGCCTTGAAGAGGATCCAATAGAATTTTCTTCAAGGCACTATGACGGCCTCTGGGGAAATGTTTCAAAAAGAATATCTTCTTCAAGGTCTCACCTTGTGTAATCGCAATGTGTCGGTAAATAACAAATGCATTCAAACGCGTGTGCGTACGTCAGTACCATTGAGACTGAATGGGGATTCATTTTTGAAGATCGCATGCCTTCAGTAATTCGCAATCCAGCTTGCCCAAGTATGGAAAATATCCAATACAAGAATCAGGCAGTGATATGGGAATAGTTTTCCGTGTTGCATGGAAGGTCGTCCAGCGGATTCATGTAAGGTAGTAAATGACATTGAATCGGTGCTTGTGACATTATTGGTGTGGGAAGGAGCGCTCGTTTGGTTTCGCAACCTTTGCACTCATTTCTTTTCCTAGAATGCACTAACCCAACGCAAGAATAGACTACACCTTCTGTGGCCCACTGTCACCAAGACCAAGCAGTTATCGCATCTCTCCGACTGAGATGGCGGCCGATACGCATGTACAATCAACCTGCTTGTCTGAGTTGCACCCGTTTACGACTCAATGACATCTCTGATCATAACAGAGTACTTTGAAGACGACACATACGTTTGAATATCCCCACAGCACAAGCAATCATGCTTTTAAATTTTCCCAACTGCGTATTTGGTACTCGAAGAGCGTCCGCACTTTAGCGTCCTAGGCATCAAAATTTAAATCATTTACATGTCTACATCTCTGACGAATTTCGTTATTGTAGCTTTTTTAGTGTATATACCATGCGTTCATCTTTGAGTATTTTCACAGCCAGTTTTTCATTTTCATTTCTTATTAATAATAGCAAGCATATTATATTTCTTTTTGTAATAGTGGAGATTTCAGAACCGAAAACTGGATTATAAAAATAATAACATATTTTCTTTACCTCGCACAGCGTTACTATACCACTTTTAACTTATTAATGATTTTGTTTTATTGGCTTTTTATAGATTATGTTTAAAAAATAAAAAGGAAACTTATGAAAGCACATGAGGTTTTATTTTAGTTTATCTGACCAACAGGATTTAAACAGTTAATTAATCATCCAAACTTTCATTTATTTATTTTAATTTGGGGTTAATTAAAGGTTCGATTAAATACTATTTCACTTCCAGTAAAATATGAAAATATATCGATTGATGTGGGAAAAATGTGAGAGTTCAAAAAAAAAAAAAAAAACAGCGCTATTTCTTTTAAAATTCAAGTAGGGGAAACCGGGTACAGGTGATATAGGGGAAAGTTGATACGAGGACCTTAATTTTCAAGTCAGCATGTACCCAGAATTAAGATTCTTATGAAGAAGCAACTGACTTATGCTACTTTGACTTCCTTTCTCGGGAGAACCTATGTTTTTTGCTTGAGCCTTATTCAAAGAATATTTTTTTTTTTTTTGCAGAAAAGTACGTTTAACTAACTTTGAAATCTCGTCTTGGGTGTTTAAGTGATGATACCAGAGTATGCAAAGTAGGGCATTGTGGTGTAAAGTCAAACAGTTAAGATAACTTACCTTTTTTCGAAATGAACAAATTGGAAATTTGATTTGGAAATCAAATTAAATACAGAAATTACAATGTATGTATAAAAAAAATCTTGCATATGTCTATTATTATTGAAAATATGTCTTTACTTTTAAAAAACATCTTTATGAAAAGTTTTGTACGAAAGCGAGATAAATTCAGTGAAAGCCTGAATAGTATCACCATCAGCACAGAACTAAAACACAAATCAATTTTACGACTAAATTGATATTATTAAAGTATACGAACAATCTTAACTGAGTAATTATAATTGATTTAGTGTATTTAAATTTTCCTTAACAAAGCAAACATTGTTTTTTTTTTTTTTTTTTTAAATAAAAAAAGTGTGCTGAAAAAATGTTTTTATGAAGGAAGTTACTGCCGATAAAGAAAGAATGAGTTAATAGAAGAAAATGAAAGTAGCACTATTGGGCAGTAATGGCTGTTTATGAGGTATTATCTCTGGCGAGGGAGTTGAGAATGGATACTTATATATGAACGCTGAAATCGCCTACTGTTATGAAAAGCATATCCTTTCATTTTCTCGTGACTAATACATCCGGGAACGTAATTATATCTTACTTTTGATATGAGTTCGCGAATTAATGACCGGCTTTTTCTGGCGTGTGGAGCCGAAAAGCCGTTTTTGTAAGACGTCCACTTTCTGTGCGAAGTAAATGAAATACGCCTTAGAAGGTATAAAGGAAAAAGCTGACAAAGTTACATTAGTGGTTGAATAGAAGCAGTTTTCAGGATTTTTTGACTTTTGAAAACATACGATAAATTTGGAACAAAATAAAGAAGTTTTAGACATCATAGGATGTGGCCTTGTTTCTAATTTTCACGACGCGTGCTTTAGAAATTGGGAAAAAGAGATGGTGTGAAAATGAAGTGTGTAAGTTACTATTTATCTGCTGAAGTAAAATGCAAGATTGGGATGAATTTACTACATTGTTCCAATAAACAAAATGCATAGTGAACTAGACCGATTTCAATCGATAAAAATACTTTTAAGTGAAAAAATAATAAAACGACGTATTTACTTTCTGATGCACCGAAAGTGGTTAAACAAATAATTAAACATATATTCATATGCTTAACTTATTAAGTTTAATGGGACCTGAGCTGGAATTCTAACCCCAGCACTCCCCTTTAGCAGTCAGACTTCTCTGACCACTAGGCAATGTGGTCGGTATGTAATTGTAAAAAGTTGTATGATAATTTTATAATTATAAACATGAAATAAATTGCTTATGGAATTTTAATTCGCTTTCAGCACTTCCAATTAAATTAAAAACCCTTTCCAAATAGTGGTTTCAAAATCTCGTGCACAAAATTTTTTAATACAGATGATTTTCGTTACACTACATTAAATATCATTATATTTTAATCTATAGAAATTAATTATCAATGAACGCTCTATTTCATCTTCATAAATGTTTGCATAGCTTATATTACATTTTATCATTTAAAATTTTTGTTTGATGTTGATATCTTCAAAAGCTTTCATCTTCCAAAAAGTGATTTCTGCAGGAACCGCACTCACAAATGCTTAGTCTAATTCAATATATCAAACTCTAACATACTGAAGATGTTCTGATGTACAAGGATAACGTTTGACCTTACTTCGATGAATTTTGAACACTTCAAAGACGTTCATATACTACCACTTATTTCAAAGGATTTCCTTTTAACAATTTGGAAAATAAATCTTTATCATTAGGAAAGAATCTTAAATACATTTTGCCTTCATTTTCATTATCTCACACAAGTTTCACTGTTGGATACTAGAATATGTAGAGAAAATGAAGTTTTATTACACATTGCTCCTCCCTTTGTCTATTAAATTCCCGAGCTCTCGTAATCTAATTCACAATTCACAAATGATAAATGTGTCAAAAATCATTAATTTTGATACCGCTTCGTGCTTAAATAAACTGCTTCCTTTTCTGCATGTTAAATCAACCAGAGCTGTTAAAATAAATGCTGAAAAATACGAGGTATTCTTCAAAAGAAAAATAAATAAATGGTACACCGTCAGGGAAAAAGAGCTGTTTACGGTTATTCATTGAATAGTACTAATGAAAAATCTGATTTTGCTATATAAAAGGTGTAGACCAAGAGCTGACCCCCCAAAACACGATTTATCTCTTTTATGGCTTGTGGCCGGTTAAAATAATAAAAAAATGCAATTTAAAACTTTGGCTCGAATCCCCCCCACTAATTTTGGGTCACACGGCTGCGTGGGTGGATGAAAGGTCAAAAAAATGAAAAATATCAAAGTGATGAGTTAAATGGCTAAAAACTATATAATAGCATTAAATTAATAAGAAAAAACCCGTAGCGAATTTCCCCCCCAGCTATGTTGGGGCGAACGTGGTGCCCCCCAGGCGTAAAGTATCGATTATTAAACTTAAAAAAAAATGATCACTTTCGTGGGGGGGAATTTTACAGGGTATTAGTTTCATTATTTTGATTGCCAAAAAAAATTCCCCCCCAGTAACTATGGGTCAATTTGTCAAAAAAATTTTTTTTTGTTCCTCTTTATTTGGTTCAAGTCGAGTATTATTCGAACTTATGCATGACTGTTTAAGTTGCAAAAAAAAAAAAAAAAACCCAAAGTTTGAACGTTTTTTCATTAAAAAAAACTCGTCGCAATCCCCCCCCCACACCTATGGAGTGGGTTGCTACGCGGTGCGCAGTTTTACAGCGTTGTGCCCCCCCCCAGGGGTGAATTGTCGATAGATTAAATTAAAAATAAATGATCACTTTCGTGGAGGAAATTTTACAGAGTATACATTTAATTGCAAAACAAAATATCTCCTCCCCAGCAATTATAAGTCTACTAGCTGCATTGCCAGGCGTTGCACGGTCTACCTCAAAAATGTACGTGTATTCGGCGTTCCAAGCATTTTATACAATTATATAAATTTTCTCGCTTTCATTACATTTCTTACTACTGCTCCACTCCTATTAGTCAAAGCGCAATGTTATATAGCCTATAGCCTTCTCAATAAATGGACTATTCAACACAAAATGAATTTTTCAGTTCGAACCCGTCGTCCCTGTAGACCAAGAGCTGAGCCCCCAAAACACGGTTTATTTGTTTTATGGCGGGTGGCCGGTTAAAATAATAAAAAAATGTGATTAAAAATTTTGACTCTAATCCCCCCCCCCTCCGCCCACTATTTTCGGGTCACACGCTGCATGGGTGGATGAAAGGTCAAAATAAAAGAAAAATATTAACATAAGTGAAATGGCTAAAAATTATATAATAACATTAAATTAATTAAAAAAAACCACGTAGCAAATCTCCCCTCCAGCTATGTTGGGGCGAATGTGGGAGCCCCCCCCCCCCCAGAAGTGAATATCGATTGTTAAAATTAAAAAAAAAATCACATTCGTGGGGTTGGGGATGGGGAACTTTACAGGGTATTTGTTTCATTATTTTGATTTCCAAAAAATCTCCCCCCCCCCCCAGTAACTATGGGTAAATTTGTCAAAAAAAAAAGTTTTTTGTTTCTCTTTATTTGGTCCGAGTCCAGTACTATTCGAACTTTCCCATGACCTCTTAAATTGTAAAAAACAATTGCAATTATTTATTTGGTAAAAAAACACGTAGAAAATCCCCCCCCATCCAGCTATGTTAGGGCGAACTTGTTGCCCCCCAGGAGTGAATTATCGATTGATTAAATAAAAAAAAAAAGATTACTTTCGTAGAGAGGAGGGATTTTCTCAGTGTTTACATTTGATTGTAGCAGGAAAACCCCCCCCCCAAAAAAAAATTTTTTTTTAAATTTAAATTAGAAATTTTGAAATATTTTTCAAAATGAAAGGAAGCAATTCAGCGTCCGTACATCTGCTTCTACCATTGTGTGCTCAGCATGAAAAGAAGGAAGGGGAAAGTATACGCCTGTGATGATTTCTTCTTGCTATTTCCAAGGGCAGTTTCGTCAGTGATCAACTGGAGCCAACACAGTGAAGTCGTTATAGCTGTTGGTTTTTCTTTTCGGAGCACGCTGTACCGCATCCTTAAACTGAAAACGTAAAAAAATCCTTTTTTCAAAAATATATTTTGATGTTTTCATATTATGAGTGTTTTAAAGGGTAATTTTAAGTGTAGCCAGCCACCAGATAAAAGATAATTTAGTATATTATCTCTAGAGTATACATTTAATTGTTTTAATTGCAAAAAAAAAAAAAAAAAAAATCTCCCCCTACCCCAGTAATTATGAGTTTATTTCACAAACAAAAGTGATTTTATGTTAAAATTGCAATAACGACTTTTTTACTTGTAAATGTTAATGCGTTAATCCGATGCGTTAAATGAATTTTTAAAATAATAATTTGGAAATTCATATAGATTTATTTACCTTCAGCATATTGGTTGTGATAGTGTCTATCTAATTTGATAAAAATGTTCCTGCAATCTCGATGATATAAATCTGCTTCTGTTAAGAACTCGGAAAAATCTAAATCACGGAATTTCAGTTTTCAGTGTTTTCGAATCTTTGAAACTTTTATTCCTTCAAATAAAGTTTCTGTCAAAACATTATCTTTTATCTGGTGGCTGGCTACACTTAAAATTACCCTTTAAAACACTCATAATATGAAAACATCAAAATATATTTTTGAAAAAAGGATTTTTTTACGTTTTCAGTTTAAGGATGCGGTACAGCGTGCTCCGAAAAGAAAAACCAACAGCTATAACGACTTCACTGTGTTGGCTCCAGTTGATCACTGACGAAACTGCCCTTGGAAATAGCAAGAAGAAATCATCACAGGCGTATACTTTCCCCTTCCTTCTTTTCATGCTGAGCACACAATGATAGAAGCAGATGTACGGGCGCTGAATTGCTTCCTTTCATTTTGAAAAATATTTCAAAATTTCTAATTTAAATTAAAAAAAAAATTTTTTTTTGGGGGGGGGGATTTTTTTTCCTGCTACAATCAAATGTAAACTCTGAGAAAATCCCTCCTCTCTACGAAAATAATCTTTTTTTTTATTTAATCAATCGATAATTCACTCCTAGGGGGCAACAAGTTCGCCCTAACATAGCTGGGGGAGGGGATTTTCTACGTGTTTTTTTTACCGAATAAATAATTGCAATTGTTTTTTACAATTTAAGAGATCATGGGAAAGTTCGAATAGTACTGGACTCGGACCAAATAAAGAGAAACAAAAAACTTTTTTTTTGACAAATTTACCCATAGTTACTGGGGGGGGGGGAGATTTTTTGGAAATCAAAATAATGAAACAAATACCCTGTAAAGTTCCCCATCCCCAACCCCACGAAAGTGATTTTTTTTTTTTAATTTTAACAATCGATATTCACTTCTGGGGGGGGGGGGTTCTCCCACATTCGCCCCAACATAGCTGGAGGGGAGATTTGCTACGTGGTTTTTTTTAATTAATTTAATGTTATTATATAATTTTTAGCCATTTCACTTATGTTAATATTTTTCTTTTATTTTGACCTTTCATCCACCCATGCAGCGTGTGACCCGAAAATAGTGGGCGGAGGGGGGGGGATTAGAGCCCAAATTTTTAATCAAATTTTTTTATTATTTTAACCGGCCACCCGCCATAAAACAGATAAACCGTGTTTTGGGGGCTCAGCTCTTGGTCTACAGGGACGACGTGTTCGAACTGAAAAATTCATTTTGTGTTGAATAGTCCATTTATTGAGAAGGCTATAGGCTATATAACATTGCGCTTTGACTAATAGGAGTGGAGCAGCAATAAGAAATGTAATGAAAGCGAGAAAATTTATATAATTGTATAAAATGCTTGGAACGCCGAATACACGTACATTTTTGAGGTAGACCGTGCAACGCCTGGCAATGCAGCTAGTAGACTTATAATTGCTGGGAAGGAAATATTTTGTTTTGCAATTAAATGTATACTCTGTAAAATTTCCTCCACGAAAGTGATCATTTATTTTTAATTTAATCTATCGACAATTCACCCCTGGGGGGGGCACCACATTGTAAAACTGCGCACCGCGTAGCAACCCCCTCCATAGGTGTGTGGGGGGGGGATTGCGACGAGTTTTTTTTAATGAAAAAACGTTCAAACTTTGGGTTTTTTTTTTTTTTTTTTTTGCAACTTAAACAGTCATGCATAAGTTCGAATAATACTCGACTTGAACCAAATAAAGAGGAACAAAAAAAAATTTTTTTTGACAAATTGACCCATAGTTACTGGGGGGGAATTTTTTTTGGCAGTCAAAATAATGAAACTAATACCCTGTAAAATTCCCCCCCCCACGAAAGTGATCATTTTTTTTTAAGTTTAATAATCGATACTTTACCCCTGGGGGGCACCACGTTCGCCCCAACATAGCTGGGGGGGAAATTCGCTACGGGTTTTTTCTTATTAATTTAATGCTATTATATAGTTTTTAGCCATTTAACTCATCACTTTGATATTTTTCATTTTTTTGACCTTTCATCCACCCACGCAGCCGTGTGACCCAAAATTAGTGGGGGGGATTCGAGCCAAAGTTTTAAATTGCATTTTTTTATTATTTTAACCGGCCACAAGCCATAAAAGAGATAAATCGCGTTTTCGGGGGTCAGCTCTTGGTCTAGTGCCCCTTTTTTGAGTTTCGAAGAAAAAAATGCGGATTTTCTCATTTTTATGTAAAAATATTCTTACGTTTTATATTTAAAGAAATATCAAATTCTATTCAAATTCAACAATAAACACACTAATTATATACACCGATTACAGATAACTTATGAAACTAAGAAATGGAATCTGTACCAAATTCATTAACAAGTTATTTTTCCCATAAGCCGCAGAGCTTAGTTTGCTCTTACTTATAATATAACTAATCAATTCCTTCAAAGTAAGCTTGTTATTTCTGAAGGTGAATCTTCATTTAGAACAAATTATGGAAGTTTCTAAGCATTAAAATAATGATAATTTGTATCACAAAGCGCATTAAAATGCAGTTCCGGAGTTTGAATGGTCTATTATGTTATTTAATTGAGAAAAATCTTTATAGCTCCAAGTTCTGACGATTTGAACTGCATCTACTTAGAAAGTTCTTAATACTCTATGCAATGCTCCAGACGGCGTTTGCTGCATATGAAAGAGTCTTTATCTACTTGAATCTAGATGCTGCACTAAGAGAGTTCCAAAAGTAGTCATTGTCATGCATATTATGAGTGTATGTGTCAGTAGAGAAGGGTTTTCCAAAGGATTTTCTCGTCTTCAATTAATTGTTCAGAAGATTCAAGTTTGCTGTCAACAAGCAAATTTTTTCATTTACTAAAATTTCCAGAAATAGTTCCCCAAAATGAAATTCCTTATGAAGCGTGAGACAAAAGTTTCAAAAGCATGTTTATACAAAATAAATTTAAAATATTACTATATACTTACACATGGTTTATGATTTTGTTGTTTGAATAAATATTGTGTTGTGTTTCTTTAAAGTAATATTTTTCGCTGACATTGACTAATAATTGTAAACGTGTGTAGTAAATGATTCGCATCATTCCAAGGAAAGTTAATTCAAGATTGTTTTATCTTTTTTTTTTGATACTGGAAAAAACAAGTGCAATTATACATAATTATACTTTTGTGTAGTACCCATATCAGTGTTTCGCAGATTAATTGATTTTTGTACAAACCTTTTATACAAACCTGTAAGACACTACTTTAGTATATATATATATATATATATATATATATATATATATATATATATATATATATGTGTGTGTGTGTGTGTGTGTGTAAAAAATAATACGTAATACTGGTTAAATGTAACGTTTTTAACAAACTTTTAATCTTAAATGACTGGGTAAAAAGAAAAACGAAGAAAAAAAAAACTAAAACAATCAAATTTGTTTCTGAAAAATTAAAATTTTCCCAATCAAGGATCTATAGAGTAAGAAATAGTACAGTTGTATTATCAGTATTGTCGCTTCTGCTCTTGGACAAGTGCCAAAAACATTGAAGAGGCAAATGTTTAATGAGGGAAAACATAGTCGAGAATGGGTATAAATATTGGATAAAAATTATTGTTAGGTCAACTAGCTTGTTGGAGCTATTTCATAGTGTTTAAGATACGCGCGGTTCAAAAACACGTTGCAAACATACAAAAATAATAAGGGTTGCTATTGCACGAAACGCCAAATCCCTACCAGATTTTTGTAGAAAACATATTCAGTCCATGCATATGTTTTTTTTCATCAATTTCTGATAACTTAAAAAGTGATAGATGCAATCAAAAATGAGTGACAGTCTTTACTTGTCCATATAAGGAAACATAATGCAATTCGACTTTTCTGATGTTAATTTCCAAGAAAGAAAAAGAAGATAAAGAAAATTGTCTAATTTTATGCTAGAGTTATTTTTGCACAGTGTTTAAAAAATGTTTGGTAAAAAAATAAATATTCGCAAATGAACGGGAAGGATAAATTTCGTTATAACTTGAAACGCTGAATTTTTGACGAATTCTTTTGAAGCAAATATATTCTTATTAAATGTATTGCATTGACTTCCATCTTAATATTAAACTAAAGACCATTTCAAATGTAGTAATTACAATTATGAGTCTTCTTTGTTCTTTAAAGAAAAACAGTGCTGCTCCATTTTTCAGATAACCTACACATTACAAAAGCTTTTAAATGCAATGGAAAAACACACTAAAACAATCGCTTCTGAACTTGAACAAGAGAAGTAGATGTCGAAGAGGCGTACTTTTAATAATAAAAAGCAGAAAAACAATCGGAAATGGGTATAAATAATAGATAAAATATTTTCAGCAATAAATTAAGCGTTAATATTCATGATAAATACAGATATGTCTCTCTTGGGTGTTATTTTCTTCGTCTGTAGAAAAGAAGCAAAAAGGCGCTTCAGAACTCGTAAATCCTCAGTTTATGGCTGGCTGCAGTTATCGACGTTATCGAAGCGTAATATTTCCCCTTTGCGTTGTGAAATATGAACTGAAACTTTGGTTATTGTCACAGTTTTCAAATTATGCATAATTATGTTTATCTTTTGATTACACATCATTCAAAATTTTCTGTGCCCTTGTTGCAATGCATTCTATCGAACCAGTCATGAAAAACATGCTTGTTCAGTGGTCTAGAAGTACGTCTAAAACTTTACAGCTGGCGTTGTTTTATAGGGTTTAAAGAAGTATTTTGTAAGAAAATACATTGGTAAAAGTATAGCGAGAAGTAAGGTTGTTGTTGTTGTTACTATATGAAACGGTTAATTCCAGGCGAGTATTTTGCAACAAAGTGTTTGTTCGAAAGTGTAAATTCATTTCGCCTATTAAATCTTATTTTTATGTTATCTTCCTCAGCACAAGTCGTTTCCATATTTTTTACAGAATTCAGTATAATAAAAACTAAACAGAAATACTTTGACAAGAGTTAAAAGCTTAACTTTTGCATCTTCTAAATTTTAACAATAGAAAAATGAAAACGAAAATAACAATAGTTTGTTAGAAATTATTTTACTATGTGTAAACTACATGAAGGGGTAAATTTAAATTTTAAAGCTGTTTCAGTACAGTTATAAAAATCCAAAAAAATTACTTCGTTGCTCTTTTTTTCTGTTACATTGAAAACATTTTAAATGAACTGAAGTAAGTTTCTAAGTTGGTTTGAGAAAATAAAATAAAATGCAGTGTGTTAATTATTTTTTAAACGTATAGGTAATTGTTTTTCTTCTGACCTGTTATCTTTTTGTATCCTCAACTTTGGTGAATTGTTTTGTATTTAGGTATTGAAGCATGAACCAAAGACAATTTTTCTAGGTTAAAAATTTTCCGACAAAATATTCAACAGGGGTAGAAATTTTGATTATTTAAGTCTCTTAATTAATGAGTGAGATTCTTGCGCTTTGCTTTTTTTTCATCATTTGTTTCAAAATATAGTGTTGTTGTATATTTGAATAAAGCGTATCACAATGTAGCTTTAAAAATGATACTATTTTTGTGAGAAAACATTAAAATATCAACTACGGTTGAATAAATAATTTTCAGAAAATATAAAAACAAATCATTGAAAATTGTTAACGTTCGAAGGGTAATAAGCTATAGAATCTGCATTTAAATACATTTTAAAAATTTTGTTAAACATGTTGAGATGTTTTAAAAAATGGCTTAGTTATGAGAAAAATATTCAATTTAATTCAAACAAAACTAATACAATATTTGCAACAATTTTTAAAAAGCATATAAATGCTTCATGCTAGAAATATTGCAGTAGTACTTTTTAATTCATGTTATTGTTAGACACAAATAAATAAAAACAAACTCAAATTTCTGTTTTTGAAGGATATAGAGGTTTTCAACAGCACACAAAACAAAAAACAGTAAAACAACAGAAGAAAATATAGATATTGTATAAATTACTTTTAGTTACCAGACAATAATGGACGTTTAAGACATTACAGGTACCAATCAAATGTCTCGAAATGTATTATGGAATGGATATTGTACTCATGTTGATAATATGCTCTACATATGATCGGACTGCGCTAGGTTGTAACAAAAATTCCAAAACCTATTCTTTATGAGATTTTGTTTAAGATTATTCTTATTTTTTCTTAAGAAACTAATATTTTTTCTTTAAGAGCTAACGAAAATCCTTGGAAAACTGTTATCAGAAAGTTATATGAAAAAGACTCCCACTATATCAAAAAAAAGCTGCTTTTGTTCTAAGGTTTTCAGTATTGAAACATTTTCGGAATAAAGCAGTGAAAATCATCATTTTAAATTCTCACTAGTAAATGCAACAGTGTGGATAGTAAGTGCGATGGCATAAATTAAATTGATAAATCAATATCTAACAAATTTTAGATAATTTTCTCTTTTATATTTTGAATTTGTAGTTACATATTTTGTCGAATTGTCACCATTCCCGCTACTCCCCTGAAAAAAGGTTTGTCAAAAAAACTTAAGTTCTCAAAAAAAGTCGGAAAAATATTTTTTTTTTATTCCTATTGATTTGTATTAAATTCATTTTGTCACCTAAGAATGTAACTCAAACTGGAAGAACTAGATATATCAAAGTATTTAAAGCCAACTTTGATAATCATCTAACAACATAACTCAACATGCCCGGAATCAATAGAATTTCATAAAACATAACCATAAAAAGTTGTTTTCAATTAAAATATTGCATAAATGCATGTTAGAAAATGAAAGCTTTGTAAAAGGAAATCGGATGCTTCAAAATTTGCGTGTCAAATCCGAGGAGAAAAACAATTTTCTCCATTCATGTTCTTCTATTCTGTTTTCTCCGTGTTCCCTTGGGTGTATTTCAATGAAAGCGCTTTTGTTTGAGTTACAAATGAGTAATGATATGAAAGAAGGGACAAGCATAATAACTGTTATTCATAAATGAGCAGATGCGAGTGACACCTCAAAAACTTTAGTAAGTGGTATTTTCCTTTTCTACAAGGCTCTTACTTATTGCTGAGTACATCAATAATTGCATGAAATATTATGTTTAGAGCTGCAATTATTAAAAGAAAGAAAACAATGCTTAAAATGTTTCAGAAAATCTAACTAACAATGGGGCTAGAAGACGTGAATAATTCAATCCCTATTGGCAATTTTCTGATTCTGACGTACCAAATAAATGGTTTCTCATTTTGATTTCATGATCATTCCCTGATCTTTTCGGATTCCGTTTTTAATTTAGAGTGCAATTTACAAGACAGTTCGATCGAACAGGAAAATTCTTTTAACTCGATAGTTACTACGACAAGCGATACAATTTGTATTGTGATTGCTTTAAATAATTCAATGACAATTTTAATTTACACTGATGAAACTGGTAGATAAAATGTCGACTGATTTAAATTTCGAGAAGTATATTTTAGTAATAATTATGAGTAGGAAATGTAAAATGTTTTAATCATTCTTATGTTTCTCGTTTAAATACGAAAAATGTTTTGGTATTATAGAATTATGATTACACAAATATTATGTATACACATACTTTATACAAGTTATTTCGAGAGTGCTATACTAGCCTTAGAAGGCATTAGATTCTAGCAGTTGTGGAGGCTTCTGACGTCATTTCGAACAAAGTGTATACATTTTTTAAGGCATTTTTTATTAAAAGATTGTTACTCTCATTCTAATAGCGATTTCTATTGAATGCTGATGATATTTTTATTTTATTAAGTAGGAAGCATTTCGTGCTTAAGCAATATTCTTGTTTCAAATCGATGTCATGTTTGCTGAAAAGGAATTACAGTATAACCCCGATTTGACTAGTGTCAAGAGACTGGAAAAAATTTTCTTTAAATAAAGAATATCGTTAAATCGAGAAGCATATCATTCAATGCAATTAAATGCAGACCAACGAAAGATATCATTAAATTTAGGAAATCTTTAAATCGAAGTTATACGTATTTAAAATGATACTAAGTAGAAGGAATAGTTGTAACATATTTTTCCTAGCACATGAGTTTTAATGAAAATACTCTATCTGAAATTCGAGAGATTATTGATATGGGGGCCTTTCTACTACAGAGTAATAAAGGACATCATCCTATGCTATATTAACCAATTAATGCTTAGTGCTCTGGTTCATCGATACTTTTTATAGCTGCAATTGCGTGTCAAAACTTCGTTAAAAGAAATGAGACGCAATGTAGTGTTTCGTTACCCGAATAAGCTTCCTTTTGCTTTGATGACTTGCAAGATGCTTTCCTTTTTTAAGCTCTCTTTTTGAATAATCGCGCATCTGGTTTTGATTTCGTACGTAATCAAATTTTGCTGTTGCCAGTTAAAACTTATCTTCTCCTCTTTTCATGCTACATTTGTATTTAAATAAATAAATACATTATACAAATTTAATTCTACTTGCTCTGTCCAAGTCACTTCAAATCATAATGCATTAATAAAATGCATTTGTCTACATGTTTTAAACAATGTCATTCGAAAGCTCATATAAAGGAATTTAAAGAAACAATCTGCAGTAAATTATTTTTAATTTAGAAACTGGTTTTAGATTTTGACGTTAGATAAAACTAAATTCTTAACAACGATTGAAAAGAGAGTTAAAAAAAAAAAACACCTCCATTAAGATCGAAGAAATCGAAATCATATTCGGCAATAGCAAATAGAAGCGTTATTGAAGCATGCAAGAGATTGAGAAAGAAGAAACGAAAATGGTTAAAAGTCAGTTTAGAGCAAATGAGATGCGTTCTGTATAACAATGGAAGGGGGGGGGGACAAAAAACGGAAATACAACTTCTTTGTCACTGCTCGTCTTTATTTGTTATCACGACACTATCATTTTTTAAGAATACTTGTTTGCAGTAAAAAGCAAATGCTCATTCAGTAAAAGAGAACGAATGAAAGTATGAGAGATTTTTTTTTTCGAGATGTAGTTGCATTTCATTCTAACTACTGAATGCATTTGCACCACGTCTATTTCTTGCAGACAAAAAGGTTATGAATCAATTTCATAAGTTGTGTTTTTTTGCTCTATGTGGTTCTCCAAGAAAGAAAATTGCACATTAGCTAAGATATATTTGCAAAAGCTCTAAGATTATACACTTTTACGAAACTAATTTTAGTTCTAAATGAAACTATTTAGAGGCTTTCAAGATTATCGTCAATTATATAATACTTTCATCCTCCATACGGGATAGATCTGCCTGATGATTTGCCTGACATAGCTAAGGCTTAAAAAAAAATGCAGAAGAAGTATATACCACATGCATTTTTATCGTCTTTGGATATGAAACAATCGCATATTTGATATTATTACCACTTGTGTAACTTTATACTGCCATGGACAGGTAAAGGAGATTAACTGTTTTTTTTTTTTTTTTTCATTTTTCCTTTTTTTTTTTTTACACTTTTGTCATTTATTGTACATTAGTTTTATTGCACTAGTTTGCTTCTTCGGTTTCCGCTGAACAAAAGGCACTCAAAAAACGTCAAATTACAAAATGTCCCTTTTGCTAGTACTGAATCAACACACTTTTCTTCAAATATCTCGAAAACTCATTTCTGCCGATACTGCCGTCCACGGCAGTATAATAATGCATGAATATGTTGGTGTGCACTTACGGATTTGTTAGCGTGACAAGAATTATCCTATTGAAAAATGCTATTTGATATACAATTAAAACTATTAGTATTAAACACTTTTTAACTCTTTAAAGGAACTATTTTTTCAGATATTTTTAATCATTTTTAATCATTTTTTTGCAATTTCAGTAAAAGTAGGAGGAGGGGGGAGGGTGAGTTGTAAAGGCAGGGGATGGGGAAACAGCATAAAGAAAAATATTATGCAATCGAAGTCTAAACTATTTGATAGCTTGTTTATCATGAATATCTATCCGTCATTTTTGCATGTATAAGAATGCCCAAAATTCAAAAATGTGATAGATTAACGTTTTCACACCAGAGAACAAGCTAGCCTATATACTTTTACTAGAACGGATCGCAGATGGACATTATAAAGAAACCAACCGGATCTACAAGATCATCCGCATGAGATAGTACCAGAATCTGCAAATTTGACAGTAACTTTATCCCGTGTGAGACACGGGTGAACCCGTTAATTGGTTATAGACCTTGGTATTAAATAATTGGTGTAGTGTTTAAGTGATAATCGTACATTTTAATCGCCCAGAACACTTGTTGGTTTTACATACCCAGATCATTAATACATTCATTTGTTACAATACATTCTCACTCATCATTACAGCGTTTTGGCAGAGCATAGAACAACGTTTCTGCCATAAAAGCTTAAGATAATTATCAAAAAAGACAAAGCTTGAATTTTGAGATCTGGTATTCAAATAATGTTTTTCTTTTGATTGCGATAGGACCATATTCGTTGTGTCCTTTTTACTAATAGCTTTTATCGCAACCATATTTTGAATTTAAGACATCAAAATTCAAGTGAATGCTAGGATTGAAAAGTAATAGCTCAGTACAGGTAAATTGGATAAAAATGAAACAACGTTTAAAAGCACATGAAAGGATAAAAACTTTATAAAAACGCAGACATGTTTCGGAGGCAATAGCCTCCTTCCTCAGTGCGAAATGTACAAATGGATGAATCAAGGTCGTGGGAAATTTTAAATTGCGTAACCGGAAAAACATTGACCAATCAGCTATCAGCGAGAGCTGAGGCAAAATATGACGTATTCTAACATGTAAGATTGAATAAGATTGTAGAAAAATGCGGAACAGAAAAAGACTCATTGCAAAGATTACTTAAGTTTTTATGAACGTAAAAGGATTCTAGAAAATCTAATTCACCTACTGTTGTAGGTCTGCAAATGATCTTGGCTTCCGAAAAGAGAAAATTGTGCCCTGTGTCCCAACAATGTTTAGCAATTGAAGATTTGTTCAGTTCCTGTTTTTTAACGTGGTTTTCATGTTCTTTCAAACGAAATTTAAGTGAACACCTTGAATGTCCCACGTAACCGATATTACATTGATAAGGAATGTGATATATGCCCCACTGAGCAAGTGGTTGGATTGGGTCCTTCAGTTTGGAAAAAGAAAGTTTATTTATGGGTCTGTAAATTACGCGAAAGTCAAATTTACTAAGAATTCTAGAAATACGAAAAGAAATATGTGGATAAAACGGTAAAACCACAAAATTTGTTGAAGAAAAACTACGTATGTTGGAGGTTTTATTCCGGGTTGAAATTTTGCAAAAAGCCCTGTCGATGACCTGAAGAGGATAACCCCTGTCCAGAGCCACGGCTTTCAAAAAATTGAGTTCATTGTTGAGAAGGGTCTGATCAGAACATATGGAGATGGCTCGGTTGACAAAAGTATAAAAAGCAGACATTTTTTGCTTCCTCGGGTGGCATGAACGAGAGTGTGGGGGAAGACAGACAGCAAATGGTTTTCGGTAAACGGTAGTAGAAAACTTATTATTGTTCTTCGAGATTGCCTCCGAAACATGTGTGCGTTTTCATAAAGTTTTTATCTTTTCTGTGCTTTTAAACGTTGTTTCATTTTTATCCAATTTACCTGCACAGAGCTATCGCTTTTCAATATATAATAGTGTGTGTACACATACAAATACGTACATACTCCTGCTTCCATATATATATATATATATATATATATATATATATATATATATATGTACGTTAGTAGACACGTACCGAAACACGCACTGGATGTATCCACGAATTAACTAGCGTATACCCGTGTATGTATGTGTGTACACTTATTTTGCGTATATACGTATACTCAGGTATGCACGTATATACTCGTATATACACATGACACGTATACAATCACGTTCACGTACACGTTATGCAATTTAAACTTTCCCACGACCTTGATTCATCCATTTGTACATTTCGCACTGAAGGCTAGGATGTTGTGCGTTGGATACTGTTCTTGTTCAAAATGATTGTGTAAGTTGAAGAAGGTCGTAAATAAATAATTCAATTCCGAGACACACGAACGCCTGCATTATAATCATAGGAAAATAAAATCAAGGGACGCGGACGTCATTTAACGATCAATTCGGGAATGCTCAAAAAATTTCTTAACGCAAAACTGACACATGAATCACATTATTCTAACCTCTTTTCTAGTTCTCGTAAATATATATTGTATACTAGCTAATATACCCAGCGCTGCCTGTGTCAGTAATAATATTGAGTTACAATTATTCATATTTTTCTTTATTTTTAGCTTTGCCCCGCGGTTTCACCCGTGTTAGTAAGACGACAATGTATTTAAAAAACTATTTTAAGTACATTACCCTATGATATAATGTAGTAAAAAGTTACACACCCTTATCCACATCGTTTTCCGTTTAATAAGAAAATAAAAAAAAAAAACAATAAAAAAGAATTGAAAGCCCTTGATTTATAATTTTTTTTTTTTAATGAGCCGGGTAATAAATGCTAAAGACCCTAGGGTTAATGGTCTAGCGCTTTACCGACTGAGCTATTCAGTCTCCAAAATTTGAGCTGTTGCTGCAACAAAAAATATATCATGATTATATTTTATTGAATTTAACTTTATTGCTGCTCCTTTCCGTTTAGTCATAGTGTGATATTATATATAGCGTGTAGCCTATAGTATATATATATATATATATATATATATATATATATATATATATATATATATATATATATATATATATATATATATATATATATATATAGCCTATCAATTAACGGTCTATTTACTACAAAAATAATTTTTCATATCAAACCAATATTTCCTGAGATTAGCGCTTTTAAACAAACAAACTCTTCAGCTTTATATTATTAGTATAGATATGGGGGGGATGTGGGACAAAGAAAACTGGTTAAATATTTTCTTTGCTTTTAGCGCCACCTACCTAGTAATATTTTAACTGTACTAACACATTTATTCTATTCCGGTCAAGAAAAGTCAAAGAACATGATAGTACAAGCAATTTTAAAAAAATGATTGTAATATTTTGTAATATTTTGTTGTAAGTCAAAAAATATTTTGTTGTTATTTATTCGTTAAGTTTTTGTTATTAACATTTTGAATAATAATTGAGATCTACAATTTATATGGTGCAGTATTTATTTCTTTAATATTAGGCTTACTTGTATACTAAATGTTTTAAACAGTTAGTCAAGGGCATGACGGCGCAAAGTTGATATGGCAAAGTGAACTAGTTCATTTTATTTTCTTATTTAATCCTGTAACAAATATCTTACTTATTAATTTATTAATTATTTCATTAGCATTCTTTCATTTAATAATTCCCTTATTTATTAATTCATTCACTTATTTCCTTATTTATTCACTTTTTTTTCGTTTATTGTTTCATTTTCTTTTCATTTATTCATTCTCTATTTGTTTTACTCATTTATTTGATCAAAAATATCTTTAACAATCAAATAGAAAATATTTCATGAGAAAAACTTTATTTTTCACTTTTCCACATGAAAAAATGAAGTGAAAAATGTTCACCTTTTTTTTGGAGGGGCAAATTTACTGCCAAAAATTAAAAAAAGTGTTATAATGCAGTTTTTATCATAAAATATATTGTTCTTTCTTTATGTAGCGTAATTTTTAGAGCACATTTCCCATCTGTTCATTTTGAAAAAAAGTAAGTTATCTTAACTATTTCAATTTGCCCCAGATTCCCCCACATGAAGAGGGCAGAAAAAAATCCCCTATAACATGCATACATAAACTTTATTTAAAGGCCATCAAAATTCTGAAAATATGTTCTTATTATATATCATTTTACAGATACTACGAACAATCGCTTTAATTTCCGTAACGAGCTTAAGAAGCGAGTTACAACGTAAATTTAGATTTTCGGTAAAATAGAATTCATCTCTATAAAGGCGATTGTAAAGCAAATCCTTAACTCCAAGCCATGCGTGGAATTTCCAACAACTAATGAAGGCTTGAATTCCTTCACGTATTTGAGTGAATTCTCGCTTATCAATGGAAGATAGGGAATGAGCAAAGTAGATGAAATGTGCATCGCATTACTTGTATTCTGTTTAATAGACAGTCGCTCCAAATTCAAAAGTCCAGGGTAAAATTTTAGTTCTGTCAGTAGTACGCATCAGTACAAATTCAATTCTGCATTTGCAAATTCTTATTGCAATTGCAGAAGACATGCGTTATTTTAAACGCTGTTTTCATACAACATATTCTACTAAACTACTAAGTGTATTTAAGTAAAATAAGAACGGGATCTAAGAATTAATTTCAATGAAACGCAATGTTGGAAATGATAAATCTCGGCATAATTTGCATCCCGGAAAAGCTTTTAAATTTTATATGAATTTTTACATATTGTACACATTTCAGATTGTTTACGCATTTGAAATAACCTAAAGACTATACTTCAGTAGAAAGGTAAAGAGCAGTATCTGCAAACTTTTCGTTTTTTCCTTTTATTTTTTACCATCTCTTATACTTTAACTTTATTGTACAAGCTTTGCTTATTTAGTTTCTGCTGAAAATAAAGCATAAAAAAAGCGTAAAATTCCAACATATCCCTATTATTAGTAGTATATAAACTAAAACACGTTTCTTCAAATGTCTCGAAATCTCAATTTTTCTGATACTGATATTTACCTTTCCACGGCAACTTAGGGCTCCTATACTGTTTTTGTTAAAAATTTGAGCTCTGACGGATTGTATTAACTAATACTTTTGAAGCAGGGATTTCAACAGTTAAGCACAGGATAGCTTTAATTACAGATGAATGAACTGCGCAGTACAGTAGTAAGTACGGAAAATGAAAAATAGATTTACACAATAATCATACATGTTATGCAAACAGTTCATTTTTTTTTTTCGATTTTGAGTTATTGATTACGTTAAAATGACTATGGATGTACCTTGTTTTGTGTGTTGTTTTTTCTTTCTTTAATAGTTTTCTTTCACTGTTTCTTTAATTTTTTTTTACAAAAGTAGGTGCGTTTGTAGTGCTTTCGTGTAGTTCTGTAGTTCTAATTTTCAAATGAAGAAAAGAGTGAAATTATGTTTATTTATTTTTTTTAAACCAAATAACATGTCTGTTTTTTTTTTTTTTTTTAATTATTTATGCTCGACAAAAACCATTTTGTGATGTTTTTTCAAACAGTTTCTTATGCTAAGTTTCTACTAGCATATAGTATTTTCTGTCTTTTTCCCGTTCATTTCATATTTTCCTCTAAGGTAAAAAAAAAGTTGTTTAAAATACGTATACGTTTATCACGGTATAACAAAACCCTAAGTATATTACTTTTGTAAGACAGAAAATATCAAAACCCCATTTTATATGATTTGTTTTCATTTTCAACTTTTCAAATTACGTTCCGGGTTGAAGAATGGTAAAATATCTTTTTTTCCCTTACTCTAATCCTTCACCTCACTAAGGTTTTATTAACTTCAATTAAAAAAGACTTTACTTCATCTTATTTTTTACTGGTATTATTCTACTTAAACTAGGTAAAGTATTTTTCTTGCAGGACTTCAGGCGAAATATATTTTATTTATTTTTCAGAGATTCTCAATACAGATTAAAAAAAAGAAAAAAAAACTATCCCTTATTCCACTGCCTAAAGATCATAATAACCGTCTCTTCGGTTTTTTTCTTTCCTTAATCGTTTTCAAAACAGAACTTTTTAAGTCGAGTTCTTTTTTCCTCTTCAGTACTAACGATTATTTCAGCCTAGTTTTTTCGTTATTAGATCATTGGATAAAACTATTCTTTGTCTTGCATCAATGTTTTTCTTAGGCATATTGAATCAGTTTTCGATTTTCAAAAAAAAAAAAAAAAAATAAAAAAAAAATAAGTGTTAGTATTGCATTTGAAAGTGTTTAATTCATACATAGGTAACGAGGAATGTTAGAGTTAAAATCTTTGACCCTTTGCCCTAAAAAAAAAAGTCGTCACTTCTTTTTTCGTAACACATTTTGAATGCTTTTTGAATCAAAAAATAACTTTACAGCATTTAAAAGTCTTTCACAAACACTGTATTTACTGCAACTGAAATAAATAACCTCATGAAGAGTATTTATGCAAAGTTTCTGAACTGTAGTTAGATGTATCTTTTTTCTCAACATTAATGATTATTTTTTAATGTTTTTTTGAACGCAACCAAGCATTAATTCTATTGAAAAAAAAGAGAAAATCTTCACACATAAAAAGCAATACACTGTGCATTTGCAATTGTTTTTCATTGGTGGCTAGACAATTAAATATTTAGTTTAAAAATGTTTATGATTCCGATTTTGCTCTTAATTGTAAGTAACATGTTTTTATTTTGAATGAATACATTTGCTTAATAAACGCTGCTATAGCTTCTACAAGTTGAATTAAATTTCTCATTCACCATTTTTATATGAACTAGACCTTAATATCTCTTTCAGTCACATTTTATAGAATTAATAATAATTAGAGCTAAACACCAGTGGTCAATTTACGCACACGAAACTGATGGCAGTGATATATATTTTAAAGTGCATCTTCTGTAAAATGTGTCACCGCTGCTGGAGGAATATAATTACACAGCTATTCATCACTGTCTGCTGTAGACAGCGCATTATTGCTAACTGCTAAACGTAGTAATTATTTGGCAAGCGTTTGTCCTTGTCGCTATAATGAAACACTAAAGAAATTAACCAAATGCATATCTACATCCCATATCTTCGCCTCTAACAGCAGAGCATTTGCATGCCACGAAAAGTTTTATGATTAAGGATTACCTTATGTGGCCTTTACTAATTTATTTTGACGCAGCCTTAAGATGAATTTCTTTTTCAAAAAAATAAGTTAAAAGTTGTTGTATTCAAGCCCCGATATAAGATTTTTTTTTTTTTAAATTTACCTACGTGATAACACAATTACGCATCATTCATCATATTTTAAAGTACTTTTCGCTATGAAAACTTTTTTTTTCTTCAAAAGAAAAGTTGTGTTGTGATAAATTACTTATGGTAGTAATCACTTAAACTTTTGTAGTTTGGCAAAAAAAAAGCCTGGTTTTACCCTAAAAAAATATTTTTTTATTTTGTTTCCGAGTTCCCAAAATAGTGTTAATACGAAAATTGATCACATATTGTTTTATATTCATAAATGAAATGCTTCGTGCCTCTAAAGATTTATAATTTTCACATTTAATAGTAGCAACACTTGTCTTTCGTAATGAATGCTTTTTTATTTATTTATTTTTTTTTTTAATTATGAAACGAGATTTCTGTTAAAATAACTTCCCCCTGTAAATCTATGGGTATACCACTGGTAAGGTCATCAAGCTAAAGACTGAGGGATTCCAGAAGCAATATTCGAGACCATAAAGAACCACTAAAATACGCTTGTTATCTTTGTCTGCCTGAAATTTATATGGTTGGTAGCAAAGTTGCTTACTATGGGTAGAGGAGACGGGAAAATGTCCCTTCACTTGTGCCTTGCTCCCTAGTTTGCGAACAAGAAGAAAACTGCCAACGCCATTTTCAAATAGTTTCGCAAGCCATCGTCACTTTGTGTTAGAGGAAATGACGATGTTGGGAAACGAGTTCAGTGGTTCAGAAAAAGGAAAATGCCGAAAATACAAATGACTGTTGCACATTTCCTAACATATTTTCCACGTTACCTTTGATTTTCAAAATTAGGTTTATAAATACTGGTCGGAAATATATATTAAACCGTATTAGTCATAAAAAAAACGATTACTAATGTTCACAAGATCAGTCTAAATAGGAGTGAAAAATTTTACTGGGTGATAGCATACATCTAAACGTTAATACGCTACGTGCACATAAAGCTTGAAACTAATGGATGCGAAACAGACCACAACATTATTACACAGAAACGATTTAGCACAGCAATTTAGTTAAGAAATTGTTGAAATTTTTGCAGCTGTATCAGAATAAACTGTATGCACCTGTAAATTTTTGCAGCTGTATGAAACAGTTTGCAGCTGTATTTACATACTCCGCTAAGATAAAGCACCGATCGTCGTAATGAAGAGCCAATCGACAAGCTTTCATCGATTGCTGCGATGTCGTTGCAAACGCGTGTGGTAGAGTTACAGGCCGCAACTTCAAAAACAAAACATTTTAAGCGCTCTTAAAAACTAAAATTGTTTTCGTAGAGTAATTTTTTGACCTGTTTCGCATCCGTTAGTTTATGGGTTAATGTAAGTATAGTACGTCAGTATTGCGTTTGCAACCTTATGCTCTACATGATGGTTTGCTTGCGTGTATGTTTTTTATCAGCCAGTAAATATTATATATATATATATATATATATATATATATATATATATATATATATATATATATATATATATATATATATATATATTTAGATGGTTGCCCGTTCTTTCTTTTGATTTTGAGTTTAGGTATGAATTTTGTTTCTATTGTGATTTAAATGTTGTTCTATTTTCTTTATATAAATCCTGTAGCTTAAATATTGTTCTATTTTCTTTAGATAAAACTTGTATTTTTCATTTGAAAAGGTCCAATGTTTGTATTTCATGTCATGCTGATACTCTGGACTTTCAGTAACCCACTTGCTTGTTTTGTGAGATGTCGGGGACTAGTGCTGCTTTTTTAGGCAAATTTCGCCAGCAGCACTCACGAAACATCTCATGGTTTTTCCCTACCCTTGGGGAGTACCCCCTGATGAGGCCCCAGGGTATTTTGGGATTTTTTCATTTTTTCCTTCTTTTAAAAGATTTTTTTCGTTCTTGTTCAATCCTTATATTGCTATCAAATGTGTTGTCTACCAATATCATAGAGCAGCCTGTGGCGCCTATTGAACTGAGTCGAGAAGTTCATTTTTAGTGAAGTTCATTTTGGTTGACTTGTCCGGATTATAAATACAATATATGATACACTGTAAAAACGATTCAGAAACGTTCCTGAAAAATAATGGGCAGCTGATGTGCCCAATTTCTTCCAGTAACATATCTTGGAAAAACCAGTAACGCTTTCCGCTAAAAGTCAGTAACCTTTCTGAAATTAACCTTGAAACTTTATGAAGACGTGCGAAATCTGCCCTGTTAAAGCCAGTCATGTCTCTAGAACCTTCTAGAAAAATTAAGTAGGGTCAGTATAATTGATTAGAATCTTCCTACTTTACCAAGAAGGCTCCATAAATAGCAGAGCGACCACGCCTAAAGCTATGCAAGAAGGAACCAAGCATATATCTTGCCTGCAATTCCCGCCTTGCAAAGCTGTAGCTATCCATTGACATTTTCGCTCTTATTGGGAGCTTAGTCAGTCTGGACAGGCCGTAAGCAACTTTAGGCCGATACACTTAATAAACACGCTCATTGAATCTTTAAACTGGTTGCTAAAAATATTTTCCACAACAGTGACAAGTCTGCACGCATGCAACTTGTAGCGATTCAGGAAACTACGGGGAAATAGGTGAAAATGTGTGAAATCCTGAGATGTTCCACGGAAATAGCCAGTAACGTTTCGGATTTTTTTTACAGTGTAGTGTTTCTATATATATATATATATATATATATATATATATATATATATATATATATATATATATATATATATATATATATATATTATATATATATATATATATATATATATATATATAAGAAGTCGTACAAAATGCACTTTTATAAATACATGCTGTAGTTCATACCAAACATGTTTGCAATATAGTAATTTTTAGCGTAATTATCTCTGCAGTACAAGTTACTACATTGTTTTTTTTTTTTTTTCTTTAACGATGCATAAAACTAAATTTATGCAAATAAAATTCAAGTTAATACGGCAACATGAACTTAACTCGATACAGTTCCGACAAATTTCCATAAAATATGAATTTATTTTGTAGCCACTGCAAGAGTAGAATTCTTGCTTCCGCCGTCCTCGAAAAGGAATCGGTCCAGAATGATATGCTAATAAAGCCACTTTTGCTGGAGAAAGATTAGAAAGAGACGAATCTAGCCATGACAAAAGAATAGTCTTCTGGGAAACAAAACCGTAAATTAAAACCGCTTATGGGCGCTTTCAGCAATTCTGTTGCAAAGAATAGTGACTTAATGGGAAAAGTTATGAAACAAGTTTATTCTACGCAGTGGAGACGAATGCAAATTACTGAAAAAAATACAGGCAAAATAGTTTTAGTTTTTCTTGGGGAAATTGTTATATAAGTTTACATGGCGCTCAAAGATTGTTTTGAAATTAATTTTGCTGCATTTCTATTTCAAAAAAATAACCCCTTCCGAAGAATTAATTGGGGATGACTAATAAATATATTTTACTTTATAAATTTTTTTTAGTATTTTACAACTATTTTTAGACTTTGTTTTCTACATGATAAAGTCATAAATCATAAAATGAAGTTTTAAATCATAAAAGTGTCAAAGAAAGTGTAAAAGCTTTTTAAATGCAAAAGTTTGCAAAACGTTTTGAATATTTTGAGTTCTGTGCAATAAAACTTTATTTTTTTTTATTTCTATGTTTTTTATTTTGTTAAACTCAGCTAGGCGTAAGAAGATTGAAAAAGTTATAATTAATTCATGAAGTTTGAAATTTATTTTTAAAAATAGAAAGAAACTAAACTGCATTCCAACATTTGCGTTTTCTTTTTTTTATTTCACTTTAATCATATTGTAAATCAATGCTTATTTGATCATGTTTCATTTATTTTTGACTTTATACTAACTTTATACGCCACTTGGTTGAAAAACTCGGGGTTAGAGCTTTTGCCTCAAGAGCGGTACGTTATATGAAAAAAAAAATCAATTACTAAGTTGTGCAGCATCATCAAACTAAGAATGAAAAGTCACCTTGGAAACAGTCATGTTAAACATAGTAGGCGTAAAATGAAATTTTGTTTGTGATCGCGTTGAACAAATCTACACTTGCCGGAAATGTGCCTTATATGTCTGTAGCGCTTAAAATGGTGCATTTCAGCTCAAATACACATCTGGACAAATGAATGCATATCCCGCTGCATTGTACAATATGGCAGTTGATAAGATGGCATAAATATACGTAATACGTTGCATGCATAAGCGTACATAATAAGCATACGTTGGTGGAGAGGTTTAACATTCGGTGTGTTAAAAAACGAATTCAGGTTTTGGTGAACATCTTTGTAACTGACATTTTTTTTCGTATCTCGTACCGTTTCTGAAATAAAAGTTTTTCCGCAACGCGGCGCTGTAAGCCGCTTTATTGGGTACTGCATGCCAATTTTACTATGCCAAGACTATTTCTTGCTCTTTATGAATTTTCGGAAAGGCAATGAACTTGAGCGGGCACACTGTATAATTTTTAATCATTACCGTGGTGATTTTTTTTTTGCTCTTAAAATGAGTCTTATGTATATGTTTTTCGAAAAAAAAAAGAAATGAATAAAAATAAAGTACATATTTTTACTCTGATTTAGTGTTACTATTACTTTCCAAGAAGGTTTATTTTACTGCATTAATAAATATTTTTTCATTATTAATTAATGAGTTTCCGCAAAGCGTAAAATATTTATTCTTCGTAAAGTGCACTTATTTACAAAATTCCGGATCATAAACAAAAATGCCTGTAATAATGAAAGTTAGGCAACTGCATACGTTGTGTTACATAGTCTATAGTTAATGATATAAATTACATGGGGCAATTTCACAAAATATTATCTGCACTTAATATCGTTTGATGATCGTTTTGGGAATCGCTGGGCAGTATATTTTCTTGCTTAACGTTGTTGGCGGTATCTCCTTCCATTATAAATATCGACCGGCTTATAAAGTAAAAATGAAGTTCGATAATGCGTCCTTACGTGAGATCTGCCCTCAGGGCCAAAGAAATGATTTAGCATTGCCCGAACGTAATGGTAAACAGTAGTCTACATCAGAGCTACGACACCAAATGTGAAACAACTACATTTGCTCCAAATTTCCGCAGGGTAAATGATCCAATGCGCTGTCTTGGTTAT
Organism: Uloborus diversus; assembly: GCF_026930045.1. NCBI lineage: Eukaryota > Metazoa > Arthropoda > Arachnida > Araneae > Uloboridae > Uloborus > Uloborus diversus. The sequence continues at coordinate 6,736,815 of NC_072733.1, forward strand.
TTTGGGTAATTCCAGAATCAATGCTTATCTTTAAGGGTTTTCGGAGCTAAGAAAAACACGATCTGTCTGTAATGTTCAAAGTTCCCAATTCACGACCTTTGGCAATCAGGATTAGGAACCTTCTCTCATACTTGAAATAACACTGATTGTTAAGGATAAATGTTTGTCTCTCTTTAATAATACTCCTTAGAAAAATAATCTTAGAAAGTTTACGCTATGAAATTCTATTGCTGGAGAATCTAAAGAACTTCTTGATAGGATATTCTGATTCTGAAAATTCGTGTATGAGTACATTTTTCTTTTTTTTAAGAGGTAAAAATATTTTTTACTATACATTCAGCAAGTGATGCTAGTTTGCTAAAAATGTCTTGACCATGTTTAACATATTAAAATTCAAATAAATATATAGCAGGGGAATGTGCGGCAAAATGAAATAGTTACGATTACTTACTTTTATCAATAAATATCAATTGGAAAACAACAATTGGTTAAGAATTGGAAATGTTTTTTTGAAAATTGCGTACATAAATGAAGACCAATATATTCTGTAATAAAACTTCCTATGAAACATTATTTTCAAATATTGGCAGTAAATTTGTAACCCCAAAAAAATGTGGAAATTTTTCACTTTTTTTTTCATGAAGCAAAGTGAAATATAAAATATTTTTGTAATAAAATGTTTTTTTTCGATAACTAAAGATATTTTCGGTCAATTATTCATTGAGTAAATTAAAGAGTGAATGAATAAATTAACAAATGAGATAATAAATGAGAAAAATAAAGCTGTTAATCTAATACTATGTGAATAAGAAAATAATTGAGAAAAAAATTAATATGTAAGGGAAACATTAAATTAAAAAAAATTAAATTAAATAGTAATTAATAAATAAATACGTAAGTGATTTCATAAAAGATTAAATTTGTAAATGAAATGTAGTATATCACTTTGCCCCATTTACTTTGCCCCGAATGCTCTTGACTACCTGTAAAAGGCATTTATAATATAAATAAGCTTAATATTAAGGAAATAAATACAACACTGAAGATAAGTAGGTCTCAACATTTTTTTTTAATATTAATAACAAAACATTTATCATTTAATGGTAGCAAAAATAATTTTTGTCTTACATCTTTGTATGACAGTATGAGTATCAATTTTTGAAAATTACTTGTGTTATTATGTTTTTTGATTTTCAGAAGTACTTTTTTCCTGACTGGAATAGACTGGATGGACATGTGTTACTACATAGATAAAATATTACTAGATAGCTTGCGCAATAAGCAGAGTAAACATTTTACCATTTCACTTTGCTCCATATTCCTCTAATGGAATACGATAAAAAAAAACGTCCGTTTTTTAAAAATGAGTTTAAATGAAGCTCACAACAGGTTATTTCGCATATTATGAGTGGTTATAAAGAGTACTCACTGTTTTTCCAATATATTAAAAATGTTTATGCTTGTGGATAAAATTTGCACTGCTTCTAATATACTATGTGCCTAAAATATTCTGTCTCAATGAAAAATTACTTTTAGTAGGTTTAAAAAATAAAATTAATTGAACTGAAAAGACATAATCAAATGGTTATAACAAAAACATGCATGGTTCTTCATATATCTAGGAAGAACCACAGATATTGTATTACATAACAAAAAAGTTGATTGCAAAATACAAACTATGGCATTGTGCTATTTTAATCAGTTTTGTAATGTAGTGTAGAGCACGTATTAAATTATCCAACATTAACTGTGCATCACACGTATCTAAGTATTTATACACTGAGCCAAAGTTGGTGCTCAAAACAAGCGATGTTTTATTTTTCTATTATTATACTAAACAGCAAGTAAAACACTGGTAAAGTATAAATATGTGAATTAAAAATTTTTGTAAGAAACGTAACTCTTTGGTCTCATACCAGTCGTTTATGAGCATTCATTTGACACGAAGAGAAAAAACAACGCATCAAAACACTCTTTTAAAAAATTAGGACCATTCCATTTTTGACATGATTTTATAAATTATGACCAGATAAGGAGAAGACGATGCAATACTTAATTTTTCGTTTTAAAAATTTTAGGCTAAAGCATTTCGAAAGTTTTACCCTGAGGAATATATTTTAGGATTTAACATGATCGGAAAAAAGAGGATAAAAGCAAAGTGCAGATTTAAGCTCATTAGGCAAGCTTTTAGGTGCCGCTGACATTTCGGTATTTTTGCAATCTTTTATTAAAGCTGCCCCGCGTTGTGTTATCATCGGTGAATTAAGGAAATATAGGATACTTTTTTTCTGATGCAGTTTAATAGCTCCCCTGGGAGTAAGGTAGCTAGTTCGTCCACTTGACGATGTTATCGTTGAGATAAAATGATTTAGTGATGAGTACTACGAACGAAAGCTTAAAAACTCTAAAGATAAGACATCGAAACACTTTTACTTTTTAGAAAAATGTGTGCAACAAGAAGGCGTCCCGGGTTTTGATAATTTGGAAGGTGTGCAGAAAGTTTTTGAATAACAGCATTGAGTATAATTTGCTCGTCTAAAAGTAAAGTCGTGTGCTTGATGGTTTAAAAAAATTATTTATAATTTCATCTTCAATATTAGTATCAAGCAAAACTACAGCTTTGTATATTTGCGTGAGAGATAACATTTTCACGCCTCAATTAGTCTTTCAGATTTTGTTTATGTGCATTGAAAACCGTTTTCAGCATATGAATCACATGTATCAAAGTAAAAATAATTAGTTAATCTACATCAGTTTTTAGCATTTTTTCCGTGCGATAAATGCATGCTCAAAACAGTGCTTACTTTTACTCGCAGATTAGTTTTAAATTTCAATTTGTCTAATCACTAGTGTGGAAACCATTCTTAGTTTATGAAAGGTACACAAATATCATTGGTTATCGAAATCAAACTCAAAACCGAAGCAAATTTTAATCCAAGCGTTTAGTAAGAAAACCAGCACAATCCATGATTTTTGAAAGTTTTTTTTTTCTTTCCTTTTTTCTATAATTTTACAGATTTTTTCCCCTGGAAATTTTCTGCGTTTGCTGATCTCTACTCTTGCACTCCAGAGCCCTTGTTAAGAGAACCGAGATGGACACAGTAGGCCTTGACCCCCATGGACTGTTATGCCACTGAGTCCAGTTTTGATACGAAAATAAAACTTTTAATTTAAAAATGAAAACACTAATGAAATAGCACTGAATGTTTTTTTAAAGGAAAGAAAAAAAGTTTCTTAAGAAATTAAAATGACAGAGTGGGAAACGGTTTTTGTTTCTCCTGTAGAACTAATAAAAACGGGTTGATCTGGTGTTGATTGTAAACGCTTCAACTTCATATTAATTTTCATTTTATTAGTAAAAAAAATACATTTTGAATATTTTTTTTCTTCTAAAATTAAGCAATAGATACAAACGTTATTTGAAAAGTGCTTTAGAAATATAGTGCCTTAGAAATATAATAGAAAGTGCCTTTGGAGTAACGGGATAAAAATGCACGGATATTGTCAATAAATGTGTGCAAAAACTTATTTTGTAAATTTGCGTAAAGTGCAGCAAAACTAGCGTAAATTATTAACGTCATTGAATAAGTTCGTCTAATGAGGGGGAGAGAGAGAGAGAGTGTAAATACAATAAAAAAGTGGCTGATATATCTATCTGAAGCAGTTTTATTTTTTTAAAGTAAGCGAATTGTTTTGTGGATTTCGAAGTTGTATCCTCTTTTTACCTGTTTTCTGAAAGTTATTTTTATTCCGAGCATTTTTTTTGCTTTCCACAAATCATGTTGCCATCTATCTAAAATTTACTTCAAGTATTTTGTAGTTCATGTCCATTAATTTCCTTAAAAAAAAAAGCATTTTATTTTAGTTTATTTTAATATACTTTATTAGTTTCCATATTTATTTTTTTATATTTCTCACTTGAATTGGCATATTACGTATAAAACTCATGCGATGACGACCACATCAGTCAGCATTTAAATCAAATTAAAATGAACCATTAAAACAACCACATTGTAAAAGAACATCATTAATGTTGCATTATTTCACCCCTAATATTACACAACTCTTCGATATTACGATTATCCCATTGCTTGAAACACTAATTTTGTATACATACTAACAACTGTCATATGCGTTCCTGTATTGCATTTAGTATTAATTTCTACATTCTCGACCGCAATTGTATTGTTCTGTACATGATGCCCCTTGCACCTGCCGCAGTTACTATTGATAGCTTTACCGATTATGATTACGAAGGAGATTCATTGCCAATGTCCCGCAATTAATAATGTCATATGCTTGTTGCATTAATTTATGCTCAACGGAAGTAATATCTTTGAATGAATTGAAATCTGAACATGAATCTAGGAACAAGGGTTGCAACTCATTACTCGCACGAATTCTAGTCACATGTAAGGGAGATTGGAAATTGAAAATATGAGGGGTAGTGAAGTTATAGTAGTAAATATTCTGTGTTATGCTTCGTATTTATAGGTTCTTTTTTAAATCTCCATAGAAGTGATTTTCTTTTCTTCAACTTATATTATTTTTCACAACTAAATTTCACTCATTAAAGAGGATAAGAAAAAATAAATATATTAATGCCGCGGTCAGGTGGAAAATAAGTGGTATATACTATTTATTTTTAAGTAAAATTTTATCTCGAAAAGGCTTTATTTTAATCACAAATGAACCTATACTTTTTTTAAAGGAAATTTGTTGTTGTGGAGAAGATAAGGAAAATGAGGCCCCTGTGACAGAGTCAGTACTCGAAGAAATTATACCACTTATTTAAGAGTGTTTTGTTCCGAACGGATAAGTTTTCTTCAAATAGACATTACTGTTTCCAACAGGTGTGTTTTATTAAAGAAACTAGGAAAAACTCGACGATGTTGAAAATATTTGACGCTGTCTGTACTCTTAGTGCTGAACAACTTTTTTATGAGAATTTTTTATATCTAAACAACCAATGTTTTGCTTTAAATTTTATTATGTTTCAACTTGAGTCTGTTATTAAAGAAGATAGGTACAATAAAATAGATATGACGTAAGTGGTACTCAAGTTTAAAACACATTCCTGTGAGTGAATGTCAATACAGAAATATTTTTTTTCTATTTTTGCTTAACACTGCATGAAAAAACCAATATAAAAGTTTCTCTTTTCTTAGTTTGCTATCAACTGGTAATAATTCCAAATTTTTGTAAAAAATGAACTTAATGCTTGTACATTTTTCAAAATTAAAGGGACAGCACTATGAAAGTAACTAGAATTTCAAGAAAAGCTAGATACCTTTAAAGCACAGTTCCTTCAAACAATTGAAAAAAAAATCAAATGCAAGAACTTTTGATTGAAATTTTAAATTTCCTTGTGCCTTACTACTTTTTAATTCTTGAGTTACTTTCAAAGTCTAAGTAAAATCTATATTGCGTCAAAATGAGAGAAAAAAAAAATCAGCAATCGACTTAGAAATTCAGAGTAAATCTGAAAATTAATAAAATTTCAATACTTACTATGATAAATAACTTGAACGAATAAATCCATTTAACTACAATTTTCGGCACAGAACGGATTTTCAATGGAATATATATGTTACGAGTTTATTTTATATGCAAGAAATCGTACTAAGTATGCCTCTTAACTCCATTAGCCAAACATTCGTGGAAGCTTAAATACATTAACTATCATCTTTGTTGACTAAATACGTCACCGATAGTTTTCCGAATTATTCCTACTTCATCTGCCCGAACACTCAGTATTAAATTGAATAGAAATATGTAGGCGTTAAAGATGCTTGTTTTCTTTGCACTTGCACTATCCTTGTATTTCCTCTATTTCTTTTGTTCAGTATTATTACTGGCCTTCAGAACTTTTTTACAACTTGTATTAAATGCAATTTATTCATCTTGTTTAACAGAATAGTTACTATTGAATAGGTTATGTTTAAATTACGTATAGTTATTCAAGTTACATGATCTGGAAAATAATTATGTAATTGCGGTTTGTTTCGCTTTCAAGTCAGTGCGCAGGATGGTTATGATAATGGTACGTAATTGAATCCCATCTTATTTCCGAAAGCCACTCAGCATCTTTCCGAAACTTTTGGGAAGCCAAAAGACACGCAACCTTTGATAATGCAATTATCAGTCTTAAGAACATTTATAGTATCAGTTAAAATTATTTTGAAGCGGTAATTAATTTATGGTATGTATTTCTCAAAAAAAAAAAAAAAAGTATCAGATAACGTGATTTGCAATAAAACACATTTTTAAATGCTAATCTGTAATTACCATGTTACCATGTTATATTCTGCTTTAAAGGGAGAAAAACTATTTGCAATCCACTAGAAGAAATAGTTCCCCTACTCGCCCGCCACACGGACTGTGCCAGTTAAACAGCTACTTTTAGTGGCTGCGTGACATTTTTCCGACGATTTTGAAAATCATTTGGGTGACAATTTTTCGATATCTGTCCGAATTCGGCGTGATTTTACTGTTTAAACGCGCTCTTTTTCAGCGGAAACCAAATAAGTCAGATTGCACAACAAAACTAATGTACGATAGATAAAAAAATGCAAAATAAATAAATATTTGTAGTTACTGTCCTTTACCTGCCCACGGTACAATTGTAGATGGTGGGTTCAAACTACACTGCTTCAAACTAGATTTCAGCATTCTTGTTTTCTTACCGTAAAATGGTACTGTAAAAAACGACTTTACGGTAGAATAGAATGGCAACCATGGATAACAGTATTTGCTCCGTAAAAGTTAAAGAAATAGTTTTACAGTGCTCCGGTTGCCAGACTTTAAAAGTTTTAGATGCGAATGTGCATTCTTGTTTTCTTACCTGAAAAATTTTATGGTAAAAGGGAATGGCAACATCGATAACAGTATTTCGACCATAAAACGTCAAGAAATATTTCTACAGTGCTCTGGTTGCCAGTCTGTAAAAGTTTCATATGCGTATGGATTTAAACCTTGAGACATGAGATCATGCAAAATGGTTGCCCGCAAACATTTGAATCCCATCGTAGCTGTTTCGAAACAGGATTCTTAACCAGCGCAGCAGAGGAGAAACCCGAACAAATACATGTATGGACACATACATTTTTATTCCCAAAATAAATGTTTCCGTTCGTTTGCTCTAGCTTTGTTCTTTTACTCCCTGTCCGTTGCCCGTTAGGTTTTAGGTTCAAAAGTTTCTTCTTAATTTTCAGAGAAAAAACCTAAAAATGTTTGCTGGCCAAAATTATTTTTGAAATAAAAAGTAAAATTGTATTATTTGTGGAAACACAATTTATCGTCCGGTTGTTCCTATTTTGCACAATAACTCGATACTTGTTTTGAATAAATTCCATAACAGATTTATATTACTTAAAGACATAAGTGATTTTTTAAATGTTTTTCCTATTACCGAGCATACATTTCTTGAACAAAATGCAACCGACAACAAAAATCATTGAAACGCACAGTGTAATAATTTGTACTTCAGTTTATCTGACTCAGTATAGGAATGAATTTTTTTCAGTAAATGAATTACCCTTGTCTTCTAACTCTCATTTTTGATTTTTGATAACAATGTTAGATTGAAACATATTTTCATGTAGTAATTTTTACAATGTGCTACGCCTGCGGTTATTAAGTTCCTGCTAAAAATTAGCATACATATTCAGAATATGTTACTGCACAAAATTTAACAGAATGAACAATTCTTTAAAGCTACGCATTAAATTACTTTATTGGTTAACTTGCTTGATTCTTGATGTAGCCATTAGTAGGAACAGAATATATTTGCCCATAGTAGGAACAGAAACGCCGTTTCAGCAAATACAGAGAGTAATAACTGCTTGGCTTATTTGTAAGGACAAATCTATAACACCTTCTAATGCAAAAAGTTAGTATTATCTGAATGTATTTTAATTACATTTGCGTAGAAATATTAACGAAACACTCAAGTGTAACACAGAAAGAATTTTTCATCCAAAGGAGCCTGAAACTCTTTATTTTTCACAAAAACTAAATTAAATGAAGAGCGTAAATCAATTAAACTAATCATCTTTTTGACAAAAAGTTAGTATTCTGCTAAGAGAATCGGTATAAAAGCAATTTATTTCTCAACCAGTTCCACTAATTTTTGTGGACAATGATGTTATAAGAATAATTCATTTATCATATTGCACTTGAAGATGAGATTCGTTAATTATGCCTTTAAGAGGTTTACTAAATTATTCGTTAGAAAAATGTATAACGTGCGTATTTTATCTATCTTTGAAAAGTAATGTAAACACTCTTCGTTTCCTTTAATACTTATTGGTCCGTATTTGTTTTTAGCATTTTATAATCAATAGCATAAGTTCACATTTGTAGGAAATAAGTTCTGCAGTTAAATTAAGGAAAAAAAATTGAACTATTATCCGAAAAATGCTAGCATATCTAGGCAAAAAGCAAGACGTTTCTAATCTGCATTAACTTGGATTTCTTTTACTTAAAGTTTTAGGAAGCTTATTCAAAGTTTTGTTTTTATATAACTAGGATAATGTGGGGCAAAGTGAAATAGCAAAATATTTTCCATAATTTGCAACGCCATCTGTCTGGCAGTATTTCAACTACGCCATTTAACATATTGTTGATTCCGCTTGCATAATGGATAGCTCTAAAGATCAAGGTGTATGATAATACAAGTGAATTTCAAAATTTGATACTCATATTGTAATGTTTTGTCAATGTTGTTTTTAATCATATATATATATATATATATATATATATATATATATATATATATATATATATATATATATATATATATATATATATATATATATATATATATGGGTGTTCCGTTTTTTCCTGCAAGACCTCTATTTTCGCAACCGTTACTCTTATATACATACTTTCAATTGCAAAAATGTTCTAAATCAGATGCAGGGTTACGATTTTGAAAGTTTGAAGCGAAAATTAAAATGAGTCAAAAAAATACAAAATTTAACTTTTTTTAACCAGGTCCCCTAATTTATATTTAGGGAAACAATCTTCATTGAAAACTATTACAGACACAAAAAAACTTGATATTTGTTCGACCAAAATTCAAGGAGATATTCCAGTTCAAAATTTTAAGGGAGCATACAGAAGGTGAGATTGGAACATATCGCCTTTCAGAAGAACGATAGGTTGTCAAAGTAAAGATGAAAAGTATTTATATTTTTCACTACTATTAAAAAATAAATGCAAATGTTATGCTGTGATACGCAAAACACAGTGCAAAACCTCGAACATATTAAACAACCACACTCTATATACAAATAATATTAAATATTTGTGACCTGCTATATTTTCCCCCAAAAGGTGTTATTGACGGCGAGTGTAAAGAGATGTAAGTGACAAAACGCTGCGTTTCATATCGCGGTGAATATTGATCGAATCAATTTCAAACTGTTTGTGTTGGAATTATTTTTCAATGAAAAATATTTCCCTAAATGTGAGTTAGGGGACCTGGGGCCCGTATAAAAAGGTAAATTTAGTATTTTTAGCTCATTTTTATTTTTACTTCAAACTTTCAATATCTTAACACTACATCTGATTTTGAACATTTTTGCAATTGGAAGTATGAATCTGGGACTAACGGTTGCGAAAATAAAGGTCTTGCAGGTTTACACGGAACACCCTATATATTATAAATGTATATGAAAATATTTCAATAATTTTATTTAAAATTAATTTATGCGTTTTTCTACCTAGTCGCGAAAAATAACAGCATTTTTGTGTGTGTGTGTGTGTGTGTGTTATGTAATTAAATCTTGACACCATGAGCAATGACCAAATATCGAAAAAATAGTTATTTATAGCTCACCAACAAAAACAACAATTTATAAGCTGCGAGAAACACATTCAAATCACTCTCAGCATAAGCTACTCAGTCCGCCGATTTTGCAAGAACCCTTAAGGCAATCAGGTCTTCAGTGAATTGGTTTGATGATTTTACTACAAGCAGAATGTGATCTAACTCTCAAATTATCATTCCTGTGGAGCTTTCCCTCCAATATTCCTCCATTAGTAAGTTGCATAACCCTTGAACAATGCCTCATATTCCAAGGTGATGGCTTGAATTGAAACGTGTTGTTCTTGCTCGGTGAATAATAAGACAATGTTTTAAGAATATTGTTAATCAACAGAAGTAGATGGTTTTGTGTTATCCGGCAGTAAAGTGTGCGCCGATTTAAAAAAAAAAAATCATTCTTAAAAACCATAAACACACAATTTTCCAACAGCAATTCAAGAACAAATGCACATTATAGCACAAACTTTTGAACAAGTCACTGTCGTTAAATTAGTAAAAAGTAAATGGTAAATATGCAGATTTACTTTCTTTTTAATAATGCATCTTTAAACTATTTATACGTTTATGAAATATTGCAATGAATGCAGCAATTTATGCAGGGTTTTTTTTTTAATGTCGTGCATGAATTTAGGCTTTACGTACAAAACATAAGAACAAGCAAGAATCCCTCAGGAACATGTGGTCGCAAGTGCAATGCTGAAGTCCTACATGCATACAAAGTCAGGAACCGACGAATAAGTAGCAGATCATAAATTTATTACACAAATACGATTTTACAGGACTTTTTTGATTTTATAAAGATTTTAAAGTCGTTCTTTGAAGCTGCGACTGAGTGTCGCAAACACGATGTAGCGAAAAAGGGAAAACTTTTCAAAATGGCTCGTGATTGTGACGCTCAGTACGCTGTCATTGCGACGCAGCTGCAGTCACAACGTTTCAACAGCCTCTTTTTAATTTCATAAATTTTGAGTCAAATTTTATTTGTATTATAATTTATCATTAATTGTTACCTTTTTCGCACCTTTCATTGCCTTGCTTCGTGTGCATGTAGCGCGTCAGCATTGCGTTTGCAACCTTATGTTCCTGAGTGTTTATTGTCTGTTCTTTTAATTTCTACCTCCACTCTAAGTTTGTACACGGCATTTAGGGACAACCTGTATTCATAATGTAGTACTAAGCAGTAGCAGAGTGGCAAGAAAACTCGCAGGCTGCATGAACAGTCGCGGTTTAAATCCTACCAGATGCCTCAAGTGTTAGAAATATTCCTTTTAATTATTTATTTACTTCTGAGCTTTCATGATCGATTGTACATAAATATTTCTAAAACAGTTTTCAACAAGAAATTTGTGAATTTCTTCTAGAACTTAATGTTCAAGTAATTAAAATGGGTTACTAGGATTGTAGGTAGTAGCTTAATTCTATATTATATCTTTTTTGTATTCATTACGGTTATAATATGAGTTACAATACCTTGCGTGGTTTGCATGATGATCTTCGACGATATTTTTTAAAGACAATTTGTTATTTATCTAATTCAATTTTTTTAAATAAGATAAAAATGTACTATTTGTTGTACACAATCCCATATACAATTGAAACAGTGAGAAGCAAAAGGATGTAAATGGCAAAACTCAAAATTTGGAGGTAACCAGTGCAAATGGTAGGTGAACTTATCCGCTGTCATGAGACAATGTAGTAGTAGTAGCCCTGGTAGGTTCTGTTATACAGCATGAGTTAGAAAAACTTTTCTTTGAAAGCCTACCTAGGACTATATTACTCAAAACGTGAAAATGTCCACTTACATATCTTTGCTCCTCACTGCCTCAATTTATCTCTAAACCGCTTATGCTATTTTACTAAGATATTGGGCTTTAAAACTTCGTCTGTATAACACGGTGTCCATTTTCCTTTCTGACAGACAAGTTAGTTCATTTTTCAGCAAGTTTTTGTTTTTACGGCATATTTTACAGTTTTTGCAATTACATTCTATATGTTTAAGTATGTATTCGCGACGTATGGCACTCACTGCATAAAGATACAAGTGCATTAGAAAGCTTTTTTCTCTTTTTAATTCTATATTTTCGATAATTCAGTTTGAAATTCACCCTGGCATCAATCTAGTAGATTAAAAATAAGGAATGAAAAATTACTAATCACAATTTTTTTAAAGATATAATTAGAAATAATAATACAGCTTATGATAAGTGTTCTCAAAAATATTTTTTCTGGAGGATAAGAAATGGAAGAAGTGATTACATTGAAAAATGTAGAAATCTTGAAAAAAAAAGCCCTGTTGATCAGACATTCTTATTTTTTAGGTTGAACAACGCATCGTTTACAAATAACAAAAATAACCCTTTTTTTAAGTACAGAATTTAAGTACTAAATAATGTTGGTCGTTAGCTTGCCACGACTTGCAAATCCAGTCACGTCCACAAAAGTTTAATTAGAGAATATCTAGCTCAGCAGAAGCGCATTATTGTCTTCGTTAGTAGCTGCAGTGGCTCAGCATTTTAAGAAAACACAGTTAAAGATCTTGAAAGCTACTCCCTCCACTAAAATACGACAGCGTTTTCGTCGTTACTATTTCTAGTTTTAACGGTAAGCCTGTTAAATGTCAACATTATAGCGAAGAAGACACCGCGCCCCTTTGAATATTGAGAAGTTACCAAATGACTTCTTTAAGATGCTCCCGTTTCCGAATCGAGACTTGCACCTTAACCAACTGGTAAAAGAGCTGCCTAGTAATTACTGTAAAGCATTTTGCAAGAACGTGCTTTTGTAAGTTTAAGAAATCGGATACTTATGTGTGATTATCGTGGCTTGTCACAGTGTCACGTCACAAATTTCACGATAATGACCTAGTTTGGTTAATCTAAGCAGGAAGATAATGAGTGAACAGCTTTTATTTATGTCTTTCAAAAGGGGATTTATTGTTTTTGAATAGAATAAATATTCTTAGTTCATTGTTTTTTTTCTCTTATAAGCATTGCATCTTATAATTCGTCATTTTGATTACTTTCTGCACGTTTGGCTTTAATAGTGATTTCGGTTTTAATGGGAGTTTGGAATGTAATTATTTCATGGACTTTTGACATCTAAATTCACGCGGTTTTGTCAGTTACTGTTTCGCTACATGCGAGATTTGTGTATGCAGAAAGAAGCAAAAGCACGTTGAAAAATAAAAGAAAAGGAGAATTTTGTCTCCGCTAAAAAGGCTTAATATAATTTATGAAGATATTTGAGACAAAGCAAACACACATATTAATTTGATTTGATAAACGAGATGAACTTGTCGCACTAAAATCGGTTTTACTGGAAGTTTGAATTGTAACTATACTGAAAAAAAAAACTGCAGTTATAATAGATTATATTTAGCAAACTGGGCCTCTACAAAGGTTTCTAGTATCGATACAGCGTTTTCCTAATCTAAGTTCACGTAAGAAAAAATTAATTACTAGAAACATTTTTTAAAAAAGCTTAGAGAGTTTCTAGCAGAAGCCTACAGTGAAGCTCATGCACTTTTGACATCGATGTTTTACGCGATTCCTAAAATAAAACGCGTAAAATAAAATGGAGAGGGAAGCAATAGCACTTCTAACAATCCGGAATTGCACATTAACATAACTGTGCATAATAAACTGTGTTTAATTTAAAGGCAAAGAAATCACCTCCAATTACAAGAAATACAGTAGAATTTAATGCAAATTTGGTGTTTTTTTTCTTTCTTTTAAAGCGAAGTAACTTTTCCAAACTAAACGTTTTTTTTTAAACCTAATGCATACAAGCCTAAATAAAATGATTCTAAACATGAGTTTGTATTTGCGTAATTACAAACAATATTATGTTTTAGATAAAAATTTCTTAAATCTTAGTATGAGTAATCATTGTAAAACGTTCATTTAATTGTAAACCAACATAGCCAAAAAATAGTAAATTATACAGAAATAGAGTGCTTCAATAACATATTTATTTTAGTTCTAACTCATACTTTAATGACGTGATTAACGTCCGAGGAGATTTAAGTTTAAAATAATATTTTTTCATATACATTATTTCCTTTCATATCACTTTCTCCCCAACAGACTTCATGAAAAACCAATCTCTATCAATAAAAGGATTATATTAACGTCAAATTGTTTTTATGAATTCCCTCGTGATCTATGTTTTTGTTATTAAAAGTATTCCCTTTATAACTCGACAGTTAAAGAGGAATGACTAAAAACATGCTCATTTGCATAAAGAGTGATGATGCTGCAACTTATTCCTAATAAAAAACAATTTAATTCGATATTTTACTTTAATTTGCATTGAAAAGCATTATTTTAAGCTTTTTTTTTTACATTTAGTAAGCATTTACATACATAAATAAATTATATTTAAAAACTAAAGTTTATATTCGTGTTTTAAATAAAATATAATATAATAGATTCATCAAGCGGTCAAAGAATAATGTAAATTTATTAACGTTAAAAAGCATAGAGACATTAAAAAATATGATTTTTTTTGCATTTAACTTTTACTAAAGGTTCAAAACTGCGGTTTGAGAAACTTTTAGCTTCATGAAAAATATTAAAAATAATTACTTTACAGTGCTCTTATTTTCGGAAAAAATCTTAGAAAATTACAAACTGTATTGGATACGTTTAATCAGTGCATTTTTTGGTGTTTTAACATAATCTAAAAACGAATGAAAATAAAGAAAGAAATTGACAAAACAAATATTTCGATTGTGATACATGCTCAATTTAAGATAGATGCCAAGTTCTTAAATTCCTGGTTAAAAAAAATACTTTGAGAGAAAACGTGAACAAGATATTTACGGGCACCTAAACTACTGGTGGGTCGGTTTTATGTGAATAAAAATTTTCAGTTTAAATCAAAGATAACTTTGATGAACTTAGAAAATTTGATTTAAAAAAATCTGCAGTAAAATTAGCATGACCTCGCTCACAAACATTCTACAGTTTATTAAGAGTACTCTAGGTTTTGAACACAACCTAATTAAAGCTTATAAATTAAAAAAAAAGAAAAGTGTGAAATATCCGAAGCGATAGTTTTTTTCTCTAACCAAGTAATAACCAACTTCTAGTTGGACTACGATGTGTGGTAATTTTTCCAAATTTAATTTGAAACATAATGCATTCCAGAAATAACATTCAAAGCTTTTTAAAATTGTGTCTTGTGGTTTATGTTTTTTTTCTGTATTGAAACACAAATTAAAAATACAAGTAAATTAATAACCAAAAACCTAAACCAACTTAGATTTCTACACTATAGTGCTATCCGGAAGCCATTTTAAAACAATATCTTCGAGAGAAAACTAAATAAGAGAAATAAATGCAAAATGATGCAAAACATGACATCTTCTTCACATGTCTAAAAGCCCTGGCCGCGGAAGTGGTTTCATAGTGCGAAACTTAACATTCTGAGCAAAGCTTTCGTGCAAGTAGGCCCATTTTATGAATAAAAAACGTTAGAAGCCGAGAAACTTTTGCTCAGACTTACGGCACTTACGTTTAAGATCTTTCAAATAAATGTAGGGAAAGTAAAGTAAATGGAATATTTCACTCGTAGTATTTCCATTAGCGTTTCGATTCAAGTTTTGCGAGCTTCTTCGAAATGGCTCTTCGATGGAAACTTAACAAACCCTTTTTGCACCTGTTTTCATTCTCACGTTCAATGTCCTTTCCGAAACTTACAAGGTGGTATCTTATTACCAGAGAATTTTATAAGAATGTTATTACCAGGCGTAGAAATCGCGCATTTACCAAAAATGAAGAAAACTATCAGCAATACTATAGTTACTACTCGAAGCTACGAATACGCCTTCTATATTTATTGTTACAAAAGCTCAAAAGAACCGCTCACACGAAAGGACTTTAAATATTTACCAAGTTTTCAAGACTAAGCTACATTAAAAGCATTAATTACGAAACAGTTTTTACATTTCATTACATAATGTTTTTATTTTCTTTCTTGTCGTTTTCTAAAACACTGATGCTGTTCAATATGTACTCTCGTTCAAACCTCAAAAGATAATTTTAGGACATAGAAAAAAGATGTTTTTTAAACAAACAATATAGTTATACTTAAGATATATAATACAGTATTGATTAGATAATAGCATAACACACTTTTATTAATTAAACTGTTTAATTTTCTATTGAAAGAAATAAAAATGTGTTTACAGTGTTTTAGTTTCTTATTTAATTAAAGAATCTTTTGACACGGTTGCCAATCTTAAAAACTAATGTTCTAATTTTAAAACATCTTATTAAGCTAGCTCAGGAGTCACTCTTGAAAGATTACTTATAATGAAACGATACGAGATGAAGTTAATATTTCATGGGCTGTGACGTGTACATTTTATTTGTGATTAAATAAGTTAATGTTATCAAATCATATTCCTCTACAAAGTTCAAAACAAGGTTTTAGCATGGAAAACTGGTAATTTGAGAAACAGGTCAGTAAATTGGTACTTAAGTACAGAAAATTGGTACATACGTTTTATTATACAAATGCAAATTTTATGTCATGGTATGGTCAAAATAATATCAAATTTTAACGTCACCAATAATTCTAACAGAATTGAAATTTTTTTGATTCTCAGCTATAAGCGGTAAAAATGAAGCAATAATAAGTTACATTTATAAGGCATTTTTTTAGATAGACAGTAAGAAGTTTAAAATGCAGAAAAGCAATCAAATAAAACGCAAAATAAAACTTTGAGTAAATATGTGTGAATTTTTAAAAAAATATCACAAAATCAACTTTATACTTAATTTTTATTAATTCATGATTTTTAATACTTAATTCGGCACATTACTTACTCTATCGGTAAAAGAGGATATACTTTTTAAACGTAAAATAAAATACTTGTTTTTTGCGATTAATAAAACTTTACTATGAACTCATTTTGAAAATTCTGGTTATCAACTAAAACTTCGCACTGAAAAACCAAAATAGAATAATTTAACATTCGTAAGCACTCAGCAGGCAACAATTAAGTACATCTCTAGGTATATATTAAGAAAACCTTCCTGTTGAGCTAAAACTCGAAATTTACATCCTCTCTTTCTCTTTGATGCACCTGTAAGATTCTTGGAATTAATTTTTGCGTGATGCAGCGCAAATCTTTTTCTTGTAGGTGAAATTAAATACTTTTAAAACAACTTAAAATGTTTGTTGCGCAGGGATTTACATTAAATTAAAGTTTATCTCTATTTGGAGGGAATTTCTGGTTTTAAATCTAGTTCTTTACCAAAAATGTATGTTTTAAAAATCTAGCTATAATGAACTTGTTTAAGTTAGAGATTTTACATTATGGGGTTAAGTACTCAAAAATTTGAAAAATGTAATGGTTCTTTAAATTTGGATTTTAATTCTTTCTAGTACATATTTCAATGTTAGTTTTGGCAATGCTTCAAATTATACAAAACCATTTACTTCAAGACTTACAATTGGTTTATACAGGATGTATCAGTACAGCGTTTACAGACAGATAGAGGGCAGATAAAGTACACTTAGACGATGGGAAATCACATAGCATTGCATGGCCGGAAATGTTTTCCTGGCGTGGTAGTGACAACACAAATCACCAAAAAGAAGAGACACGAATAAGAGGAGAAAACATGTTTCTTATCCTTAGTACAGCAAAAAACTAAGAAAAAAGAACATTAAGGAGCCAACAATCGTCATCAAAGTATGTGTTCGAAACTAGGACCACCTCTGGGCCGTAATGCGTGCTTTACATCTCCGGCGCATTGAATATCGAACGTTAACGTAAATACCAGGCTTTTTCCGGACTTCCCGATGTAACAAAAACCGCATGTGCGCATACACCGTCATCTGATGCTTCAGTTTGCGTAACAACATCTATCATGTACACCGGACAAAACAAGTATTTTTGTTGTTTAAAAAGTAATAAACATGTTTTTTCCTCTTATTCGTGTCCTGTCTTTCTTATGTTTGTGTCGTCACTATCACGTCAGGAAAGCGCTTCCGATCATGCTTTGCTATGTGATTTCCCATCGTCTAGGTGTACTCTATCTACCCTGAAAGTCTGTAAACGCTGTACTGATACACCCTGTATAAAACAAAAAGCATTCATTTAAAATATTGCGAAACATTTTTTTTCGTTTTGAACTTTAAAAAATATGTTAAATATAGATTTGCGAAAAAGCGCTTTAATAGATTATTATGTTCCGAGCTTTACCTTAATATCCATTCAAATAATGTACTCCAAGACACTATAAAAATTTAACATACTATAAATCGTTTGCAGACATCATTCTTAATGCGCATTTATTGATAAAAAATGTATATTAATAAAAATAAGGAAACACACATTTAATTGCAGTCTCGAATCTTCGAAAGATATACTTGTACATTTATTACGGTTTCTTCTAGATTCACAAAATTATGAAACGTCTTAAAACCTTAAGACGGTACTAAGAAATATTCTTTCATAATACGACGTGTAATTCTTTTTTTATCTTTTGAAAATTCTACTCAAATTGCATAAACGTGATGCTTAAAACGTGTTTTTATTTTGTTTTATTTCTGTGTGAAAATACCTTCGAAAATAGTTTTAAAAAATTACGTATATTTTGAAGGGGATTTTCTTCTACTCATTTTCATGGTATTTCATAGGTACATATTCTTATTTTATTGAACATTTTTAACCGACTTCAAAAAAGCAGGTTATTTTTAGTACTGCTGAAAATATTCAGCAATAATTACCATTTACCTACCGGATTTTTCAAAATATTGCATAAGTTACGCTATAACTAGTCACCTGATTCTAAAAAAGAGTTTTTAAGGCCCATTATTGTAATTTAATAAGGTTTAATAACTGTTTTCATATAATGATTATCTTTACACATTGCTGGAACACATTTCTTGGATATTCTTAAGGATTGTTGTCCTAAAATTGATGATAATTTAAAAAAATGATATCCTTATTCAAACTCTGGGTTTTATAAATTTTATATTTTGTTATTCAAGAAAGAATTTTGGGCATTGTCTCCTGACCTTACTTCGTCTCTTCTCTAAGGAATGATGCAAAAGACGACACATCCAAGTGTGCATCCAATCAATGGCACAAATATCGTTTTTTTTGCACTAACATTTTGCTTTACAAATTTTGGTTTGAAAATTGCATCATATCGACAAACAAATCATACGTCTAAATTAATGTATAGTAAAGTAAAGGAAAAACATGCAAAAAAACCCTTCCGTTTACTACGAAAATGGTTGTGATAGGCTGTCGAATTTTGCCTCCATCTATTACATTTAAACTTCACAATCATAAGCTTATCGTTTCATACATAAGAAATTTTTATTTAACAAGTTTATTTACAAAACCAGAACTTTTCCAACACCCATATATATATATATATATATATATATATATATATATATATATATATATATATATATATATATATATATATATATATATATATATATATATACTCTGCTCTCATTTTGTGAACCATTTTACCTCTTTTTCTTTCAAGAAAATCAGAAAAATCAGAAGCATTTGAATAGTCGTGGGAAATCTTTTTCGAGTATCAGGGTGTAAAAAAAAAACTTCCTTACGGTATATCTTTCGAATACAAAGCACGCATGAGCCAATCGTTACAAAGAGTGAAAGAAAAGAAAAATACTGCATGTGTACTCAATTTCCTTTGTGTTGTTTGCTCGTAATTTGCTTAAAGAAAGTGTGCGAACATGATTTGAATGGAAGTGGATGGAAAGTGTTACACAGCATTTATCTTAAGATACTGTATTTTGATGATTATAACAGATATTGAGTTCAACAATTTGCGATTATGTTTTAAAACCAATATGATCATACAATTTTTAGAACTCTACTGTCATGTTATGAAGTTTTCAGCTGATTTAATTGATCTTAAATTTATCAAAAATTCTGTTAGCAATAAGTTTTTTTTTTTTTTTTTTTTTTTTTTTTTAAAGTGTGTACAGGTATCCCTCGTGTAACACGGTTAATTCGCACCATTTAGTATCGGAACCACGCTATTCGAAACTGTTTTATAAATAGTTTTTTCACTCATTTTGTAACCAAATTAATCATGTATATATAATAATTAATTTTAATATGTACCGTGTTATATCAAAACCTTTGAAATAATGTAAATTAAGGTATGAGTACCATGTTATAGCAAAACCATGTTTTAAGGTGCACATTTTATAATAGCTTAAATTTCAGCTCAATAAAACATACAAACAAAAAC
Source organism: Uloborus diversus (assembly GCF_026930045.1). Taxonomy (NCBI): domain Eukaryota; kingdom Metazoa; phylum Arthropoda; class Arachnida; order Araneae; family Uloboridae; genus Uloborus; species Uloborus diversus. The sequence continues at coordinate 6,756,909 of NC_072733.1, forward strand.
TTGCAACCAGAACATACAACAGCACTCTGATCTAAAATTAAGTATTTTATAAACAATACAAATTAATTATTTTGCATGCCTCAAACTAAAACCATTATACAGCTCTTAAAAAACTATTATACAAGAAAAAACTTTATTAACTGTCTTTACAAAGAAGAAAACGCATTCCATTAGAAAAAAATGAGCTTTTCTATAGCAATAAAGCTTGTCTTAGCAACAACAACGAAATGAAATATAAAATAAAATCTTTATAATTATTCTATTTACTTTATATTTTATTTCGACTTCATTTCTTATTAATCGTTTGCCAAATTTTGCCAAATGTCTAATCCTAATGTTATTTTCTTACAACGCATCGGAAGCAAAATAAGTTTTATCTTTTTGTTTTTAGAACACAGATGAGAAAAATGAAGTAGTTATAAGTAGAAATATAGTGTTAGACGAGAAAACTAATTTTTCGAGTAGGATACAAACAATTTTCCGTATAAATTTAATAAAAACTAAGTAAAAACGTATTACAATTATTATCATATTTTTTTACAGTGAAATCATAAATGAAATTCCATCTTTTCAAACTCGTGTTACATCAAAACCATGTGGTACTAAATTAATTTTTTGTTTCGTGTAATATCTAAACCGTGCGATATTAATCGCAAATTTGCTGCAGTGAAAAACAAGTCATGTAGAAGTACCGAGCTGTACGAAGGACACCTGTATATGCATTTTGCAGCGTAACAGTTAATTACTAAATCTTTCATAATATTAAAAACAAGTATTCTGAAAAGAAAGACATTTTTACTGACGGATCAAAAGCTAGCGATCACTTCGGTTTTTCTACAATAATTAATGGTCAAGTTATGGCAGAAAAAATAAACCCCTCTTGCTCAGTATTTACCTCAGAAATAAAAGCTATATTTTCATCTCTACAATCAATAGCCCATTCTCAGGGATGATTGTGAGTTCATCAAAAAATACCTGAAAGTTTCAAAGCGAGAACGTGCGGGGGGGGGGGGGTAATCTTTGGCCCCTATTACTTAAGTGCACCTTTGCCGTAGTTTTAAATAGTTCTGAGTCAAAATATTGTGTGTACATTTCGTTAAATTTTTAATGGATTACAAAGTTACTTTTGAGCTGTTGTTATACAAATTATCTTAACATTTGTCCATCTTAAGGCTCTTGCAGGTACATTTGATGAGTATTATATAATTTTTAAAAAAAAATTGCAGAGGTAGGGAGATAAAAGCATAACGAAAAAAAAACATAATTCCGGTATTTTTGGACATGAAAATACTGGAAATATGTCTGAAAACACCGGAAATTTGGTAAAATACCGAAACACAATCACCCCTGCCCATTCTACCCATAAAAAGTGGGTGATATACACTGACTCAAAGAGTTCAGTTGAAGCTATTATTCACTGCAACAATAACAGCCACCCTATAGTCATTCATTCATATCACTTATACACAAATCATGTGCTAAATCCCTGGTCGTGTGGGCATTGCAGGCAATGAGACAGCTGAATCAGCTGCCAGAGCAGCAAGCAACCTTGTCGATGAAAGGTTGTCACCCTTTCTGTGACATTAAAATCGCCATTTGTGAATGTCTTAACACGCATTGGCAGCGGGCCTGAAATTCAGAAACACGAAATAAATTGAACTCGATCCAGCCTTCGACGAAAGGTTTTGGATCATTGCAGCTCACCAAGAGAAAACAGGTTTGATTAACTCGACTTCGCATTGGTCACTCCAGTTTCACCCGAAAATACCTCTTATGCCGTGAACAGCCCCAACATGCAATACATATAATGTGAATCAGACTGTGTTACATATTTTAAATAACTGTTCAAATTTTAATCATATACGTTTAAAATATTTTAATTATTTTAATCCATCTTTGAAGGAAATATTTGGAAACCAATCCCATCGCAATTTATACTCCTTCCTCCAGGAGATTGGTTTCTCCTTTTTAATTTAGTGTTTGTCTCGTCATTATGTGATTTCGTCCTTTTATTTTTGAAGATATTGTTTCATCCATTTTTTCTTAATCTATTCTTTTTTAAATTTTTTTTTAATATCTGTTTTCTTTAATACTAGTACTGGAAGTTTTAAGCCTTTTACTTCAAAATATGCTTATTTTTACTATTTCCTGACCTTATTGTTGAATAAAAAATAAGTGGCATAAAACTAAAAATCGTTTGGCGCAGTATAGCCCTCAAGGGCTTTTGCGCCATTAAAATCAAATAAACCAAGCGGCGTAATGTATGATATTTTTTCTGAACGGTTAAATTCAGTACAGTCAATTAACATCATCATTCATATTACGTATGAAAAAGAGACAACTTATTAACAATATAAATTTAAAATGCAAAGCACGTATGAACCAACCTTTACAAATGATTAAAAAAAAGAAAAACTTGATATATGAGGCAGTGAGAAGCAAAGGGATGTAATTCCAAAATTTAAAAAAAAAGAAATAGCTAGTCCAATGATAAGTGAACCTGTCCTCTGTTTTGGGTTAAGATATAATACTAGTATCCCTAGTAAGTGTTGCTATTCAACACGATTTAGAAACCGTTTCAATGAACACCAACCTAGGACCTCAACTTAAAACGCGTTTTACTAAACACTAGAAAATATCCACTTACATTCGTTCTCTTCTCACTGCCTCACATGTGTACTCAATTTACTTTGTGTTGGTTACTCGTAACATGTATAGAGAAAGTGTTCAGGCATACTTTGAATGGCCATTGATGGAAATTGTTACAAGTGAGATTAGAAAATGTTAAATAGTTAATAAACTTGGCAAATTTATCAAGATTTTTTTTTCCATGACAAAGAAGTTACAAGAATTATTAAAATAAGATACTATTACACGAAGCTTTATTCTTAAATAACATTATAAACACTAATGTTAAAAATCAAATTGTAAATTGTTTATCAACATTAATCGACTTCCCCAGATAATAAATTAAAAGTAAAAAAAAAAAAAACAGAACGAGAACAACTAAATCAAGATAATACGTTTTGTCTTGATATGTTTAGAGATTTCTGCAAATTTTTAACTTTCTTAATTGTTTGTGTTTCGAAGAATTATTACCAAATTTAAATTATGCAACCATTTTTGTTTTACGAAAACACGTTTTTACGGATTACATTTAAAATAAGCGTTTTTAATCACACTGTTTGGACGATTTCATATTTTTATAGCAAGATTAACCTTTTTTAGTCAAAAATAAGAAAAGTTGCTTAAGGTAAAGATGTTACCGATTGTCATCCGTGAATATACTTAAATATTTATAATTGATTGCATTATTGCTATATTTTTTATTAAGTATATTATATTTTACTTTTATTTAATTTCTGTCACTAATAGTAATAGTATTTTGGTATGCAACTAGTCAACACAGTTTCAGACAGAGGTGTGGAATTGGATGAATAGTTTTTTTTTTTTTTTTTTTTTAAGTACAATTTTTATGTACAATTCGCATCGACAAAAATTCTACAGACATTTAGGAAAGATATAATGAGACAATATTAAACGCTTTATTTCATTGGGCATACACTTATAAGGAATGTAGTTTATTTTAAATTTTAATTTCTTGTGTTGTTTTAATACATGCATTGTCTTGGGCAGTTATGTGGATAATATGTTGATTATTTAGGCACATAACCCGTAACAGGGAAGGTGAAGAGGTAGGACATAACAGGCGACATGAAGTCTTAGAGACTGCTCCATTTTCAATTTATTTCAAAATCGTGTAATTAAGATACACTCCTGTAATATCCCTTAAATGATCTTTGCACTTTCATTAGCTCGGAAAAAATATTTTTAAATTTTGAATTCAAATATACCTTTTCCGAGGAAATTTAACAAGAGCTTTAAGATTTTTCGAGAGAAATCTTATGCTGCAGTAAATAATTTACAACTTGAAATCAAAATGAACATATTATCAATTGATTATTTTATATTAGTTGTTTAATATATACAGCACATTTTAGTAACAGAAAATTGATTATATCACATTAGGGAACAATTTGACAGCCCTTTAACTATTAGTATTTCGCGTCGTATTTCAAGGACTAATTCAGCTTTCATTTTCCCTAGAATATTCTTGCGTAACTTGTGTGGACATTTCAAGTAACTCTCAACCTGATCTAAAATATTTTGCATCTCTTCCGCATAATGTGGATAAGATAAATGAAAGGCAGTGGTAGGCCGATCGGTAGAGTGTCGGATTCGGGGCTGGAGGGTCCTGAGTTCGAACCTCGATGGTCGAAGACCCACCGTCGTCATTAAAGGGGACTGGGCGACGTTAAATATGCTCGTGGTCTCAATGTCCTCCAAGTGAAACGATACCTCTGAGGGTGCTAGCACCAGGTAGCTATTAGCTCCTGGACTAGTTCTAAATTCTCATTAACTGTTCGATCCGGTGATGGTGCTGCCATCCATCGGTATATAAAATAGTGGAGGCAAGGCACTTAGTATGCAGTCCTCGACATAAATACAGTTGTAGTCAGTTGTGACTCTGAATAGGAATAGGAATAGATAAATGAAACCTAGATCTGCGGCTCCAACGTAAGAAAATTGTAACACTGAAGAGCAGGTGGAGTCTCACAGACCGCTTCTAAAGAATGCAATGAAATTTAAACCAGATGCACTTGTTTAAAGATACTGATAAGAAAGGGAGGTGTTCAAGCTCACCAAACAAACAGCTATTGGAAAAAACCATTGAATGAGACTGAAAATGAAATGGGGGTGGTTGGATGAACTTTTGAGCGGTCTGCGAGGTCGTACGTCCCCTGTTACAGGTTAAAATCCAGGTTCTAATAATCCATGTCAAAATAAATATGCATTTATACTAAATTATTTTTAAATGTTTGGGAAATAGCAAACTTTACTTCTAATAACTGTTAAGCTATGTTTTCTTCATTCGAAACTATTTTTTTAAGGGGGGAAAACTAATTTTTAATGTTTGAAAAATCATTTTTTATATATTGTTTATTTTTCTCCGTTCAGAAGATATCAGTTTATTAAATACTATATTTCTTTCTCAATCTTGTCAGTTGTAGGTGAAAAAAGAAAAAAAAAAAAACGTACCAGATATTTGGTGCTTTTACCCTACAGGTATAGTTTAAAAAAAAACTGGTTAGTTTAATTTTCGAATATATTTCTTTGAATATTGGGTTTTGCTTTTTTTTTTTAAATACAAGAGTAGTTTGGCTTTTCAATCTTTTTTGCTTGTTTGTTTGTCTAAAAATTTTTATTTCTATGTTTGGCTACTTTATTATCCACAATTTATACCAATGTTACCAGGCTGTGCCTTTTGTTTTGTTGAAGGAAGAAAAAAGGTCATCTAGGCTTCTTAGCATTACGCGCACTTGAGCTACTGACCAGGTAGTGACTATAGAAATTTTCTACTTGGATTGAAACCAGCTGGCGTTTCAGACATCCAGCCTTATCCCTTTAAGTTTTGTTGGTCAATATATTTTGCGCAAGAGCGAATATACTCAACACCTTATAACGTATTTTCCGTTTGTAACCTGTCATGTGGCGCAGTGATTTCTTTTTTAACGTCTTCTCAGTCGCCGATGCAGTGCAGATTGATGGCCATATCGGTAGGGTATTGTCCGGATAGCTGCTATTTATCGTGATATATGATTGCTGAAAGAATTTCGTTTTATTTGCTCATGGAGAACCATTGTTTTTATCCGTGACAATAATTTAGAGCTAAAAAAATGTTTCGTTTTTATCTCGAGCTAGAGATATTGGATCCACTAAGTTTCAGTGTATGTGTGTGTGTGTGTGTTTTTCCTCCGCAGAAGCAAAATTGATATTTTAGGAATGACCACCGCAATATTGGACCAAAAAAATCTCAGTTTTAAAAATGGGTTTTTATTCCCTTTTTTTATGATTTAGATTAAGAAAGGAAATTACGCCGTAGGAGCAAAAAAAAAATATATATATATATATATATATATATATATATATATATATATTATTTAAATTATTCTTATTTAAAACACAATCACATCATCTAATATATTTTTAAAGCGTATACAGGATAACTACATGGATCGAATGCCGTGAATGTGTACTTTTCAAGTGTACTTTCATGTTTTATAATTTAATTAGAAATTTATAACCGTTTAAATAGAAAGATGCAGATGTTAGTTTAACAAAAAATATATATTTAAGTCTTTTGATACTTTTTAAAATGCAAATTACTTTGACTTTCAACAATTTATATGATAAAATCAAATCTAGGGTCGTTATTATTTTCCCTTTATTTCATTCCTAAAAAATGAATTTCACTCTTTTGACACATCTCAAGGAGTTCTTTCACTCCTGTTAAAAATTTAAAAAAAAAGAGGCCTTGCAATATTTCAAGGCATAGGTTTAATTTACTTGGTCTTAAATTCGGTTAGTTATTTAACTTATTTAATTACTTGGTACATATACCAAAGCAAGGTATATATCTATATGGATTCAATAGACGTTGTACCTTAATGTTTGTAGCAAAAAATCTCCCGTGACCCTAATAAACTCTCAAATTACGAATATTTTGAATTCAAATACTTTTACTGTAAAACATCTAAATAGAAATAAATCACATTTAAAATCTTCATGTCGTGATTACCGTTGCTTTAAAGAAATGCATACAGCGTTTAAAATTCAAATATAACTTTGCATTTCTTGTGGTAAACTGAAGGATGTAATCCGCTGGAGGGAAACAGATTTCATTATTTGAATATTACTTTCGTTCAAGAGTAAAGAATTGCGTCGCTATATAACGGCACCATCATGACGAAGCCTTGAGCAATTTAGCGTTTAAAAGTGAAGGCTTTATATTTAAAAAGCACTTACACAAATTAGAAACTTACGCTTCGATTGCACGAAGATTTTCAAGCTAAATCCGATGTTTAAATTTATTTTTTTTCCCAGAAATTCTGAAACCATGTGAGGAAGTGACTATTTTTCTCCGCTATGCTTAAAACTTAGCTGAATGTATTTTACCTTTTGTACTATATTTAAAGCTGTGAGCAAAAGCTTGATGGTATATTGTCGATGAAAAAACTTTATTTAAGGTTGACTGATCAGTGATCAAATATATTGTAGTTTTTTCGGAAAAATAAAGTTTTAAAACATTTTTCTTCGATGAATTTACAGTAGACACTTCCTTCTATACAATTCCAAAAACAAAAATAACGGAAAGTACTGTGGTTGTACCCTGGTTTAGGGAGATCATTAACTGGGTTAGAGTATTTTGTTTTCATTTGAACCCCAAAATAACTTGATGCAGAACCATAAACGATCACTCTTATTTTCTAAAAATAATTACATGTACAGAAAAAACTAAAGTATAACACCCTTGGAAGATGACCACCCTTGTCAGGTATAGTAGCAACTCTATCAATTTTTATGAGCTTTTATATGTTGACCTCCTGTCAAAGTTGAGCACTAAAGTGCGGCACCACGAATGTTCAACTTCCAATGGTTTCACTGTATCAGCTTAAAATGTTTCTACTGTTTGTCTAATACTTTTTTGAAAATGAAATTGCACTATTCACTGATCGGTCAACACTATACCAGAAAAGATTATGGTGGTTGAAAATATGATTTCCTTTATGAAATTGAAACTCGAGTAAAAGCTAAATTTTCAAATTTTCGACGGTCTCGAGTTCGTTCACAAATTGCCGCACAATGCGTCACAATGTCACAGTCAAATGAAAGGTGGTGAACTCATAAGTACGTGTTCATTAAACTAAATTTCATTCTGAAAATAAAATTGCCAGTTAGTTAGTAAACGATTCTTTGTTGACATAGGCTACGAATCTAGTGTTTCACATTGCTTTTATTAAAGAAATTGTTGAAGATAGACTAATATACAAGAAACAAATGAGCAATTACATTGGTGTTTGTTTGTGAAATCACAGACTGCACCGAAATAAAATTTCAAAATATTGGTATTATTTTTACAAAAAACGTTTCAACCAAAAGGATGCAGGAAATGAATATTTTTTTACTTATGTATATACAAAAGTATCTGATACACTATAAATTGATTTGCACTAATAAGCGTTTAACCATTCTTGACGTTGTGGTCGTAGGTTCAGTTAGAAAAATAATGCATTATGTCGGCACAAAAAGTTTCAGTTATGTTTTTCTGTAAGAAAAACAACATTACAGGAATTACTATAACTATACATTGAACAAAATAACTTCAGTTAACTTTAGCAATGATTTTTTTTTACTATACCAATATTCATTGTACTATAAATCTTATTAATTTGACACGTTCCTAATACAATAATCACAAATTGTCAATATCCTATACATTTAATGTTGTATGGTTGAGAAAAATGTTGCCAGTGTCGTATAAAGAAAAAAAAAACATTACCTAGGTTTATATCTTTAATAGAAATCTTGATTTATGATCCGCTGCTAAGTACGAAATCTAAATAATACGTACTGTAATTAAAGTACTGTAATAAAAGTGGTTTATAAGGAAACTGTGCTAAATAAGGCCAATCTAAGGTCCAAGACCTACTACCTCGTTTATTTACGGTTCAATTAGCTCCAAATTTCGCGCTATCATCAAATGATTCTTAAAAAATAAGGAAAAAATTATTCCATGTGAAATTTTAAATTATTATGTTTGTCAGCAGTGTAGCAAAAAGTGACAAGTTGGCTTTATTAGAAGAACCAGTCCCTAAAAAGGCTAATTCTGGAAAAAAAAAATACTATCAAACTGAAATTATATATATATATATATATATATATATATATATATATATATATATATATATACATACTAGCCGCCTGCGGCGACCAGCTGGTCCGCCTTTTTACGCCATTCGCCTTTTTAGGCCAGGGGTGCCGCCTTCGGCGGTTGTTTAAATAAATTTGGCAGCAGTATTAATCAATCCATCTCTATCTTTTTTTTGTGCCATTCACATTTTTACGCCAAGATTGCCGCCTTCGGCGGCTATCTACCTTTACAATCTATCTCTACATTTTCTTATCCATCTCTATTTATTTTGACCTCCTCACTCATTTCCTAATAAAAACAAAGAACACTCAAAAAACCGCTTTTTTTATTTAAGTAGAGCAAAAAAAAAAAAAAGCTCAAATTCCCCGTAGTGTGCAAAAAGTAGCGTTTGACAAAGATAAAAAAAATCTCGCTGTTTTTATTGAATTAATGCGCACAACTATGAACTGTAACGTAATATAGATACAGCGAAAGGTCCAGCTTGGGGGGGGGGATGGAAAAAGAAATAAATGCAATCCCTAAATAAAACAAAAAAAAGGAAAGAAAAAAAGCAAGCGCTGCCGAAAAAACACGTGGTCATCACGTCAGAAAATGTAGAAGTAAGCTATATAGTAAAAAAAAAAATTAACATTGCTTGCGATTAAGATTCCATCGTAAATATCGAATCGAAACTCAAGTAGTGACATCACAGGCATAAAAGATTGAAGAACGCTTTTTTCGACGGATGCGTGAAAGGACATGATGTGTTCAGCATTAAAAAAATTGTAAAAAAAAAAAAACTATTGCGTATTTTTAAGAACTTTTTTCTTCTGAAGAGGGCGAAATGTTTTTACTATTACCAACTTAAATTTCAGAAATGAGGCTTTGATACTTCTCGCAGGATGATATTAGAAAAAAATAAAACCCAGGAAAACATGCAAATTAAAGGTTTTTTCAAAAATTCATAAAAAATACAAAAATTGCTCTATCTTCAAAATTTTTTTGTTCATCATATTTAAAATTAAATTTCCGACACTATAGTACCAAAATCATTTGTCTGGCGCGATTGGTTCGGGGTCTGTGAGGTTAAAAGTACTAAAAAGTGCTAAAAATCACATAAAACATTAAATAACTTTTTTTTAAATTAAAATATCAAAAATCGAAGCCCGAAGTGCAAAACTTCAGAAAAAACTACACCTGTATACCAAATTTCATCTTTCTAGGCCTTACCGTTTTCTCGGGATGCGCGCCACACACACAAACATCTTATTTTATTATATATATATATATATATATATATATATATATATATATATATATATATATATATATATTTATTTATTTATTTATTACCACTATAAAGACGTTTTAAACGTTATTTGATTAAGTCAAAAACATTATTAAAATGTCCATACTTATTTTAATGGAAAAGAAAAGGATCAATCGCCCCTTTAGAGACAATCGTAATTGGTTCTATTATGTTTTTTGTTTACTCTCGCGCACTGTCCGTACACATATGTACAACATAAACAGCACTGGATCATATCCAAATCATGATCCTTAAGTGTCTTAATTAGAATGCTGGGTTCTTAATAATTGAAGCCATGTATATTTGATCAACGGTCTAATTTTAGTATTATCACATCAAGAAATATTGCAAACAGATACATTTTCTCTTTGAATTCGTTAACTACATGAATTCGGCTTTTAGAGCAATAAGCTTTTTCTATGCTAGTAAACCTAAGAGTCACACGAAAGAAAAAAAAAAAACTGTAAACCAAGTTAAGGCAATTTTAACAAGACTCTCTTGTGTGTTTTGTCAAAATTGCCGGTTTTTTTTTATTTTTATTTTTTTTTAACAAAAGAGTTAATTGGTTGCTACATTTTTTACCTGTCGATAAAAAAAAGGTTGATAACGCTTTTTTACCACTTTGGCTTTCTATTGACGAAAAAAAAAAGCAAAGATTAAGTTAATTTTTGCAATCCAACATAGATTACTGGGTGGTTACCCTCATTGGTCTACATGACCTTATTTGGTACAATCATCTTATTTATAAATCCCACCAGACGGTAAGTTTCAATGTGTGTTTCCAGATTCAAGTCACGCAACCGTAAAAAATAGACGGGAGGGGGGGGGCTGCTTTTAATTATAACTCATGCTACTTGAGCGATAACTTTTCTCTAACTAATGCCTATAATAATGCAGACAAATATTGATGCAAAGACTATGAACTGAAAATTAATTTTAAAAATATATATTTAACAGTATTAATCGACAAAGAGTGTGAGAGGTCAAAATATGATTGCCAAAACAAATTGAGTTGATTCAATACTTCATCGAAAAATGTCTGGACGTATTAACTAGACGCCATGGAACTCATAAAAAATTAATTAATAACGTAATAAGCATAATGTAGCATATGTTAAGCATATTTAATAAAAATTAGTCATAGAAGGAGAGCTAATAATAAAAAAAAAAAAAAAACACCACCAACCAAAATTGGCCAACAGCTGTAATGAAAAAAAGACTGGTTAATGAAGTTTGCGGCAAGACGCAGTCTAAAAGTGAATTACATGAAGTTAAGAAAGTGGCTTGCTTTTGTCTCTGCCACATTAACGTTGTTACTCCCTGCATTAGCTGTCCTTTTCTCCCATTAGCAACTACAGACATGGCACTTAGTTTACAACGTATTCTTTTCATCGTCTTTTCATGCCTCGACCTGCTCTATATGACGCCTGAACCGCCATCCATGTTACTGATTAGAATCTCTTCTATGATATATTAGAAGGAATTAAAGAGCCTTCTCCTCCATACCTCACATTAGTAAGAGTAATGCTGATTGGTGACAGAAATAAGCACATGGTTTCACCCGGGATCTTGTGTCTTTGTAATAATGCACTTATGATTAATGTAGCTTCTTATCAAGGACCGTGTGCACGATATGGTCTAAATACGAGCTATTAGTTATATTTCTGTAAAACTAAATTCAATTAATCACGCTTGATTTTTCAAGTCGAAATGAGAGATTTTAACTCTTAAATAGCAAATGCTGGAAAATCTTTTTTATAGAGTTCTTTGTTTTTCGCGTTTTGTATTATTCATAGGAAAATGCTTAAAACGTAACATTACAATTCAAGTATGATTGTGGTTAAAAATCATTTGGAAACACTGAGATTTAATTGAAAAAGCGAAAAATAATTTGCAATCAATCATCTAGTATCATAACTAAATATTGCAAAAATGCTTCATTTTTCGAGTATGTCTTTTGGTCATAGAATAATACAAAAAAAAGCGTTCTCAAGCATATAATATTAAACAAGACGTACATTCAGCAAATCTTTGACTAAAATTACATTTTTATTTTCTATCAGAAGTAATGCTGCTAGTTGCAAATTATTTATATAGCATCTTTAATGTGCATCGTATTGACGATTAACCGTAAGGCAGATTCAACTTATTTTTATAGTCATGAAACATGCCTTGATCAGGGGTTAATGTTTAGTTAAATATCGTAACTGCAAAAAACAGTTTTTTGTGGCGTCGTTTCCTAATTTCCTTATTCTTTTATTAGGTATATATTTCCTTAATCTTTTAAAACTATTGCCTATTCCATTTGAGAGGGAAAATTCTTTACGCACATCATTAAATCTTGAAAGCATTCATTCCCAAAAAAGAGTTTTTGAGAAAAAATTCTGCCGCTTAGTGTGTTTCCTTTCTTACATTATAGTAATAAATATCAAGAAGGACGAAATTATTAGCGTGTCGTAATGCAACATAGTTAATACGAATTAATACTGTCGAGCCCGCTTAATGGAATATCGGTTAAAAGAATATCCCGCTTAATGTAATAATTTTTCAATGTAACTGTCCGATGTAATCTATGATTTTGATCACGGATCATATCTAAATCCCGATCCTTCAGTGTCTTAATTAGAATGCTGGGTTCCTAATAATGGCAGCCATGTATATTCAACGGTCTAACTTTCTAGTATTATCACATCAAGAAATATTGACAAACAGATACATATTCTTTTTGAATTAGTTAACTACGTGAATTCGGCTTTTAGAGCAAAAAACTTTTTCTATGCTAGTAAACCTAAGAGTCACGAAAGAAAAAAAATGTGTAAACTAAGTTAAGGCAATTTTGACAAGACTTCCTTGTGTGTTTTGTCAAAATTGCCGGTGTTTTTTTTTTTTTTTTTTTTTTTTATCAAAAGGTTAAAGGGTTGCTACATTTTTACCTGTCGATAAAAAAAAAAAAAGTTTCAAACTGCATTGCAAGTTCTTTTCAGATAATTCAAGTAGCAACAAAAAAAAAAAATATCTTTTATTCCAAAACAATCGTTGTTCTGTTTAAGCGGTATTAATTCAGTAATTGGCAATAAAATAAAAAAAGTGTTTTGATTAATCGGGAACATCTTAAACCAGTTCGTTTTAATGTTTCATCGTGAACATTTGTTTTGCAGGATGTGATGTGGGCAATTCTGATCGTCGTCGTGCAGTAGAGATTAATCCCACTGAGGTTTTGCACACTGTATTGAGTAACAAAACTAAACACATTATGTAAGCGTAAAACTTAACAATTGAAAATGTGGTCGCTGTTATTGCTAGTTTGAAGCCTGCTTAAACACAATATCAAAACCGCATCAACAATTGTTTATTTATTGCTCTCGGTCTTATAGTGCAGTAGAATCAGGTAAAATTGGTCTAATGGGGACCGAAAGGTGCCCGTGATTGTGGAAATGCTGGAGTATCGGGAATTCTCTCATAACCTGGCATATTGTTCATGTTTTTATTTCCTTTTACAAAAAAGGAAGTATTGTATTCGCGAAAAAATTTTCACTCAAAAATCGGCCTTAATTTCCATTTTTCTCACCTGCAAATGGATGTTGAGTTTTTTTTCGACCCGACCACACGTGGATATATTCCTAGGAGCCTACAGACACTCGAAATATCCATTTCGACAACCCTCGAGTTAATTACAACGAATTTTCTCGTGACGTCCGTATGTACGTATGTATGTATGTATTTCGCATAACTCAAAAGTGGTATGTTCTAGAAAGTTGAAATTTGGTACGTAGACTCCTAGTAGGACCTAGCTGTGCACCTTCAATTTTGGTTGCATTCGGATGTTTCTAAGGGGGTCTTTTGCCCCTTTTTGGAGGGAAATCATTGTTAATTTCGATGTAAACTCAATTGGTGTTATAATTTGTCGGACACTTGGCGATTTATCGCCAGTCTTTATGTCGTCAAGTTTTGTTACCAACTTGGTTTACAAATTCGGCGATTTTTTTTCATTTTAAATTTGATTTTCATTTGGCCACTGTTGGTGATATTTAAAGAGTAACAACTGAATCACATTAAAATTGCCAATAATGGGAAAATGACATTAAATTGGAGTAAAAGGAAGTCATGTGATTTACGCATCAGCTCGTTTTTTTTTGCAAAAATGCGGCCGAGTTGTGCAGTGGCGAGTTTTAGCGACTCAACTGTACTTTAATACGCAGCTATAAATTACAAATATTCCTTCAACACATTTCTGGCACCAAGTTTACGTTTTAATCGTTCTGACCAGCAAATGCGGTGATTTCATGCTTTTGCCTGTTCAGTACTTCTTCAATCATATCAAATTATGCGGGGTTTTTTTTCACAAAACAAACGTAAGAGCTACATCGTAAAATGTCTTGACAGTACATCAAGATGAATAAATATTATCAAAAAAGTGAACCAACGGTGGCCTAAGTTTAGTTTGAATGGTGTTCTATAATATTTTTGTTTAGATATATTAAACAACATTTTAAAGTAACATCTTACGCTTATTTGTAACACATATTGAGTATAATTTTCCTTGAAAAATAAAATTTTATTAATGTCTGCATACAATTTCAAACCTGTAGCTGATGGACCGTCTTTAGAGCATACAGCTCCAAAAGTTGACCATATATTGATATTATACTTTTAAAACACGAGGAAGGATCGGAAAACTGCTTTTACTTCTAAAAGGGAAATATAGTATTCAAACAAAATAAATTATTTAATTATACGATAAAAATATATATTATTTATTTATTTTTGATAATACGCTGCCATCCATTGATTCACTTGAATTAGATTTTTTCAATTGTTGCAGAATACTGTGTACAGTGAAAAAAAAATGAGTTGAGAAACCGGAAATCAATAATGCTGTATTAGTTTACTCACTTTTTTTAAAATCAGGGTTGTCATGTGGGCAACTTTCATATGATCAGAATATAAACTGAGTAAAATTATTTATGCATTAATTTTATTAGGTTGGATGTCAATGCAGTTTAAGAAAAAGAAATTTATAAAACGTTTTGTAGCTCAAAGTTACCAAAATTTAAGCATGTGCACATTATAATTTATGTTACATTAAAACTTGGGCTACATCACCTTTAAAGTTCAATCATTGCATTTCATTTTGGCAAATTAATGTATTCCCTTCTAACTATGTCGGATGCAATGAATATATACATGTTATTATGCAGTATTAGAAATTTGTGATTAAAAAAAATGCTGTCAACTATAGTTTTTCGCGGTGGTCTAACTCAAGACCACTGACTGTTTTTGAAATAGAATAATCTGAACCTATTGTATAGTTAATACGATTTAACGATTACATTTAGTTTTAAAGTAAAAAAAAAAAAAAAAAAAACTAAATCATGCGTCAATGATCAAAACATACCTTACAAAGTACGTTACTTACCAAAATAAACAATGTTGCTACAGATGTAATTAAATGTTTTTATTATCAATCACTTGTATATAGCAGATTAAATAAGATAATCTTTTGGAAAGTTCAAAGACTTTAGAGGAAAATAAATTATGAAAACAACGCACGGTTTCTGTTTTGATGGCTAAGAATTAGTTTTCCAAATAGTAGTACAAAAAGTATTTCTTGTTCATCACACATGTCAAAAAATAAATCAAATAAATCGATCTCTGCTCAACTTTATCCTAGTACTTAAATCCTGAATTTGATCTTCAAAGTTAAATAAATATTATGTCCCGTATCATTGTATTAAGATGGTCTTGCGAAATAAGTTCATTACTTAAATAAACAGCGGTGCTATCGCTTGAAGTCATCGTGCATTTCTGATTTCATTCATTTGCGTATGCAAGATAAATTAAAAGGTTGCTTCGGCCAGTTCAAAGATTTCAGGGGATAATAAATTTGAGAATCACAGGAAACGAGTAATGGTTACCCTTTTGGCGGCTATTATTTGCTATTTGACAAATAATTAATATTCCTGGAAAAGTTACGAGAAGCAACAAATTTATCTGTGACTATGAGTTAGATGCAAAATCTAATATTGATTGGGTCTCAGTGAGAAATCTCGTTTGAGAAACTCATTCGCTCAGCGTATTACTTAGATCTTCTAATATTAACCTCAAGTGCCTTGATTAATGGTTCTCATAATAAATGACTGAAATCTAGATCCAGCACCAGCCGGTATACTGCTTAAAATGCATATTCGCACATTCCTTCAGCAGACGCTGTTCAAAATTTATAATATTCATCGCCGCATAAATAGTTAGTTCCAAAAGTTTCGGAGTATTGATATATCGATTGCTTAGAAGAGTCAACCCTATCGAAAGTGATGGATACACAAATATTCTCTTGACAAAGAAATCGCGAATGGAAAGATGTCTGTCAATTTGGTTTGTGATGAGGTTTGTACATTTTTCGCAAGGGTTTGTCTCAGACAAAATTTTGATGCACAAGTTTCGGGAAAATATTATGATTCGGCTTAAAAATATTTGCGAAATGAATACTTTTCACTGCATCGTTATAGTTTTACTCCTTTTAATTACTTCTCGTAATTTTTATTAAACAATCAAGATTGCTTATTGATCTAAGCCTAGGTATGTTTTAGGTTTATTCGCCTTGTGATTGGTTAACAGCGAAGGAAGTAGCTCATTGCTTAATTTTGCATGTATTTTCCTCCCTTTCTCCTGGCCGCAAAATTGAAAGGCATTATATGATAATTATAAAGGACAATTTTTTAAAAGATATCTAAATTAGAAAGTTCCTCTTCAGGGGAGATAAAAACTAGTAGATTCAGAATACAGTTGGCTCTCTGTTTAACGACTTTCAAGGGAGCACAAAAAATCGCCTTAAGTAGAAAGCGTCCTTAAATAGCATGCTTTTAACACTATAGTGGACCATCTGGGACCGTGAAAAGCCGTCGTTAAATAGAGAAAGTCGTTAAATAGAGCGTCGTTAAACAGAGAGTCAACTGTATGTTTTTCCATTACATATATTCTGCTTAAAATTAAGTTTCTTTATCACATTTTTTTTAAAAACCTTCTTGTGTTTATTTCTTTTACACCGTAATTTCGCACAACGCATACTCATATCTATCTATCTAGCTACCTCCCATTATAATTAAAAAAAAACCGTTGTATCTTTCCAATTTAAAGTCAGCACATTTGTTTATAAAATCTAAAAAAATAACTGATTAAATTACTAGACTAATTAACTGCCATCCTAAAAAATAAGTTTTTAAAGTTATACTTTTCCTATTGAAATAAAAAATCTAAGTCAGCACACGAGTCAAAAAATAATAAATAAATATATGATTAAATCCTATGCTCGCTTTGCCCTTACAAATGGTTGCACTTGAGAAGTCTTAAAAAATAACGAAAATTAATGTTTACATACAGTGGGCTAACAAGCAAAAAATCAAATCCCAATGTCAGACTTGTAGTCGTAGTTGTCTGCAGAATGTTTGGGGTGCAAGCAGAAATGTCCAACAAAACAGCAACATTATTTCAAATGGCGGGGAAACTTAACATAGGAACAACTACGAGGGTATATATATTTGATAATTGTGAAATGTATTCAGGAATAAAGATTCATTACGATTTATTTATGTGTGTTTTGTTTATGTTTGCTCTTTTCCCATGGATAATAGAAATAAAAGATAGACTGAAATAATGTAAATTTATGACATTAAAAAACATAGTCATAAACTATAGAACATAGTAGCAGAAAAGGAAGGGAAGTTTCGAAGAAAAAAAAACATTACGAGAAGAAACGTAATGTTTGAAAACCTTGCTGCAATGTTTGATTGGGAAAAATGATTTGGTATAAGCAAACTGAACTTTGTCAATTTTGTTCTTTTTTCTCAAACAATATCGACTAAGCAAAGCGAACATTAATGTATTTTATAACTGTATCGGATCGAAATTATTATTATTATTATTATTATTATTATTACTTTTTGCTAACTTAGGAGTTACATCCTTCAAAGTAGTTTTATAAAATGCGTGAATTAAAAAAAATATCACGAAGCTTTCACCATTGCACTTTTTAATTCATTTTTTAAATTCTTTATTTTTTCATTTAACTTTAACTTATACATCGCCTGTTCTTACAATACTTGTTTTAGTCCTTGATGTATTTTTCACTGCTTCAGCAATACCACGTGAAAGCACCTTTTAATACTTATTACATTTGAAAATCGAAAGTACTAATGAAACTCTCCATGGGAATATGCCAATTAAAGCAAAATACAACTAAATAAATACTAAATCGACAAATACAATCAGTTGTGCTCAAGGAAAGAAAAACCCCACCCAAAAGAACGTTTTCATAAGATTTATTTTTGTTTCTTCTCCTAAGCTCAACATTGAAGAAAAAAAGAAAGAACTTCCGTAAGCTTTAAATTCCACAAGAAACAATCAGGAAATAGACGCATAAGAAACTGATATACTTTTCACACCTACTATTGTTAACAAAAGTTGTATCTGCAGAAAAAAACATTTCGAAGAGGATCACGTAAAACTATGTAATTCATCCGCTTAAGCTCAAAATCTATAAGAATTTCAGAATTGTTTATTTTTTGGAGCACGAGTTAAATGTTCCCTCGAGTGCGTTTAAGTGAATGATACTCTAAAGAGAGCAGTGAAAGATTTAGCCTTATAAAAAAAGAATACTTTCTCTGCCCTAGCACACCTGTGTTCTGGGTTTGCTTTAGAGAAAATACTTTTTCCCAAAGTAATGTTTGCTTCATCAGCGTTATATTTATCATTTACATCAATATATATTTCGTAAGTTTCAGATCTCTCTAGGAATAAAACTGTTGTGAGCATTTTTCGCATCTTTCTTCCACTTTTTCTATA
Source organism: Uloborus diversus (assembly GCF_026930045.1). Lineage (NCBI taxonomy): Eukaryota > Metazoa > Arthropoda > Arachnida > Araneae > Uloboridae > Uloborus > Uloborus diversus. The sequence goes on from NC_072733.1 coordinate 6,775,808, forward strand.
AAGTCGATAGATATTTTACGGAAGATTATAGAGATTATGTGGAATTAAGTATCTATGTGTGTACGTCCTTTTTACTTATTCTCTTTATAATGCCTCGTTGCAAGAGAGGACTTTAGCTTTGAGTTCTAAAGGGCTCACAAAAAGGAACCAAAATTAAGCCTTTTTTTTGAAAAGGACCACTTCACACACAACTCAAGCTGATAGCCCCGCCACGGATTATAATCATTTTTGCTAATGTTCAATCAGACAGCAGTGTTCCTAAATAAAGTGGATATATTTCCACCCTTTTTTGTATTTTATGTTACTATATCTGCATTCTCTTTAAAGCATATGAAAGCACAGTTGCTCGGAGTAGTAACTGCATTTCGTACTCCCGTTTCCGACGTGAGCAAATATTTTGGACTAATGTGAGGCGTCAATCCATGACCTCTTCTATGTTCGAGATAAAGTTACGTTTTTATTTTGGAGGTTTTCCTACTTTCGGAGCCCTTTAAAAAAATCTAATCGCGATATACCGCAATTTTTAAATTAAAGAGTTATTAATAGTAGGAAAACAAACAAAAAATAAGTATTTTAGTACATATTAATTTTTCAAAATGGAAATTTTGATCGAAAACTAAGTTGATTTTACAGTTCATGCTAAACACTCTACAATGTTTTTTTAAAATCCTTTTTCATGTTAGTCACGATGCGACTTGCCTGTGTTCTGACTTAAAAGTTTTATAACGATCCTAAAATTTGGAAACATGTATGTCAATTGTTTTGGAACTCACAGAAACCCGCACAACATAACTCGCCAGGTGAAAAACATGAACCGAAAATTCAAGTTAATAGGTATACAACTTTTTAAGTTATGAGGTCTGTCGTTTATGAAAATGTCGAAACAAGTAGCTTTTCAGAAAACTAATTTAAAGATTCTTTTATGTTATTATTGATGTTTTAGATGATTTTTGAGGTTAAAATTTTCCATAGAAGTAGCTTATACATTTTTTGACTTTACTTGTTAAGATATCTCCTTACAAAAAAGCTTGCATTTTATCTGGAGTTTGGTATTTTTAAATTAAAATTCCCGCTTTAACAATATAACTTTCGTCATATTTAACTGGCTATGAATTCGTTTTTAATAATCTTTAAATTGGATTTTTTTAAAGAAAATAAAGTACGATTTATTTCCTTTTTCAAAAATAATCATTTTGGGGCATCCCATAATGCCAAGTAAGGGGTATGTATGTCCTTTTGACTTAGATAGAAAATAAAATGGAGCATTATTTCTCTTAAAAAACATTGAAAGTGACTTTTCTTACAAAAAGAGCAAAGAAAAGCTTGATTCTCTCCCGACAAGGCAGGCAGGACGAATAACCCTTTAAGAAAAGGCAAGGGAGAACACTGTAGAAATGTCTTTGAGATAAACAGAATTGCATAAATCAGTGAGTTCATTGTTTTATATATTCTTGATAAAATAATTTATTTAAAATAAAATTATGAGTAAATATAAATAAAGCTTTAAATATTAGGGGGGGGGTATACATGATAAGTAGTACTAAGAAAACACAATATTTTCACATTTCTTCTATAATTTTCATATCGCACGTCATTTGTTAGGACAACGAAGTTATTCAAATCAATAGTACATAATGTTGAAAAATATTAAAGAAACAAAGAATTGCGGCATTAAGTAAAATATTTTCTTGCGAGAGCTGGACGCACAAATTATCAGAAGAAAAACTTAATTATTTAAGTACCTAAACTACTTTAATTTGAATCCAGTGTTCTTTAATTTTTTGCTACTTAAATCCGAAGTATGTGTTCTTTACTGATTAAACAGCTTTCGAAATACATATAAAAAGAAACTAAATTGCAACTATAGTAAAATGGTAACAAAAAAGGCATAGATTATATAAAGGTTTAATTATTTAAAAATGTAAGATCCTAAATACAAAGAAAATAATGTCGTGAAAATTGATACTTACCCAATATATATATTCATTCTGTTGACACTTTAAAATTAAAAGCATATAGCTTGGTTTATAAGTCCGAATCCAAGTTGCTTTTAGGACACATGCTATAAGGCACAATGAACGAATCGCTTCCTTGTCAGTGAAGATTACAAAATGATATTTTTTTCTGAAACTCAAATAATCCATTTAATCCGGTTCTTAATGCTTTTCAAGAGTTTCATGATTTTTCATGACATGCACTTTTTTAGCAATAATAAGTTATGAAGATACTGATTTTGGTTAAAAATGATGAGTAATATAAAAGTAATGATTTCTTTCTTTTTAAAACCTCGAATGTTTTTATGAACTTTTTTTTTAATTTTGCTCACTGTTCTTGGAATATTCTTCTTTGAATCCTATATTTCCACTTTTGCTCACTTGAAAATATATCAGCAATATTTTTAATGAGATTAAATTTTTGTATGTTGGATATGGGAATGATTTGCAGCAAATAGGGGTTCAATACTGTGTCTTCTTCATCCGATTCTTGTTGGATTTCCTCCATTGTGCATATTTAACCTACAAGTAATATAGAATACATTATTATTTTGGAGCATGTAACTTGTTTTGAATCAATTGAAACAAGTAAAATTTTGGACACATGGATTTTATGATCTTCCCTGAAAAAGACACGAAAGAAAAGCTACTGGATCTAATGTCATCGAGATTCGTAAACTTTCTAGGAAGTAATGGGATCCTGGTTTTAATTATATGAAGGCTTCAGGCTACCTGGTTAATCCCTGTGTTTACGGGGGGGGGGGGAAATATATATATATATATATTTTTTTTTTGTCGAATTGAATACAACAAATACAACGAAAAGTACTTAAAATGTTTTTATCGTACCTCTTAAATAAGCTAAGAAATATTTTTAAGGATGCAGTAATGAGGCATAAGCAAATTCATGGAATGGTGGATACTTCTCAACGTGCTTTATACCACTTCGCTACACGTTTTAGAAACATCACGTTTGCTGACACTAAATGTTAGGCTCAGATCACGTCATCATTGGCAGTTGACAGCCTGAAACGCAATACGAATCTAAAAAAACGGTGTTAGTAATTTCGATGTTGTAGCAATAATTTATTTAATTGTTTGGGTGATGCCACGGTTTAGGAAATGGAATATGTTTACTAAATTTTTCTTATCATGTCATATATATACAAAAATTGTTGCCTTAGTAAAAGTAATTGACTCATGTTTTTTGTTGAGCAGATAAAGAACTTTTTTAATTTCATTTTTAATAGTGATTTTTTGTGCCTGTCACATGTGGGACATACTTTGTACATCTGCTTTAGGGAGTCTTAAATTCTATATATCATGCAAGCCTGTTGTTGCAAATTTATTAAAAATTAATTTTGCGACACGAATAATTAGCCTTTAGTGTTAGTTAAAAAAAAAAAACAAATATTGGGTAATTTTACTGAAAACCAGACAATTTGACCCGCACGAGGAAGTTCTAAATATAACATCAAACGTAACATTAAAGAATGCAATGAACAAAGATGTTTTACCTAAGAAACCACACTACATGTAACATTCCTTTGGTAAAAAAAATATGTATACATATTTTTCTGAATACAAGTTTTTAAATTAAATATAGATCTGTCCCGATTGGGGAAAAATTTCTGTATTGAGGTGGAACGACCCTTTAACGGAATTTTTTTGAAGCAGTTCAAAAAAAAAGCAAAAAAAAAAAAAAAAAAAATAAGAAGGTTGGCATTTAAAATCGTCGCACTACCAGCATGGCCTGACTGGGATTGCCTCATTAATTCAAGTGGAAACTTAAGTGTTAATGAGTCGTCTACAAATGATGTGACGTTTTGCGGGAGAGGACGGTTAGTGAAATTGTGACAGTTTGTAACTAGGGCAGAGAGGGAGAAACAAGTTGTGTGACATAACACATTTTAGTTGAAATAAAATAATTTCTTATATTAATATGTTAATGAGGTATATCGAAATGTGACGAGAGAAGGAGCGGGAGGGGTATAATAAGCTTAAAAAAGTGTGATATCATTTATAGACAGGCCCTAAAAAGTATTATAATATTTTCACCCTGTCCTATTTTGTTTTAAAATTTTGTAAACAACACCGTAAATGAACGAATTTTAAGCTTTTCCCCCCTCTCTTATAAATTAAATCCCTCGACTTTCTGTAAATATTTGCCTCGTTTATCTAAAGCGGTTCAATAGTTTTCTCTTGTATCTATTTCAAAGGGAAACTGCACTTATAATTTAGTTCGTAAAAAATATTTTTTTATATGCACGTAAACTGAAAAATAACAATCAAACATCATCATGAAATTTTGTATTTGAAACTTTTTTTTTCTCTTTAATATTGAAAATGTTTTTTGATTGCAAAGGACTCAAAATAATAAAATATTGACCTTTAAATGTAAATTTGACTTAAATACCTAAGCCAAATTTTAAAAAATCCTAGAGATCAACTGTCCCCTTCTTCCAACATAAATGAAAACCTCAATTTTTAAAACAGAGAAAATAGCTTTAAAGAGGTTTAAAAACATTTAATACAAACATGAAACTGTTTTAATGTGTGAATTCTAAACTTACCGCAAACAAGTAATATTAACATGATTGTCTAATTTTTATACATTTTGCTCTTGACTCCAATCTGAGAGTTTTGACCCACATACCTCATCAAATTGAAGATAACTCAACATGTGCCCAATTTTTGAGAACAAATTCATAATAAAAATAACTTACCTTGAAATTTATGTCTTCCGAAGTTTTTGGACGACTGTTTCTTTACGATAGTCTTATCGAATGCAGAAGTGACTCACTGCGCTAAAAATAGTTAAACTTTAAATGCTCTATATTTGTTCTTAAACTGATTTCTATCCTGAAAACAAAAATACATAACTTTTGCATTCACTTTCCTTCAGTCTGTTTCAATAGAAATGACTCGGTGATATTGAAAAATTGAGGGGGGTTTTTTCAGAAACTTTTTTGTTAAAGACGCTTATTAAATATCTTGTATTTATAAGAAACTTAGGAACCCGGATAGCGGGAAGCAAACTGTTATCTAAAAATATTTGTGTACATTTCAGAGTTGAATGCTCCTGATATCCTAACTATCGCCCAAAATCGCGTGAAAAACATAAGTTGGTAGACCAATATTTGTGATTGCCTTCGGTCAGTCTCAAAGAGCGTATACCAAAAATATACAGCTTCCTGTCATAAGACCAAACTAGTAAATATTGCAGTAAAAAACTGTTCTGTAAGCATCATACTTGGATTTTTCTATGAGTTTTTTTTTATATTTATTTAGTTTGTAATAAGTCTACAAAATGATTGTAACAAACTGACATAGAAGTCTCGAAAAAATACAAACATATTTGTACAACTTAAGGAGTCACTAATGTATATAATCTTATCGAAAACATAAATTAAATGGGACCTGCATCTTTTTAAGGAATTCAAATTGATTTTATTCACATAATTGAATAAAAATAGAGCAACTGGTTGCTTTAAACATGGTGATTAAAATTTAATGCACTCTTGATTAATCTACTCTTTTGAAAAATATCACATAGATGTGATTAAGTGTTTAAAAGTGTGAGTGTGATCATAACAAATCAATATATCCTTAATTAGTTTACATTTTATGCAGACTGAAGAGGAGGTAAGGGAAAATTTAGAAGAATGTTGCTGAATACATTCCACAAAAGCGTGGCAGGATACGATAGAATAAAGCTATCGTTACCCATTATGTTCAATAATTAATTTCCTGCCAAGAAAGAAAAGCTCAATAATTATCAGCAAGCTTTGTTTAGCTTTCTCAGCGTAAGGTTCTGCCAATGTCCAAGTGACGAGAGAAATGAACTACAGTTTTCTTAGAGAGTTAGATTATTGTAAAGATAGGCAGGCTTAGGATATTTTCGGCATTAAACGTTTTCAGAAAATTACTTGTTTGCGCTAGATTGTTCCTACAGTGGCAATATTTCACATCATTTCTCATATTTGATCAGAAGATGTTTTTAGAATTTTTATTCGTATAACTTTATTAAGAGTGACTCGGAATGATTTTTGATCAAAAAATGCAAGCATTCATTTAGTGAAAAAAAATTGTTTAAGGCCGAATTTTAGTTCTTAGTGAAAGTTGGATCTCGTATGAAATTAGTCCAATAAAATTTACATTTCCTTAAAACATTACATGAAATTTAAAATATTTTAAGCCCAAAGTTACCGGGAGCTACCACTGGATGGGTACAATTGTTGATCACTTCTAGGGTAATTATTGATTGCCTTGCTTTATTTCATTTTATTTATTTATCTATTTATTTATTTGATAAAATGCATTTTTGAACTAACTACGTAGCAGTTAAGTAAAAATAGTAAATTAAATTACATAAATAAACCCACAAGTCTTGGTTAACCAGACTTTTTTTTTCTTTGAAAGAAAAAAAAATCCTTAAAATTTTCAAATACAATAGCGGACATAGAAGGACTTAGAATAAAATCACATTTTTACTCATTTCTCGAGCAATAAAAAAAAAAACAAATTTTAAGTAATTTTTGTCACATAAAATGTATGCTTAACGTGAAAAGTTTCCATAGAAGTTATATCACCAATGCATTTAGGGGACTAGCTGCAAATTGAAGAAGATAAACACGTTTAATGATCATCCATCATCTCAAATAAAATGATATAGGGTGTAATTTTCAGAAATAAGTTTACAAACTATGTACAATAGTTTTACAGATTTTCGTGAACGTATCACCTGTAATCAGTAAAATATAAGCATTTCTTTAAAAAAAAATCAATCTTTTAACTCATAACGCGCAGAGTAATGGCTAACTAAAGTTTCAGAAAACTATACAATATTTTTGAGAATCAATATGTATACTATATTTTGAAATACAAGTTTTTCATGATATATGAACATTTAAAGCAATTACTTTGCATGCTCAAAAATAAGCAATTTTGATAGCACAGAAGAAAGTAAGTTTCAAAATTTCATAGCCAAATAGATTTAGCATTTTATAAAAAAATCCAGTTTAATTATCATAAAAACATAAACAGATATTGGCGACCATCTTTCAATTATTCTTGGATGCGGATCGTTCACAAAACACTTTCTGCAATCTCTTTGTGTTTTGTGATAAAAGCAGATAATTTGTTAGCGATTCCTTACACTTCGTCTTCTATACAAGAATGATTGAAATGCTTTTCATTATGTGGCTGATATTTTTCAGTTTTTGTGATATTCAGCTGAAATTATCTTTCCCACATGCATAGTGCGAAATAAGGAATTTTAAATGTTTATGTTTCTTCAAACTTTTAAACGCTTTATTTCAAATTTTAGTATAGGGTAGACCGGGGCATGCTTACGCGGATTTTTTTCAATGAATTTTCTGATTTTTATGTTTTAACTGAGGAAATTTTAGACATTGCGGTTTTATGAAGCATTTAATTGAGTCAAAATTGGTATGTTTAGTTGTTGCTCATTTTGTGTTTTTACCCATTACAAAAATTATTTTTGAGGCCAAGTCAGTTGCGTAAACTTGCTCCGGACGCTGGGCACGTTTGCGCACATTTATTGTGACACCTAACGTGGTTCTGTTAGCGTTTTGAACATAATGTCTTACCATCGTTTAAATAAACCAAATTTATTGTTGACTGAATAGTGTATAAAGTTAACGCTGAAGGGGCATGAAGACATCACTATGATTGTAAGTTATAAGATACAATTATGTAACTAAATTCAAAATTAAATGGTAATTTTCAAAACTAAATAGCCGGAAAATACTAAAAAAGTTTGAGACAGTTTTGAGCAAAAAAAATTGTCCGAGGTATGTTTCAGTAAGACAATGTAAGAACGTGCGTAAAGGTGCAACAACGTCAACGCGTAAACTTGCCCTTTCGCCAAGTTTGGATTTATTTTGAACGTGCAAAAACATTTAATAACACTTTAGCCCGTAAAAATACAATTCTTAAAAGAGGATAAAGTTCTGCTAATTTTATATATTTGTTCTTTCTTAACTAAGTATTATTTATTCACAATAAGCTTCAAAACGTTCAACACAGAATTTACTTAACTTGTTAGAAAACAGATTATTATTTCTAGATGCCAGACAGAAGCTCGACTGATGCTCAAAAAGTTGTGAGAATATTTGCTAGAGAACAGCATCTCAATCTGTTATGACTGCTGGCTCTCCAGTTAAAATTATTTTTGAAAAAACGGCACTGCGTAAACGTTCCTCGGCCTACCCTATTGATTATTTAGTAGGGTCTGGTGGGGTAAAGTGGTCATAAATTCGGGTGTTTTTGACTTTGGTTGATGATAATTGTAAGAATTTTTTTGAAATTGAAATTTTTTTTTGCTTTTATTTTACATTACATGATTAAAGAACGCGCTTCATTAAATTTTAGGGCAAAAAACCCGATTTTTGACAATTTTATAGCATTTTCTTTGGAGCATGTTTTTATGACCACTTTACCCCATGGGGTGGGGGAAAGTGGTCATAGTATGGGGTAAAGTGGTCATAACTAAAAAATATATAGAAAACCCTTAGGAGAGTTCCATAAATGATGTCAAACTTATTTTCAAAACAATTGTCCACACTCCCCCCCTGTATCACACGTTAAATAATCCCCCCCCGCCCCCCCTCCATATTGCTGTAAAGCAATATGCTTTTTTCATTAGCATTTTGTTGAACAGCAATGTGTGTTGTCACACTTTTTGTTATACCCTCCGTCCTTGTTGTCACAAACTGTCATAATTTTTCAAACTCCTCACCCCCCCCCAGAGAGTGGAATCATTTTATATGCCAGTAATAGTACTTAACATGATTAGTGCTTTGAGAGAAAATGTTTTTTACATTTTAAAGTTGTCTCATTAATAGTTTTATTGATATTCAGTTCTTTGATGTCATCACTCAGAACAAGCAGAAACACTAAGTGATAAATGATTAATCATTCGTATTTTTTTCTTTTATTTTACATTATTAGATTACATTACATTTCATTACACTTAAATAAGCCATTTACATTTTCTGTATTTTATTAGACTTTTCTTGCGTTTTCAACTGCCTTTTTTCCCCTCGTTGCTCTTCCTCCTTTTTGAGCCGGATTACAACAGTTTCTTCTGTCAAGACTTCACCTTTCTTTCCTTGAACTCTCTTTCTTTTTTCCCTTGCGTTCAATAAAGCTAATTTATGCACATCTGATATAGGTGGTACTAATGTAGTAAGAATAGCTTGTTTCAAATCTTTTAGAGGTGAAATCAGGACACTGTCGGAAAGGCAAGAATTTGTGCCATGTTGCAAATTTATGCTACCTATTTGGGAAGGACCTGCTGCTAAATCTTTATTTAAATTTATAGATGGCTCAATATTCATCTGAACATCTTTCTCAGTTAATGTTATTCTCTTAAATACTTCTTCCTTGTTGATGGGGAACAACCCACTGCCTTTAAAGCCACTTATAGCGTTTTCTGGGCGGAGACAGCCTGTTAGTTTGTTCAATAAGTAAGGAAAAACACTTTTCGAAACATTCTGCAATCTACTTTCCCTATACCACTTTTTTAGAATCCCTCTCCAAGCTTTTTTCAAAGGTGAAAAGACAGCCACGTCTAACGGTTGAAGGGCATGGCTGGTGTGAGGTGGTAAGCATAAAATTATAATTGAATTGTCAACTGCTTTTTTTACTGTTCCATAAGTCATGTGACTCCCATGTCCATCATAAATTAAAAGTATTGGCTTTTGTACAGCTCTTGTGAACTGGATAAAGTGATCCATCCAGGATTCGAAAACGACATCCTGCATCCAGCCTGATATGGTGCATGCATATAATGCTCCAGTAGGACCACCTTTAGTCCACTGCTTATATAAATGAGCGCCTTTGTAAATAGTAAAAGGAGGCAAATAGTCGCCACTTGCAGATACACAAAAAAGTACACTGTACGTTCCCTTTCCACAATTAGCTGATTTCATGTAAGAGTTACGCGATGACTTAGGTACAAAAACTGAGCTTTTACGACTATCTGTACCCAAGCCAACTTCATCTAAATTGAATATTCGGCTTGGACTATCTTGTAGATCATTGCTTGTTATGATTGTGGTGTAAGTGTCGAAAAAGGAATTAACAGTATCAGCTGTTAAGTGTTCAGCTCTTGATTTACTAAGCAGTTCGGGCTTCCGCTTCGCTAGCTCATTTTTCCATCGTTTTTCAAAATCCCTAAGGAAATCCTGTCCCGGTTTTTTTCCTTTAAAAGGACTCTCTCTAGTGTTTGTGTAGTTAAAATACGTTTGAATCAGGTTCGCTACATCAGCACGATCAAAGGGATGACCACATTGCGAAATAAATTTTAGGGCTTCTACTATGATTGACTCTTCCTCGAATGTGAGCCATGTTTCCCTTCCGGGACCCCTGTGTCTGGGTCTACTGATAAACCATCTTCGTAACGTCTGGTAAGGTATTTCAAACTCTTGAGCTGCCGCATAGATGGTCTTTCCCTTCTCCACAGCTCGCAACGCCAACTCTAAGCTTGCATCAGAGTACTTTTGAGTACCCTTCTTGACATATGTTCTGGGCATTGAGTCTGTAAAGAAATTCTCTAAATTATTTAGCAAGACATTTCAACCTACATAGATATTCTTACTTTTAGTTATTAAATGAAACGCTTTGTATGAAAACCAGCCCAATTCATTTTCGTATTTCATGTTCTGCCTGCTTCATCTTTCCCAAAAATATTTTTGAATTTGAAAAACTTTCGGTATATACGACTTTATTTCTGTTTTCTTTTCTTTCTTTTTTTTTTTATTAACAGCATTGTCTAATTACTCACAGATAAAAAAAATAATTGTGATTGAGCTAGTTTTGGAGAAAATTGACCTTATTTGTGGTTTTAAAGTAATTTATTCTAAGAATATTGCGTATTATACTCAGACGTTTTACAGTGGCGATATGGCAAAAATATTGGCTTGAGTTGATTTCGAAGTAAGATGTATAATGGGTGTTTGGCAGTGCTTTTCGACCTGATGACAAGGGATTCGTTCCATATCGCCTTGTGACGCGCTGGTATTGACAAAGTAGTAGTGAATTATGAAAAAAAAAAAAAGAAATGAAATTCATAGGGAGCTGGATTGATGATAAAATCATCAGATATAGTCAATACGGTTGTCTATTAATATAATAGGGGATAACTAATTTAATTCATAAAATTTTCTGGTACTACATAATATATATATATATATATATATATATATATATATATATATATATATATATATATATATATATTCTTTTTTTTTGAAGAGAGAGAGATAATTTATTTTTAATCACTAAAACCTAATGTTTTCTCCAAAAGGAAGTGTCTCTATTAAAAGACAAAATGGAAAAAAATTACACCAACCTCTATTTAATTCTTAAAGTTTTTGTCCAGAATACCTCTGGCTTGAAACTTCTATTTCAATCTAAGAAAAATATTATTTTATCGTATGCTTGCTGGTTGTCCCTGTTTGACCGGGGCAGTCGCGCTTTTCAGACAATATCCTTTTGCCCCTGCCAGTTTACATTACATCTCGGTAAAAGATAAATTTTATTACAGTACCGAAAATGTCTTAAAAATAATTAATTGCTAAGGATTATTCAAAATGATAACTTTGTCACTTTTGTACTTCAGAGCCTGACTGTTGTAAGTCCAAAAATTGCGATTTTATGTTTATTACTGCATTGTATGTAGAATATTAGTCCACATTGAACCATGCAAACGCAATTCTAAAACACAAAAAATCTTTTTAATTATTTACCATTGTTAGAGCGCGCTTCCTAACATTTGCATGCGTCAGACAAATGTTCTTTCATTTTTACAGCAAAGTAGCGATTATTTGACTTCCGTTAGTCTGGATCTGAGGTGCAGATTTGTAACACTGACTCGCAAGATTAATATCAGATTAGCTTGTGAAGATTTTCAGAACAAGATCAAAAACAAAGAAGACTTTCTAAAAATGTCCTAGCCTGTGCAAAAATATGTAAATATTGTTCAATTTTTTATTCCTCAATCAAAGAAGATTTTTTTCTTACTAAAGAAACTTGGAAAAAAGTTTTCATTATTTTTTCCATGGTTTTGGCTCATAATTAGTAACCATTTATTCATATTATTGAAAATGAACCTTTTAATTAGTGCTAAATGGCGCTAATTATACACACGCATCACATATGCTAAGAGTCTATTTAGAATAAAATTTTGGATACTATACATTGTTTTTGTTACATATTGGCGTCAATGAAGTATTATTTTAGCTGTTCCTTCCGCTTTCAGACAGCTGACTGGTGGAAAAATGTTTTGATTTTTCTCTACAATGTGACCTTGAAGTCAGGCGAATTTTTTATTTCATGGAGGTGTAAGTTTTGCTTCATGTGGTTATCTTTCGTTGAATACTGTTTATGTTTTGTGTCATCATGGTATTGGGTTACTGCAATATTTTCTACACGACAACAGCCATCTGCTATGCACTGTGATTTGCGATCATGAATAGATGCATCAGAAAATATCACTAATAATTGTTGATTCAAACATATGTTCTGCCGTGAGCAGGGAAAGGGCAATAACTGCGAATTTTTTCTCTTTTTTTTTTCTCTGCATTTTTTAAATCCATTGTACGTTTGCTTTAAGACATTAACTTCGGTTTTTTTCTTTTTCTTCCGCTGGAAAAAAAAGCGCGAAAAAACCGTCAATTTCCAACGTTTCCTGATTGTGAGTATTGAATTCAAAACGCGTTTCTTCAAACATTTCAAAAACTCATTTTTGCAGATTCTGCCGTTTACCTGCCCACGGTAGAATTTATTTATTAATTTACTTGTTTTTTTTTTTTTTTTTTTGAAAGGCACTGAACTTTATCTGAACGTGAGTTATTTTTTAAAATCAAAAATTGAAAAGAAATTTTTACTTCAAATATTTAAATTGTTTGACGCACTGAATTTTAACGATTGAATACTGATTTTGGTGTAAAGGAGTCTGAGTCTTTGGCCAGAAAATATCAGGAGTCGGAGTCGACGTCGGATTCACTATTTTCCCTCCGACGCTGCAGCCCCGCTTATTAGTCAAGCTTAAATTACATTAGAATTACGGTGAACGCTAAGCCTAATTCTATGACCACTTTACCCCATCTCACTTAAATTATTCTAAAAAAATATATAAAATGATTCCAGCTTACCTGTCAATGAAGGAGTGTTCTTGAGACGTTCCCGAAGCTTTATGTTCACTCAATCTCTTTTTAATCGTAATAAACAAAATTTTGTAGAGAAGTTGAAAATGGTGTTCGTATTCTACGCTACATCATAAACGAAGAAAACAACTAATTGCATCTTAAAATAGTGTTGCCAACAAAAAACTTTTGATTTCAAAACGTAGTTCCTTGTCATTAAAGCCTAAAATAAAAATTTCACTCTCATTCGAACATTTATTTAAAAGTTACAGCCGTTTATCTGATATATGACCACTTTACCCCATTGACCACTTTCCCCCACCAGACCCTATGCTGTCAAGCTTTCTAAATATTTGGTAAACCAAGACATATTTTTCAAAGAATTGTTTATATCTTCGTGAATTTAACACAATTTCAGGAAAATGCATAAAATCGTTGCACATCGTAAGTATAATAAATGCTGAAGTTTACAGCTTATTCCGTGCCATTTACGGTGAAGGATGATCAAAAAACGTTCTAGGTTTCCTCAATTTGTTGCTGGCCCCTTTAATGCATCTATATTTTATTGAAACTTGACAGCAAAAACATACATTTTGAGTGAAAACGTTATAGAAATATTGGTTTTATAACTCTTATTTCTCAAGAAATTTCTAAAAACGCGATTTTTTTTCTAGTGGTTTTGTTCGCCATTGTAAAACTGAATATCGCTGAGTTACCATTCGTATAAATTTTCTGTATTTCTTAGCATTATGCGTGTTTGTAGTGTTTAATAGTGATTTAAATGTAATTTTGAAGGTAAGATATGAATTGCCTTTTTTTCTGATCATCTTTCTAATTAGAAATAAATGAACCTGATCAGCAATCCTCCCCAACATCCAACCCCAAAGATCCATAATTGCCAATCACGTAAAGGCACACTTTGCTGTACCTTACAGTATTCAACTTTAATATTTTTTGAAAATAGATGTGAAAACACTAGTTGTAAAACTTTTTTGGAGAAAATTTTTAAATAATGGTAACAAAAACACACACCCACACACACACACACACACACATATATATATATATATATATATATATATAAATGAATGTTTGTCTGTGTGTCATCCATGAACTCAAAAACTACTCGGCAGATTTGGCTGAAACTTTCACCGTTTGTTATTTTTGGTACTGGGGATGTTTATAGACCAGTTCGAAAAAAATCCGATCGATAGTTCCTTTTTTATTCCAATTTAAGTCACAATCCATTGGATAAATACGAATAAAATTATCGGCTGCAGAAATTAATTCGCGAGAAAGATCTCTTTGATAAGAAGTTAGCTCTTGCCATTTTTCTTGAGTTTAAACAAATAATTTCTTTCTTTATTGTTTTATGGCTTTTCATGCAACGGGGGGAATTTAAACTTTTTCTATTTGATATTTTTAGCGATTGATTGATCTTGCAAACTGCGTGAGTACAAAATTTGAGTATAGTCACGGCTTCACTTGATACCTGGACCGATTATTATGCAAAGTACTATATATATATATATATATATATGTATTTTTAAACGGAGAAGGTGCATAATATGCTCATTGAAGCCACTCGCCACCAGGTGGCACTGCAGAGTAGCAACTTCTGCCCCGTTCAACCAATTGTCATGAAAATCAGTATAACGATGTATTTTTTTGTTGGCGTAGCAACGCGCGTCGGGTACAGCTAGTATATGTGTATATATATATATATATATATATATATATATATATATATATATATATATATATATATATATATATATATATATATATATATATATACGAGGGAGGACCCAAAAGTAACCGAAAGTTTGCTCTAAAATATTTATATATTAGTTTATTCACAAAATTTCTTTTATCTCTTTCAAAGTGTTCCAAAGTGTTCACCCTTAGATGAAATACACTTGTTATTTTTTTTTCCACTGTTAGAAGCTCCCCTGGAACTCTTTAGCTTTGACCATGATCAGTACCCGTTGCGAAGTAGTTTTTACAGCCTCTACATCATCAAAACGCTTCGATTTCAGAATTTTTTTCATCCTCAGGAACAGAAAAATATCACAGGGGACTAGGTCTGGCGAATGCGGGGGTCGAGAAACGACTGGCCACCCCTGAGAGGCCAAGTAGCGGTTAATAGTGAAGGAATCGGAAGCGTTGACATGGTGAAGGAACCATTATTTCGATCGCCCGCGTGAGCTCCAACTCACTCTTGTTTCTTGTAAAATTTCGGCAATCGTAAAACGACGACTCTCGTTGATTTTTTGGCGGATTTTTTCAACGTTTTAATCATTTGGAGATGTTGAAGAGCGCTCAGAGCGAGCATTATCTTCAACACTCATGATACCACGTTTAAAGCACCCAAACCACTCGAAAACTTGTGTACGACTCATGGAATTGTCCTTGAAAGCTTCTTGAAGCGTTTGGTAAGCAATTCCATTGCCAACTTTTCAAGCAAGAAGCAAAATTTCAAGCTTACAGCTTGTTCTTTCAAATTTGCCATAATGAGTTCGCAGGCGGAAAGCAACAGCACCTGAGAAAACCAACACTACGACCAGACGTTATCAACTACACTGGAGCCACTTGCATAGCTGGTTTATGAAGGTATCTACTTAAACCATCAGGCCGGAGAACACTCTACTACATCTAGGATTAACATCGCACCATTAGTCCGGTTTCTTTTGGGTCCCCCCTCGTATGTATGAATTTTAAAATTAGAAGACGGATATTTGTAAATGTATGCATATATTTGGGAACCCATTTTGAAATAACTAGTTTAGTAAGCACTTTAAAAAATGCTGAATTTTAAAAACTAATAGCATATTACAACTGAGTATATTTAGTCAAACTGAAGTGTTATAGAATTCATGGCAATATTTTACATTACAACAAAATTTCATTTTTGAAACTTAATTCCAAAAAGTAATCTTCAGAAATTACTCCGCATCACTCTGACAAAATCATAAATGTTTTCCTTAGTTGTGAAGCCAATTTAAAAAAATAAAAATATTAAAATAAAGAATTGTTGTAAAAACACTTAAGCAATGTACAGATATTTTTCAATTATTTTCTTCACGATACAAATTTTTAATAAAAATCATTGTTCAACAATAACCGTGATCAACAAAAAATTTCTAACTAAGGGTTACCTACAGTTTGATACAGAAAGTAGTTTGAATTTTACGTTCTAATTGCGTTGGAACACTAAAAAACGGAATCTGATGCAAAAAAAAAAAAAAAAAAATCAAGAGTTTCTATGTATATTTTATTATAACTGTTGCCAGCATATATTATAGAAAAACTTCTCTGGTGGCCAAGTACCTTTCTGCCAAATTTGGTTGAGATACGACGAAAAGTGTGGATTTGTATAGGGAACATGAATACATATAGTATGTATACTTTCTCTGTCGATTAAAAAAAATATCGATTTAAAAAAAAGAACGTAAAATGCTCTAACATGGAACATATTTCCCAAAAAAAAAATTGTGGCTTCAAGTAACCCTTTTTTTCAATGCGAAAAGGGGTGAGCTAAGGAATGGAATGTCATCCGCCAACTGCGGCCCAACTGAGTTTTTAATACTTTTACATTTTAGCAGAAATACTTTTTTTTATTTTTGATCCATATTGTTCTTCAAGACCAGATAAAAAAAATTCGAACTTAAATCTTTCAAGCTGACTTCTTTTAAAGATAATTTTAAATCCGGATTTTTCAGCGCGTATCCGTTAATCCTTAATGTTTACGAGAAAGTATAATAACTTTTCGCTGTTTGAACTTCATTTGTAAAGGAAAATACATACACGGCTTGCATAATACAAATGCTTATTATTCGAACTCCCGTTGCCCTGGCAATTATCATAACTAGAAGATTTGATTCCTTGTCTTGCGAGCGTGTCCTGCTCTCCATTTTAATCTTCTTATTCATGATACGAGAAACTATAATGAATGAGCTAATTACGTGTTTTAATGCAGCGTCTCATGCAGTGCTAGGTTGTATGTTATTGCTTGGATACACATTTGAAAGTTTAAACTTGTAGTTTTTTTTCCTTGGTAAGTGAGCATTGTTTAATGCAATTAAAATTGGTTTCGTCCAGTAAAATTGTTTCTAAAATGCACATTTATTGCTTCAGAATATGTTTTTTAATTGTTCTTTGCAATTATATATTGTTTTTTGCCAACTTACCGTCCATTTTATCTGTAACTTGGCTTGTTTGTGTAAATAACACTGCACATACGATCGACTTCCGCAATTAAATTCTAGTAGGTAAATTGTGATGTGTACCTCATGGTTTAGTTATTGATTTATTAACACTAGAAAGACTGAAATTTGCCGTATACCTAGAGACACTGAAGGAGCCAGTGTGACCTCCTTCTGGTTTTCTAGTAAAGTCTTAATACATTTCTTTTTGAGTGAGTCTACGTGACGCATGCATCTCTTTTAAAATGTAAGTTGCTGCTTTCTCTTTTGAAGAGTATCCCCTACAGTGTGGCATGGTGGAGAGTAGGTAGTATTTCACTTTTGAATTCCTTTCGACAGCAAAAATAGGAAGAATAAGAGATATCAAAAATAGGTGAAACTAGAGTAAATATCACTTTTTCTTGCTACAGTATGCCTGAGAAATTAAATGTTCTCCTACTTGTGTTTTAAAGTACCTCAGCGACCACTATGACCTCCCTCGTCTTTCTTGGATAAAGTTCAATAAATACATTTCTATGATGCCAATGTCTAAATTATTAAAAACGCACTCAAATAGGGTCATATCATGAAAAGTCAGAAAGTTTTATTACATTCTATTCGTTATTTTTCGATTTATTAAACAACAAACTAAGCCAGGGGTCACACACTTCCTATCCGTCGTTTTAGTGTTAAAGTGAAAAGCAAAATAATACCTTAATGTTTTATGCGATACCTTTAACGCATTTATCTGGAAGTAATTGTTTTGTTGGCCTTAAGTGCATAGCTGTAATGTATTCAATTACATTTAATTTTACTAGCGTTTTTAATATGTACTCCTAATACAACAACGACACAAGTCAAAAATTGTCGATTTTGAGTTATATGCATATTTCCTGGTGCATTTTATTAGTTCTATTTAAATGCAAATCAGCCACAAACAAAAAAAACCGGTACCATGTTTTGATAAGTAACTTACTTTATTTATACCCGCCTGCTAGATAAAATGCATTAGCAAAATTAGTTTTTCATAGAGCAATAGATTGCACTTGTCTCGCGTCAAATGGCTTTATCTTCATTGTAGCCACCAACTGAATGCAGATGCATTGGTGTAGTTGACTTTTGATTGAACTGTAAACTTGAATTACTAATAATTGACCATATCAAGAGTCCCTGAGTTGTATCAAGTGGATCAATAGCTCTGACCTCTACTGATCTGAATATCCATGAGGCTGATTATGGGCCCTATTATTCAGTAGCAGTCGAATAAATAGAAGGGAAGTACAACAGACGCAGGTTATTTTCTTGTAATATATGAGCTGCGTTGCTGACTTTCGCATCAGATAGACGAAATTACTTTGACTACGAGAAAGGAAAGACATCTGTAACGCAGATAATCAGGCATGATTTGTCAGAATACATCAGTCATTAGCAAAGTTATACGAGCTGCATGTTTAGGGAACATTCTATTCTGGAGATCGTTTTTCTTACGTTATTCTTTTCTGGAGAAGATGCCTAATATCGTGACTAGAAATAAAATACAGCATGTAAGAATGTATTCACTGTTTGAAAAGTTTTAATAATAGTTTCAGCTTTCAAATTTGGCACATATTGTTCGAAAATGTTTTTGTTTTATTTAACAACTAAAATATTTTAACTACAAAACACATTACAATTTAGTACTGCATCAAAGTAATGACTGGAACTACAAGCAAAAAAAAATCTAAATAGTTGTCATATAACATTTTTGTGAATTACGATTACGAAAAATGATTCAAATGACAAAAAAAATAAGAAGTTAGCTTTGAGTGATTTTTGGTACAGAGACTTGTTGATATATTTAGTGGTAACACAAGGTAATATTAGTTTCTTCTTATTTAAACTAAGCCATATATGCAAGTCTATAAACTTAGTCTTATATGCATTGTTTTCCAGCCTAAACGTAGTAGATTAGATCGCTTTTAGATGACAAATATAAGAAATATTGTGTAAGGACAACAGCAAATGATCATTTCATTTAAATTTATATGTATGCCTTGTTCTGTAATTGTCAGTGTACCAATTGTTGTGAGGCCTAGTAACCGTAACTTCAGACATCTGGCTCGTAGAATAAAAGATGTACATTGTTACTGTGCCTGTGCAAAATTTTGGAAACGCATTATGTTATTTAAACTCTAAATTAAATTTATTATTGGAGTAAAAAATAATTACAACACCAGAAAAATATACCTTCATTTAAAACTTGGGGAAAAAACTTATTTCTCCTGCCGTAATTGAAAATAAACCAACACACATATAATAATGCTTCAAAATTCCACTTATGAAGGAAACAAAATATCTGCGTTCATTTAAAAAATAGCCAAGCATAACACTCCATTTTCTGTACTATCGTCATTATTTTTCTCCGGATTAAAACGAAAAACGACTGAAAGCAAAACAAAGAAAAAAATGCAATTCGAAGAAAATATTGACAAGTCTGGAAAAGAAAATATAACATTAAACCGACAAAATCGAAGCGTTAAATCGATAAGAAATCCCTCTTTTTCTCAACTAAGAAAGTTTGAAAGAAATCCCAACAAAATAGAAAAGTACTGCTGTTTCCGGATTAAAGAACAATGCATTCTAATCAAACTGATCATACAACATTAATTAAAATTTATGCGAAGAACTTCGCAATTTAATCAATGGACCTTTGTCTGAGCTTGAACCAATTCTTCCCGCACTTTACAGATGAACCCACTGATTGCTTTAATCGAACCGTACTCCAAGACAATGAGGTTAACAGATTGACTCCGCGCATCGCCATAAATTATTAATCCATATTTTTAACCAAGTACTGACTTGGAAAATTTTAAAGTTTTCCTCAATCAACTGATGTGAGACCATCCTCATCAGACAATATTTCCTCGCACGTGAAAGTAGATATCAAACAAGGAAAGAAAGTGATTTAATGTTCTGTGTAATATTCAATTATATTGATTGCAGACAGGTTAAGACGCTTTATATTAGAATAATTTAGGGTATTAGTTCACACCTATATGCTTTTCCTATGATTAACGGCACCATTTTTGCTGTCATGATAAGAGGGAGAAAAAGAGCTTATTGATTGCATCAATGAAGGATGGTGGTGGCAATTAGGTGGCTATTTGAAATTATATATCGATATTTATTGTAGATCAAAATCAATTGTTTATACTACGGTCATCGTTGAAAGTATCATTAAACTGTTCAAAACGGTTTTTTGTACTAGTTTGATTAATCTTTTTGAAACATTTATGGTATTGAACTTCGAAATAAATTTTGTTTAACCAGCAAATTGCATAAGGTATAAACATTCTTCTATTCTATGGATGGAAATTAGAATTGAAAACAAAAGACAAAAACAAATTAATTTAAATTTTGAGATCTTGAATTCAAATTATGTTTTTCGCAGTCATGAATTGTGATAGGACCCTACTCTTGGGTTTCTTGTTTCTACTAATGGCTTTAATCGCAACCATAACTTGAATTCAAAATGTTAAAATTCAAATGAATGCGCTGGATGGATGATGGATGAAATGTGCTGAATGCTGTGCACTGGATACTGCTTTCGCGTTAAAAAGAATTGTGTAAAGTCGAGAAGTTCTTTTATAAAAAATAATAGTTTAAAAAACGAAAAAAAAAATCACGCTTTTGTAGCAAAATGAACTAAAAAGTTTAAAATGAAATAATAGTTTGAAAAACTAAAAAAACACGCTTTAGTAGCAAAATGAACTAAAAAGTTAAAAATAATCTTTGGATGATAAGACCAAACACTTAATTTTACTGTAATAGAAAAAAAGCGTGGGGGGCTTCTTATCAGTTGTCTTAAATTTCTTCCACTTGTTATCCATGCAAAAATGTAAATAGGCATCCCCCACGCTTTTTTATTACAGTAAAATTAAATGTTTGGTCAATTACTTTATATGTTTGTTATAAGATTATTTTTAACTTTGTGGTTCATTTTGCTACTAAAGCGTGTTTTTTTTTTTTTAGTTATTTGAAATATTATTTTATTTTTCACTTTTTAGTTCATTTTGATACAAAAGCGTG
Organism: Uloborus diversus; assembly: GCF_026930045.1. Lineage (NCBI taxonomy): Eukaryota > Metazoa > Arthropoda > Arachnida > Araneae > Uloboridae > Uloborus > Uloborus diversus. The sequence continues at coordinate 6,797,228 of NC_072733.1, forward strand.
TATGTTTAGTTTTTTAAACTATTATTTTTTTTTTTTAATAAGATTTAGATACTAAATATTGCTAACACTTGTAACTCTTAAATGAAATCTTTGTACGTGTGTTCGATTTTTATAATGGAAAATATCTTAGTATTCTATTGCATTATGTGCATCAGACATTTTGAATGCTTTCTGGTAAATTCATGTGCAAACATTGTTACACACCGCAGCTATGATTTGTAAGTTGTAACTAATTCTAATAAGCCACTGGCTATTTGTCCAAAAGAAAGTTGGACCCACAAACTTACAAGTTAAGCTAATAAAAGCGTGTTAATGAGAATTAACTAATGACTTATCGTTAATAAATTGATTTGATTATAGAATATTCCATTGTCATCGGGTCTGAGATTGCATTCCAAATTTTAAAAGAATCCGATCACGAAAAGGCGGAAAAGTGTGCGAAAGATGAGTTGCAACATTATAAATTTAAATTCTGTGTAGATGGGATTAGAACGCACGCCCGATGACTCCTGGAGGTGGACGTCAGCAAGGACCCGCGCCTTAGACCGCTCGGCCACGAATGCTCCAAAAGTGGTGGAATGTACTAACAGTAATAAGCCATTAGCTCTTAGTCCAAAGGAGAGTTACTCACAAACATACAAGTGAAGCTAATAAAAGCGTGTTAAAAAAGTCGATTCCGATGCTCCTAGACGCCTGCATTAAAAGCAAAGAAAACAGAAATAAAAGGACGGACGTGATTCAACGGTGAAGTGAAAACAATAAGCAGTTCGTGACTTCTCTGAAATATTATTTAGAAAAATAATATATTTGCAATAAAACAAATTTCAGTACATTGATAATTTTCTACATATCCTGATTAAGGGATTTCTAAAGTATCTGAAAAAAAGTATGTAAACAATTGAAAGTTATCTGCAAATAATCTTTTACGCACTAATTTTTGGAGTTAAAGTTTGGAAAAATGACATACTTGTATGTGTTAAAGATAGTTCCTCTTGACTCATCGTGAAAGTTTTGGGTTTGATTGTAACAACAACCTACGTCTGGAATTTAGAAAATCAAACACTAAGAGAGATTTGAAGGTTATATTTAAGATATCGTTAAAAATTCTTGTTCTCAAAAAAAAATATATATATATTAATCTGGAAGAAAACTACAGGAAACCTAACTATAAATGAAAATTCTTCTGTAAGATTATGGGTTTCGTTCGTAGTTCTTTAAAAATATGTTTTTAAAACCCAATATGCTTATTCAAACTATTTCTAAACAGAAACAATCTCTAGTTAAGAAAACAAAATAATATGCAAAGGCATGAGCAGTCTCTTGATGCATTTTTTCCCTTGCGATCTACAGAACAGAGTTGTTCCTTAAAATATTAATTAAAAAAATACACAATAAAACGTGAAACAGGCAGATGAGTGCTAGATGAAAATAAGAAAAAATCTAGAAAAAAAATGGTATCTTACTCATTAAAGAGTAAAAATTGTATCTCAATGAATTTGCTTTGTATATATTATATAATTATCCAAACTATAATACTTTTACGTTAGTGTAACGTACCTGATATAGCTCAAAAATATTATAACTTATAACCTGAAAAATGATGAAAATTGCATTGTGATAAAATATGAGCAAAACAAAATAAATAAAAGACAAAAAAAGAAAAATAAAACACTATTTGTTTCATTTGCGTTCATTTTTTTCACTTCACTTAATAAAGAAATTTCTCCTCAATAATTTAGAAAATGACAGAAACGCATATTAGAAAAGAGTTTACTCTAAATTTTAGTATCCAATACTCATGTTAACGACGCTTTTTGCAGCAAAAAATATTAAGATAGAAACAATGCTCTTGGTGTTAGTAATAAAGTAAGATTTGGATGGTTCTACTGTGAGGTTAAAAAAATACATGCATCTGAGATTTTTTATACCTTACATTCATATATTGTCATTTACAGACTTATATTTACTATTTATATGATACAATATTATGTAGAACTTAAAGTATACGATAGTATTTGTTGCTGTAAGGATGAATTTTTTTCCTGTTCGTTTGAGAAGTAGAAATTGCATTATTTCAATAATGAAAATCATATGAGGCAGTCTGTTTCAAAAATTGATATGGGTACAATTTAAAATCGCAGTCTTGACTGATTTTGATTAGCTTTTTCATCAGATTTAACGACTTTTAGCTTAACTTTTTCCGTTGTAAAAGCCAATATACGATTGCCATACAACCAAAAAGTCCAGTTATCGACATCTTTTCAACATCACGACATTTTGCAGAAAACAAATTAATACCCAGTATATAAAAGGAAACTCGACTATTATCGAAGCATGAATGGTGACAAGTGTGAACCTATTGTTTAAGAAAATATGCATCAAACGACTTTATGCGGGACATCAAATGAAAGGGCAGACCAATAAGTTATTAATTGATATCAATATAGAAGAATATGTTTTCGAAAATAATCATTATAACATACTTTTTATACTATGAAAAGTCTAAATTGTTCGAAAATTTGACACTTAATTTACTTAAATCACGTTTTATGTAAATAGTTTGGAATAGCATTTTTCTGGCAGTGAATACGTCTCTTTTTCTTTTGTTACACGATTATATTTAACAAATATCTTTCTTTGAGAAGTAAACACATTATTTGCAACTGAAGACCAAATTAAAAATAGTTTTAACTAAAATCGGTACCACTTAATGGAGTAGACGACTCGTTACATAAAAAATATTTCAATGAGAGGGATTATCCATTTCCGGGGTCAAAACAACTACATAAAACGGTTTGTTACTAGGAAAATGTATTACAATAAGCGGAATATAAATTTAACAAATATTCTAATAAGCGGACTTGACTATATTTCCCAAAGTAATATGAGGAAAATCTATAACATAATTCAGTGGTTTAATCGACAAATTTAAAGAACTTTTTTTTGTATTCATAAAGATATTTTAACTGCAATAACCAAACTAATTTTAAAGCCCTTTAAGTGGAAGGGCCCGGTTGAGCATAAGGCTTCAGCGTCGTGGACATGGGTATGAATTATAGCACTAGTTTAGACATAATGGATCAGTAAAGGACTTTATTTGGTCGTAATAGGCTCAGAAGCTACGTTAAGATGTAGGTATTCAGCAATCCTATACATACGCTTCGAGAGCGGCATGTTAGACAACTGCACTACATGATAACCTATGTTTCTAAACTCGGATTTTCTTATTTTACTTAATAAATGCACTCACTTATTGATATGGTAACTTCGTATGCAACTTTAATTTTCACCCTTCTTTTTTTAAAACACATTTTACAATTATAAAGTAAATTAGCAGCGTTTTTTCGTCGTGTACCTGAAACCATCACGTAACTCTATTCATTCTGAGCTACAATTTTGTTTTACGGAAGCATCGTTACCTTATAAATATATTTTCAGTGCAGTTGTCTTTACTAAAAGAGGTAGCTATTAAACCTCTACAGACTGTCTAATTCAAAAGACACATCAAATTTCATCATTATATTTCCCCATAAAAGGATTCTTTTTTTGCTGATCAGGGTGCTTTGATTGGTGACAATATGGCTGCCTACAAATTTAGGTTGTTGTTACTGACACAAAATCGACCTTTTATGTGTTAATTCATCATTCTTTAAAGCTCTGTGCACATAAATATTTTTTCTACTTGAAAGAATAATTTGGCCATCAGAGGCTTGAAACAGCAGACCTTTGCTTCTATGGACCATTTTGGCTGTTATGTTTCCTCCGAGTTTGAAATTTATTTTATAAAATATCGAGTACAAATAATTTAAAAGCTACATTTTTTTTCATTTTATTGAAACATCATATTCTTAATATTAGCGCATTTTTTAAAAATATACTATTAAAACTATACTTAACGCATATACTATAAAAAACGAAAACATCTTCATTTTTCCTCAAAGCTTATAGTCCTCAATGAGTTAAACGTTATTTTACTTATTTATTCAACCTTTACTGCTGTATACCCAACATTTCACCGAGAAGGAAGTAGTATTATCTGAAAATTAACATTCTGCCTTTATATAATGTATAATTACATCTATTACGCAATATCCACTAGGGTGAAAATTTGTGAAAAGGTGATCATGTAAGTGCGCTAATATTCTTTCTGGATCATTAAAATTTGTGAAGATAAAATGAAATATGCGCTTCATAATTCAATGAAAAGTTAATCAAGATAATGTAACGTGAAATACGTAAATATTTATTTTCACTCTTTGAGGGAGCAATAACCAAAATATACTAAGCTGACCGGCTCGCTGGTTTTAAATGTGGACATTTTATTCGTTTCGTGTAAAACTGGCCTCAAGCTTTTGTTTTTTGATATGAATTGAGATGTTTTGGTTGCTGCTTACAGGTTTCAAAAACTAAGATGAAAACTTCCGTGAAATGTATTGCTAAAACCCTTATACACAATTACATCTTTTAATTTAGAAATACTATATTCCTTATTGATTAGAAGAACAACTATGCATAAATTTAGACACATATTTTTTTCATCAAAAATAGCTGCAATGTCAATTATATACAGCATTCATTTTCAGTATTTATTAAAGCATCATTTTATCAACAAATTGCAAATATACTTATTAAATGCTCTAGATATCTCGCCAGTAGATATTAGACGGTAAAATACAAATATGCTTAAGAACCTGTAACCAGGAAAAAATGTATATCAATTTTTGTTATTGAACACTTTTCTTATTATTGTTACTTAATGTTACTGAGGCTAAAATAAGTATGTTCTACTAAAAAAGAATCAAAATTATAAAAATTGATAGTGGTAAAATTTAGAAAGACATAACTGTCTCTTGAATGTTTTGTTAAAATTGAAAATTTGCTCTAAGGAAGTTTGGATTTAGTATTGATCCTGCTCATTGGTATCTATTTTATTTAATAGTAGCTATCGTTCGAAATGTGTTCATAAAAGTGTTAATATATATATATTTTTTTGACAGCCAATTTTACTGCTCTTAAAAACCAAAACGCAATTTCCCAGTGTGTTTTCATGTGCATGGATATGCAATTGTTTGTTTGTTTCTGAAACCTTTCGTTGTTAATTACATGTTTGTGTAGCTCAAGCCACAAATCAAACCACAATTAATCAGATATTTAGCTATTTTAATGATTGGTATAAAAATAATTGTTTGTCCAAAGATTTCTTGGTATCACAACGCACGATGAACTTTATTTCCGTTCTCTCAAAAGATAACTCCAGGAAATCAGCAAGCTTAATGACTTTTGTCTTTGCAATATGAACAACCAAATAAGCGTACGTAACATTTTAACCACTCATAAAAGTTTCAAAACGGTTGTCACAACGTTAACAAATGTAAAAAACGGTTCATAAAATTGTCTGTGCTAACAACGATATTTATTGCAAGCTTAATTAAAATATATTTATATTTGTTAGAGGTTGACTACAAAAGTAGTTACGTCATATTACTTCAGTTTTACTAAACATACTATTTTTCGTCTCTCTTGTTATTTACCACATCTGAAACATAAAAAGGTTTTAAAAAAATTAAAACAGAACAAAAGTATATATATATATATATATATATATATATATATATATATATATATATATATATATATATATATATATATATATATATATATATATATATATATATATTAGTGCAATCTAAAAAGAAAATGGTCATTACCAGTATTTGGGCGTAACCAAATTTTTGCCTCTCTTAGTCATAGGCTTGTTCATTAATCATTCAAATCGGGTGACAACGATGAGATAAGCTTAAATTAAAAGGATTAATTAGACCGAAGTATTTATTTATTTAAAAAATGTTTTCTAGTGAATTTACTTTCACCAAAGAATTTTTTAAACTATGCTTTAACAGCATGCGCATACAATAACAGCTTTTTTATAAATAAGTAGTTAAAATTTTTATTTAGTTTTCTGCCTGTGTTTCTTTGCATGCGTTTTACGGAATTTTATAGGTAGTTTTAGTTTTTCCTTTAATTTACTTAGCAAAATAAATGCATGAAAATTATAAATTACATAATTTATTAAACGCAAATTATGTGTGAGACAAAAACAAAAATAAAAAAAAAAACACGCGAAAGAAGAAAATGAAATAATTTTACTATCGAATTAATACAATTACATTAATTTATCTAGCTAACGAACTGTAATTTGGAAATATTAATTACTGTTCTAGTAATAATAATTCTGATGGAAGCTCATTTATTTTTTTTTTACAAATATTTCACAACAAAATGAAAAGACAAGAAATTGCACTATTATCATCCAAAACAAATATGTTTTATTCTAGTTTTAAAAATTTTTCCAACTAATGAGTGTTACATCGTGCAACTGGTTAGTACTTTTTATAAAACTGAACCACAGATTCAACCAAACAAAATTTTGAATTGAAATGGCTGCCGTTTTAATTAACTAATTCTCCATTTATTACTTTTATTAACTCATATCTCCGTTCTAACTGCAGAAAAAATGACATCGTTTTGACAACTTTCTGTAAGAAAAAAAACTGTATAATGTACCTAAGCAATCAGTTTTTAATTTATAATAACATTTTTTGCTTTTAATCTCGGAAATATGTTTTTCATTCTCAAACAAAGTTTTTCCTGGAGTTAATTATATTTTGTTATTTATTTTAAACTTACCATTAAGTAAAGATTTTCAAATCTTGAGCTAGTGTTTTAGCTAAATTAATGTAAAGATAATACTTTCTAAAATTAGTTCAAAACATTAATTTTATTCATAATAAGTACTATTTATTATTTTTATCAACCACATTTTTCCACTAGAAAATGATTTATTATTATATTTTATTATTATTATTATTATTATTATTTGCAGTTACTTATATTTTCATTAAATAAAATGTCGTATTTACAGAAAATTTTAACACGAAAGAAGTTAGTATTTAAATACTTCATATAGTCATAGGAAGCAACATGAATATTCATAACCATGTACTTCGATGAAAATATCGCAGAATAAATAGTAATATAATCCTCGTAAAACATTTGCTCAATTAGGAAATAATTCAAAAAGTTTCCTCGTCGAAATTAGTGCTGTGTATTGTATGAAGTAGTTGCTCTTGAAGAAAAACATAGAAAAAATATACCAATGCGTATCGAAAAATGGAGTTTCTCTCAACCATAAGTCATTCCTTTGTTTTTGTAGTTCAACGTTGTGCAGTCGTCATTTATACGTCAGTACACATCTATGTATTTATTTCTGATTGATTGATGTCTAAGTTTCTCTCAAAAATAAAAAGTAAAACTGATCGAATATGTAATCAATAAGTTAGGAACTACTCTTTACTCTTAACACTTGGTCATCGAAAACCTATCCGAAGAATGGCGTGATTTCTTGCCGATGGCAATCTTCATAGCGTGACATGATTACGTTTGATGACATGAAAAATTAGTACTAAAATGATTAACCGTCCACCAAAATAAGACATAAATTATTTAACACTTCGTTTTAATCTTCAGGAATCTATTTCAAAATATAATAAGCAATCTTACTATATGGGTGATTATACTACAAAAACGAAAATTTTACGGTGCAATTGTATCAAAAAATGTACTTCAAGTTAAAAAAACTGAAAAAAAAATTCTAAAAGTTATGCAACTCAAATATGGCATCAGCAGAGCTTGAATATGTATTTCTCATTGTATTTTTGTAATTGTAATATTTGTAGGTGTGTGAATGGCATAACGGTGAATGACGTATTTTAATCTATTAATTTAAAAAAATCCAATTAAAATGCTTCTAAATCTGGGTTTTCGGAAATATTACTATAAACAGTCCTATGCTTCTTTTATCCAATGTCTTTAGTCATTCAATTGTTTCAATAAGCCATGCCAATTACATTACGATAAAAGGTGTACCAGTGACAAAAAAAAAAAAAAAAAAGTAAAATTTATCTCATCTCCAAAAGTTATTTTCCAAGCATTTCAGGCTTAACTTCGGTCAAGAACTTTAAAGTGCAAAGTTTATCACTGTATAATATCAAAATTTAACTACATTTACATAATGCCTAGAGAATTAAGTGTAAAAGTTACACCAAAAATCAAACTACGTGAAGAATGTGAATTTGCAACGTATTTCAGATTCAATAAATTGAAATGTTTCTTTCCCACTAATGTTCCAATTTATGAAACAAATCTTCTAAGGAAAAAAAATCCAGCCAATTGGATAACTGACAGTCTTAGGGACAATGTTTACCTTTTTTTTTTCTTTCCATTATTTATTTATTTATTTATTTATTTATTTTTTTAGATTGTTTCCCATTGTATTGAAATGTTTTAAGGAAAAATATTTTTCAGATATGTATACTTATTTATAAAAAAATGAGCTGAAATTTTCTAATCAGTTTTGGTCTAAATTAATTGGAACATATAACATTCAGTCATGGAAACGCACATGCAAATAATGCTAAAAAAGTATAAAATTATGCAGTAGAAAGTTTTGCTTTAGAAATGAAACAGAATTAAAATATCAGTGTGGATAAAACTTTACCTCTTTTATAGAATCACTAGTGGTACCCGCACAGCTTTGCCCGTAGTTGAAAATTAAAAGGTCTTTTGGTTTGCCTGTATATTTACAATTGATGGATGACGAATTTCTCGCCAATTTACTATGTTCATTTGCTCGAAAATGTTACTGTTCCACGTTATGATAATTTCGTAATTTACTCTTGCACACAGTGATAATTTGCTCGGTAAAATTTTCTTATAATTGGAATAAAAAAAGAACAAAATCGAATTTTCGAAAAATCGCTTCAAGGTGCACACCCCCATGCTACAAACTAACTTTGTGCCAAATTTCATGAAAATAGGTCGAACGCTCTAGGTTCTTTGCGTGTTACAGAGATCCAGACAGAGATTCAGAGAGAGAAACTTTCAGCTTTATTATCAGTAAAGATTCAGAGACGCACGTTGCATATTGGTTTTAAAATGATTCAATAAAACGGTCCTTTTTTTTGAATGACTCTTCATGCTTATCGGTAAGTTTTATTTATTTTTTATTCCACAAATGTGAACAAGAATAACTCATTTTAAATAAAACATCCATCGTATCTTACTGTAATGCTGATATTGTATTAACGTAATGAACTTCCTAACATATCATTTTGACTTAAAATGTTAAAAAATACTTAATAAAAAGCGTAGCACCACGAATTACTACAACAGATGCCACCAACACTAAAACCAGTTGTGTAAATGAACGGACCATATCTCTTGGCAAACATCATATCAGGCAATCATCTGTCAAATTTCGTCCCATCAAATTTGAGGAAATTAAGCCTTTAAGAAACTATGAAGCTGAGACTTTCTCGTCATTCAAAAGATGCTTTAATTGTTATTCTCATAACAGCTACAACTTACGTCAGCCCACCAACATTGAAAAGGAAGTAATGGAGCGCTGGTTAAAAACTAATCTTTAAATTTGAGGAAATTAAGCCTTTAAGAAACTATGAAGCTGAGATTTGCTCGTTCTTCAAAAGATGCTATACTTGTTATTCTCATTACAGCTACAACTTACGTCAGCTCACCAACATTGAAAAGGAAGTAATGGAGCGCTGGTTAAAAACTAAGCTTTAAATTTGAGGAAATTAAGCCTTTAAGAAACTATGAAGCTGAGACTTGCTCGTCATTCAAAAGATGCTATAATTGTTATTCTCATTACAGCTACAACTTACGTCAGCTCACCAACATTGAAAAGGAAGTAATGGAGCGCTGGTTGAAAACCGCATATAAGATCGGTGATCAGCAAATTTTTATTACTGGTACCTAGTATTTATCGCCATTGCAGTTCGCTTAAAAAATAAGGCTGATATCGGGCAGTTAGTGCGGACAGCCCAAACTATTATAGGCAGCAGGAAAAATACTTCTAGCTCGTTAAGAGAGCGAGACTCAATACTTCTCACATCGTACTTTTATCTAGCCGAGAAAAGTGTATGGGTCAGAGAAGAAATGGTGAAGCTGACTTGCTTTTTCGCAGTACCCCGATAAATGGGGCATCAAATATCTTTTCTGCTACTGTTGCTCCGACAAACCGTTTTGTGTACAATGCGAAAAGAATATTTTTTGATGCCCTGCGGTCTTTTTTCCACTGCGTTGACCATCTTAATGTAGCGGAAATGAAATTTTGTTAACGCGGGGCTTCAGCAGGAAAAACCACGCGGTTGCTAATTTGATCTATTACGCCCCTCTTAAAATTAATGCCGCGCCTATAATGCTGAAAATGGCTGGAATTGAGAGCGATCAATTCAAAATACTAACAAAAATGTCTTACTGAAAAAATGGGTGCTAATGTTTTAATTAATTTATTGTTTTTTTTTCCCTTTCACTTAAACTTCTCTGACATGCTTTGACGTTCCTAAAGATTAATATATCGCTAAAACAAATTAAAATTTAATAGTTTGCCTTACTACACTCTGTGCCTTAATAATTCGAAGTTGGGATTATTCATTCGAACTAAATAGACGAGGTTTTAGTTTTGAAAGGTATTAAAACACTTCTTTTATATACAGTATTCAATATAGTGTCACATATTTTAACTGAATATTTATTGCATAGACTACTCCAGATAACTCGACATATTCCACAAAATAAGCTTTTTTCTTATGTATGTAATTATTTCAAGCGTCATTAGTAGAGGCGAATAACTCCAAACGTTTCTAACAAATATAAAAAAATGTTGTGTTAAACTAATGAACGCAATAAACCTTCCATTTCTTTATTTCCTCCAGAATAGTTTCTTATCTAGGGTTAGCTGGTGTTTCCTATCATAAATATGTCTACCATCGATAGTTTGCATAATTTTCAAGATATAATTATGACGTAGGGCCAGTCCACGCCACGTGCGGGACAAAAAGATGCATACATTTCACAAATATTTTTTAATGCATCTTAATACTTTAATTAAACAAGGGTAAGCACATTTTTATTCTTTAAATGTAATACAAAGATACTCCTGACACAGTTATATATTATTATTCAGGAATTTTGCAATTACAAATTTAATTTAGTTGCATGCGTCACGTGCGGGACATCCAAAGTCAACCTCTTGTAACTTCCTTATGAATTAGTTAATATTTTTGCTCTATTACTATATTAATGGTAAAACAAACTGCAAATTTTAAGAGCAAAGGTTCCAATGTAAAGGAAAAATATATCATTTGTTGAAAAACAATAGTTTAAACCATTGAAAAAACTACGTATTGGACCATTCTACAAAAAATCATTTCGTCCCGCACGCAACGGTTCGTATATTTCATTTATAAGTAATTTTTTTTAAAAAAATGCCGAAATATTTTGCTCAAGGAATCACGCATTCGTTTGTAATTTGTTACGCAATAAAATCATTACCCTTTAAAATTATTTTTTTTTAAATTAAATATATAAGGAGTCACGTGCGAGACAAAATTTCCATTTTCCGTGGAATATTTCCATAACGGTTGGTTCATCTTGAGAAAGAAAAAAAGGTATTGTGAGCTATTTCAATGACAGATATAACTGATAAGTAAAATGATGGTTAAAAGCGAAAACTATACTAGTTCGTTACAAACTTATTTTACCTCATTTGCAGCAGTCGTGTTTGTTTCAAAATTAACCATTTCCGAGTAGTTATTATATTCAATTTAATTTAGGCGTGATTTTCACTTGTCTTTGTGCACTTGTTTTTTGGAATAAAAACACTTTTAACACTATCAATTAAATTAATCAGAGTAAACATTTCACCTTGCTATATTAAAGCACTTATTGTAAATGTATTTAGGACGCAAAAGGGGGAACAGCAAATTTAGACAACAGAGGAGCCTAAAATGCTTCCTTTGTGATGTTTTTGTATTACTGGATCGTCATTTATGAAATTAGAAAAGGAAATTTTCTTGATCAAAACCGCTGTGAATATACCTCTCAATAGAGCATAATAAGTTGGAGTAAGATGACGCTTGAAGTATTATTTAAAAAAAAAGCACTCAGTGCACTTTACCTACCATGTGGTATACATAAAAATATGAATGAAACGAGAGAAAAATATTTTCAAAACAATTCAGATCATTTGCTTTTTAAATTCCTCGAAATTTCTCATAAGTAATTTTTCAAAAAAAAAAAAAAAAAAAAGATATCAAGCGATAAAGAAAGAGGAGTGTATTCGTTGTCTGAAATTATGATATTAATTTCTTCCATTTTATGCGTTTTCAATATGTTTCATTCATTAGAGTTGTCACAATAGCAATTCACACTTTTCACGGAAAAGTGAGTTAAACGGAGGAAAAATAAACACATCATTTTTCGTTCATCTTCTCCGTGTAGCAGGGTATGATTTGACGTTTGCTTTCGGAAAAGTTCTTGCATTCGGAGGGTTTAGAAAGGGCCAGGGGGAATAAACGGATAAACTTCCGGTGATCCAGAGCCTCCTTTTGTTGCTGCGTGCCAAGTTTTTTGATGACTTTCCACCCTGATGGGCCCATTTCCCCAGAGTCTCGGTCCGGTCTCCATCCCCACCTAATATCAAATGTAATCCCTCCCAATGAGACCCCCATCTCCAGCGTCACAGAGCAGATAAGATCTTTTAAGCTGTAATTTTCCCAAAGTCCAATCGTACCTTGCCAATCGATCAACTCGGCCTATTTTGTGGCTGACCTCAGAAATAGAATTGAAGACCCATTTAACCACTAAACTTTCCGACCCATACATACGGACTTTCCAAACTATTCTTTTAATTTCAGTTTAATTCCTTTGTTCCTTCTAATGCATAAAAATTCTTTGGGATATTGGCAAACAGCGCAGAGTAAAACTGCGCAAATACCTTGGAAAAACGGTATTTTTTATAATGTTTTGGCTCTTTGCTTTTTTTCTGCAAAAAAAATGTACATAAAAAGAATCACACTCGGAAAATAATTATGGAGATTAGTAAGTTAACCTTAAAAATAACTTATCTCGTACAAGATAAGACATATTTGTTATATGCCTAGTATTATAATGTTATACTATAAGTTATTTTATGTTAATTAATTTTGAAAATTGAAACACATACTCGAATTTCATTTTTAGCTGTTTGATAACGTTTGAAGCAGTAAAAAATGTTGGAAATATAAAAATCTATTAAAACACTGATAGTAATTAGCAGCACAATTGTATTTTTATTAAAAATAAGGCAGGCGGATTAAAATGAGGAAAACAATTCCTGTGGACAATTAATTGAGATACTAAAAATATTCATTAAGGATTCTCTTCATCTCTAAGAATTTCTATACCTATTTTTTAGTTAATTTTACTTGACTTGAGACGTTTGTTACTTGATGAATTTGATGTGTTTCTTTCAATTTTAAAGTATTAAGATATTTTATAGTAATTTATATGCTAAACGATTTTGTGCAAAGTTGACAAATTTTTTACCATTGTATTTCTACCACTTCGCCCTGCAAATTTGCTGCTAATGTCAGGTGCATGCATTTGTCATCTGCCAATAAACCAGTTGCTGTTGTACCAATCACGTTTTATAGCCAAGCCATTATTCGCTCCCTCCTTCAACTTGGAACACAACCAATTGAAATCCTCTACAGCCACTGGCAATAGCAACAATAATAATATTAGCTCTAGGGTAAGGATCCAAATGATCAAGAAAAAATATTTTGAGAGTACGTTTTGCCACTTCGTACTGACATGAATTACATGGTTTGCAACTATTAACCATGTTGTCTACATGTTTGATAGGATTATCATGAGGATTATTAGCTTGTAGAGGATAACTTTATGTCCAATCCTAAAACGCCCGAATTTCAGAGCAACACATTTAAATTCTCAAATAGTTCCCGTATAGCCTCTAAAATGTGTTCAAATTTCTATTCAACGAACAACCTTCAGTTAATGGAAGATTTGAACGTTGGAATGGAACTTTGTTTAATTTATTTCAGTAATTCGTGTTCGCAGTATTAAATATTCTATTAGGTCAATCGTTTCGTATAAGTTAATTTTAAAAATGCGTTTTTGACATTTTAACTTGTTTAGTAATTTTTAAAAAAGAGCTAAAATATTGAATGTTTCTAAATATACACACAATAATATTAAAATAGAGTTAAAAGCAATACAAATTGTATCAAAAGAAGTATTTATTTATTTATTTTGTCATGGTATTCAGATTTTCAAACATAGTTAAATGATATGCATACACATTGTCAGGAAAAGGTGCACTTATTTTCTCATAGCATTTTCCCTCTTTGCAGTATCGTCAGTCACATGTTACAAAATACGTACCATATTATATGCATTTTCATAGAATATTTCTCATGAGAATTGTTTATTTTTAGAAGATTCGCGCTTGCCACATGGGGAACACTCAAGTCTTTTCGCAGTGTCTTTAAATCCAGGATTAATTACAGTAAAAGCAACGCAAATATGGAAATTGTTTGAACATTATATTAAACGAAGAATCTTTAATGCAGAAACTGGCGCTTACAAGAACGTTGCCGCAATATTACTTTGCAGGTCCAGGTGTTTTTTTTTTTTTTTTTCATGTCTGCTTGTTGATCATAAAAGAAATGAACTAAAAATGTTTGGCACTAGTCGCATTTCAATTCGTTTTCTTGGAACCGCTTTTAATCTTTCATTTCTGAGAGTTTCGCTTTTGTCAAAAATTTATGCTTTCTTAAAACAAATATTTTACTGAAAAGATTGGCGCGTATCCAAAACGACGTTACGCCAAATAGCGGATGAGTTCGGCAACGAACAATTGTTGAAAGAAGAGACGTTAGATTAAGGGTAATGTTCTTGTTGGTGAAACAAGATAAATGACTCTAAGATAAAATGAAAAGTATAGTTACCCAGAATTGCGTTGCTCTTGACCACATTTTTTTTCATATACTTAAGATGTCGTAATAGTCTATGTATAAATTGTTGTTTAAGCTAAGAAATTCTATTTCCATCGTCATTATTTTTCAGAATTCTTAAAGCGTTTGCATCAAGAAGATAAGGAACATTTTGCTTAACATATTACAAAACTAAAAACATCATTTGAGATGCAAATGACGGAGGAACACTCAGTTGAGCCCTAATATTAAAGATTTACTATTTAAAAAAATCATACAGAGCTGCCGTCAATTTAACGTAAAAAAATAGAAATGCAAAGGAACTTTTGCTTAAATAGTAAGAAATAATTTAAAATGTTATTCTAAACGGCAATGAAAATAGCATAACTGTCTGTAGAGTTTATTTAGACTTTTTTTTTTCGATTGATTTAGTATTTTTAATTCTAAACATTTTTTGTTTGCATCAAAGTTTCTATTTACGGACACCATTAACTCTTAATGATATTTTTTCCCTTCACGTAATTTCTTTGACTCATTTTTAAAAACTTTAAGCGAAACTTTAAACAACCATGCGTGTTATCGGTGAAACGTTATTCATACATCCTTGCATCTAAGTGTCAAAATCCCAGCAGTTATTTACAAAGCGTTAATTTCTGCGGTTGAGCCATACAAACGGTAAAGACTGAAATTTAAAAAAATGTAACTCTTTTAGTAATTAAATATAAAAAATGATAAAGGGTCAGGGGAGATGAATTGATTTTGAAAGGAATAGGGTTTTGGTTCAAGAAAAATCTCCGTGACAACAATATGTAAAGAAGCAGCCTTAAAAAAGACACATATGCTTACACATTATCATTTTCATTTAAATATCATTCTACTGTTATTAGTCTAATGTGGATCCATTAAAGAAAGTGTTTTTTTTTTTTTTTAGTCTGCTGAAAAAAAAACAAGTAATTAAACTCGATTTATCAAGTATGTGCAAAATTTGAAAATGAGATCAAATATGTAAAACAAATAGGTTTATTTGAACTAATAAATTGGTAGACCTTCTTTACAGTTCAGTTTTTTATACAATAAGTTTGTATAATACTTATTTTTTTTATTAACCATGTCTTGTAATTTTTTTATATACATTCTGCTATTTGATGATTACGTAAGCTTTTTGACAAATGAAACTTCAAAATGTGTCTTGTGTAATAAAATTGTCATCATAAGCATAACCGGAAAACACCGGCCATTTATTGAAATCACGAAGTGCACGGGTTTGGCTCAAAATAAAAAGATATTTCACAACATAAGTGAAGAGAAATCTCATTAAAAAAAATATCTATAAAAAATAATGTCCGATCAATAAAAGTTCAAAACTGAGAGCCCTACTACACTGCTCACAATTTGTGTAGCAGGATCGTAAATACAACTGCATATAAAAGTGCATCTTCTTTCATTTGTTGATAAGTTGTTCATATTTATATTGGATGTTCTTACATTTTTAAAATGGCACGGAAAAATCCCACACATGGTTTCAAGAAAATACTGCTTAAGAGAGAGACGAACTCTCAAAAAGATTAATGAGCTGTAGTAATCTCTCTGTAGTAGACTTCTATTTTCGCGACCGTCAGTCCTAGATGCTAGTAATTGGAATTTTTTTTTTCAAAATCAGATGCAGAATCAGATATTGAAAGTTTGAAGCGAAAATAAAAATTAGTTAAAAAATACAAAATTTTACTTTTTATACAGGCCCTAGGTCCCTTAACTTATATATAGGGAAATAATCTGCATTGAAAGATATTACTAATACAAAACATTTGATATCTGTGCGACCAAAAATCGAGATATTCGAATTCAAAGTTTTAAGGGACCATATAGAAGATGAGATTGTAACTTTTTGCCCTTTCAGAAGAAGGACAGGCTGTT
Organism: Uloborus diversus; assembly: GCF_026930045.1. NCBI lineage: Eukaryota > Metazoa > Arthropoda > Arachnida > Araneae > Uloboridae > Uloborus > Uloborus diversus. The sequence continues at coordinate 6,813,997 of NC_072733.1, forward strand.
GAAGTAAAAAAAAAAAAAAAAACAGCGTATATTTATGTTTTTCATTGTTTTCAAATATAAATGCAAATGTTATGCCATGATACGCAAAAACACACCACAAAACATTAATCAATTTGAAAAACCACTCTTTGCAGACATATAATTTTAAACCATTGTTACCTGCTATGTTTTCCCCCAAACAGGGTTATTGAAGGCGAGTGTAAAGTGGTGTAAGTCACAAAACGCTGCGTTTCATATGTCGGTGAATATTGGTAGTACTAATGTCAAACCTTTTGTTTTTGAATTATTTTTCTATGGAGATTATTTCCGGGTCATTCCACTTCAAGTGATCCAAAATTTGGGAATTTTTTCCCCTCACCTTTTTGTATTTCTTTGAAATTTGACTCATCGATTGTACCATTCGAGTTAATCAAAAATCCAATTTTTTAGATTTTTATCTCTTTTATTTTTTTTATCTATGAGACTTAGATTTTTAGAAAATAATTTTTCATTTATGCTTGAACATAAATGGATGATAACTCAGCACCAAATATAAATAGATAGATTTGGTAAAAAGCATTTTGAAGGACATTAGTCGTGTTTAATATGATATGCAACTGACTAATTTTTAAAAAAAATGAAATTAAATGTAAAATTTAAATTTCTCAGAAAACGTATAATGGATTTTAAAAAAAATCCTCAAAATGTTGTGTGTATTTTATCTAGGTTTGTGCAAAATTTCAAGTTGGGATCACAAAGGGATCATATTTTTATGACTTTTTGAACAAAATTTGTCTGAAGAAATAATGACATTTTTCAGATTCTAATTAGTTAAATATGGGGTTATCTTATCTTACATGTGATGGTCTAGTAAGTTGTAAGTAAACATGGCTATGCTTTAAATGAGCTGGCGTGAACTTGTAGATTGGTAACCCCCCCCCCCTGCACAACCACTTTTAATCTTTTTTTTCGAAACTGTTTTCAAAATGAAAAAAAAAATAAAATAAAATAAAATAAATGTAAAAAAGATGAATAGTTAACTTTTTAAAAGTTGGTAAATGTTCTTCTTTAAAGCAAGACCCCCCCCCCTGCTCCGCACCACCACTTCTATTGTTTTTCTTTTTTTAAACTGTTTTCAAAATGTAAAAAAAAAAAAAATAAATGAATAAAGTAAAACACCCCTCCCCCACCCAAACGTACGATTAAAACTATAGTAGTATCACACCTCACCTTATGCTTGTTTTTTCTGACCAAGTGTTTCTCTTGCAATCCGAAGTTCATTAAGTGTACTTGATTAATTCACTTACTGATAAGGAAAGTTATGATTCATTTCATCCCCTACCCCATCTGATAAGGAAAGTTATGATTCATTTCATCCCCTACCCCTGCACCAACGTTCAATTTTGGAGGGAGGAAAAAAATTTTGCCCCAAGATCATGCAAAATAGTAGTGTTTCCCCCCGTGTTGTTTCAGTGTTTTTCCATTATTTTCACACTAAACTAAAAATAAATCTAAGTATCAGATCAGATGTCTGTCTGCATAAAACTGTCTTTCTACAATATATGGGTTGCAGCTGTTTTTTCTTTTCTTTAATGCTAGTTTTCGTTTTTAATTTTAGTTGTAAAGGGGAGTAATGCAACGAGATCTATTTATACATATATTAAAAGCAGTTATAGATCAAACTTATTTTGCTAGTTTCAGCATAACCTTCCATGCTGTTGAGCGTCATTCCAGATTGCCCCCTCCTTCCCCCTCACCACACCGTCCCACTTTGCGAAAGAAAAAAAACTTGAAATGAGTGGTTCTATTTGTCTGTTAAAATTTTTCTGACTTATAATTTTGATGACCCTCCCCCCCCCCCAATTAATAATCTTTAGTCACTAATGAAGTTTAGCAGCGTGCGTCCCAGTTTATTGTGATTATATCTCTTACGTACCATCTTTTTTTTTTAATACAGTTTTGAAAAAAAAAGATAAAAAGAGTTGTGTGGCGGAGGGGGGGGGGGAACCAATCTACGAATTCATGTCAGCTCATTTCATGCATATTCATGATCAATTACTACTTACTAGATCATTCCCAGTAAGATAACCGCATATTTAACTAGTTAGAATCTGAAAAATGTCATTATTTCATATATAAGTCAAATTTTATTTGAAAATTCATAAAAATTTGATCCCATTGGGTTCTCAACTTGAAACTTTGCTAAAATAAAGATAAAATACGCACAAATGTTTGAGACTTAAAAAAAATATCATTATACGTTTTTTGAGAAATTTAACTTTAAAATTAAAATTTCATTCTTTAAAGATGAAAATTTTTCTGAAATTAGTCATGTTGCATATCCTATTAAACAGCAACTAATGTACTTTAACATTACTTTTACCAAATCTTTCTATCTATGATTGGTGCTGTGTTTTTGTCCATTTTATGTTCAAGCATCCATGAAAAAAAAAGGGTTTTTCGAAAAATCTGTCTCATAAAATAATAATAATAATAATAATAATAATAATAAGAGAGATAAAAATCTAAAAAAATGGACTTTTGATTGATTAAAAGGGTACAATTGATGAGCCAAATTTTAAAGAACTACAAAAAGGTGAGGGAAAAAACTTTGGATCACTAGACATGGAATGACCGTTCCCTGAATATAATATGTACCGTAAAGTGGGGCTACTTGAACCCATGAGGAAAAAAGTGTTTGAAATCCGTCCTGGTCCTATATAACTCAAGAAACAGACTTAAAAAAAAAAAATCCATGACAGGTAGCAGTACTAGGTAGAGGCTGGAGCATGAAGTAAAATTTCTGCTATTCCTGCCTTTTTCTGATTAAGGTTATGATTGCAAGTTGTCTAAACAGTTGTTTTTTGTGTCTGCAAACATTCACATGTAAGTACATGTAAACATCTGATATCATCAAGGTCAAGATAGTTTTATGTTTGTATTCTATTTCTTAATAAAATAACAGTATCTTAAGGTTATAGCTTTATAATTGACACAGGAACTAATATGATAGTAAAAGTGCACTGGTTGTCTTAAAATGGGGCTACTTGAACCAAATGTTCAAACTGCCCCAAACCAAATTTTATCACTAAATTATGAGTAGTTAGGTTTGTAATATTTTTTAATAAAAAGGTTAGTTACTATTTATACCCTTTTTTTGCAAGTCTAGAGATAAAAAGAGTTCGAAAGTAAAAGAGAACTCCTTGAATTAGGAAATAATGCGGATTTTTAAGAGGAGAAATTAAAATTGTGTCCAGATTCAACAAATTCTGGAAAAATGTCTTAGAGAGTGGCATCAGCCCATTTTGACTCAAGTATATCAAATCTAAAAAGGAAATTAAAAGTTCGTTCACAAAACAAGCCTGGGCATCCTGTAGTATTTAGTAGCTAGGAAGAGCAGATATTAAACAATATCAGAGAAAAAAAATCCACCCAAGCCATGAAAGTGAGGGTTTTTCATTCCTTCTAATGTCTAAGTAATGAAGTTCAATTGGTTTTAGCTGTAGTTAGATCATGTTTCTATTTGTGAAATTATGTTTGCCTAAAAATATGTTTTTATGTATACGTTGATTTTACATTAATTTATATAAATAATTTGCAATTTATATAAATAGTTTGCTCTCTAGAATGTGTATTTATTCTTAAAAATCATTGGCCCTTCTTGATCCCACCACCTGTTTTTCAGCTTTTTCTAATTTATTTCCTGAGTGGGACCAACTAACCCCAGCGCGAGGCTACTTAAACCCAAATTTAAAAAAAATGTAAAGAAATAAAATTCTTTTTTAAAAAAGGCTTCAGGTGGCAGCAGAACGTCAGAAAAAGAAGGTCATCAGTTCACATCATGGGTTTAACAAATCATTCTGAGTAAAACTCTCAAAAAGTATGAAACTTTCAATCCAAGTAGCCCCACTTAACGGTATAATAATAATATATATACGTATATAGAGAGTGTTCAGTTTTAACCTGCGATTGTTTTGAAAATGTAATTAAAATCTCTACGTGGTTACTATAATCTTTGTGTCGTTCGGAGAAATCCATTTTCCAAAATGTCTGAACCCAGTCTATTTCTACATGTTTCATAAGGCATAGAGAATAAACAGCTTATTCACTAGAAGACAAAAAAAAAGGAAGGAGAAAAATAGAAATGATCCGGAATTATTGTTAAAAATTTATCTTATTTTACATAGTATATACATTCAGAGATATTCTCGCATTATTCGGACTTCTTCCGCTGTTTTCAACCAGTCACTTAGACAACATTTACTAATTTGATGCTGAAATAACGATGTGGTCAAGTCGAGCATGACATTGAAGTCAATTCCTCGATTTTGCTAACCGGGGATGCAGATTTTACGTAAGGTTTTGCTTTCCTTTGATTTCGTCAACTGTAAATTTTCAGACGAATTTATTCAGAAGTAATTGTCTGTCTTTTGATGGAGATATGTATCAATTTTTTTTTATTTTACACGCTTGATAATGTTCTTTATGATGCCTATGAAGTAATTAATGTATTAACATTAAAGAAATAAATATTTGGCTATTGTGGAATTCTACCAAAATATTGTACTATATTAATGTCACTTACAGTTTTAACTGAACTTATATTGATAAATGTTTGAGGTATGACGTTTATTAAAGAAATTTAAAGCCGTTGCTCGGAAAAGTACCTCGTGATTTAGTGCACAAAGTTTTAAAGGCGAACTTACATTTAACAAATATTTAGTTCAGAAACTACGGTAAAAGTTTGAAACACATTACAAAACCACGATCACCTCATTTCAATCCTAAACAATGTTTAAATAAAATTTGAATATTTATTTTCATCAAGAATGAAACGCCGATCTTAGATTTCCTGCTGCAACGGCTTTTATAGCTGTATTTTAAATTTATTATTTCTTTATATACAAACAGTATATTTAAAATATTAAATACAAAACAGTGATTTACTGATAATGGTTTTATGACTGCAATGAAAGTTACCTGTATGCATTTCGATGCACAATTGTTTTTCTAATATTATGCTAAAATATTTTTCAAGCAAAAGATATTTTTTAACAGACTTGATATAAGCTAAACTAAGATATATATGTAAAGTCACTATTAGCCTCGCTTAATTAATTCAGGAATGCCCCTGTTTCTAGGTTTGGTAGTTTTTAAAAGTAGGAGCAACAGTTTTTATCTCCAGTAATGCAAAAAGCTTATTTTAAGAAAGAAATTAAAGCCATTAAGTGCATGCAAGAAGCTAGACACCAACGAGTCAATTAATTGGTTGCAAACCCCTTAGCACATACCCTTGTTCCAAAAGGCTAATTAGACGTAACGAGTTTGTTATGGTAAAAAGGTAAAATATCATTAAAAAATATACCACATTTCAAAATTTCTAAAGACAAAGTAGTTTATATTATTTAAGTTGAGACTTTAATGCTTTACTATTAAATGTTTTATCAAATGTGAAGGACTCAAACTAGTAAAGTAAATAGAAACCTAAGAAGGGATATTAATTATTTTAAAGCAAAAACAACTTTAATTAGTTTCCAGACATAAGACTAAATTTAACTTTTTTTAGCAATAAATTTAGCCTGAAATAAACTAAATAACTTTAAATTTTGAGATATGCAGGACATGAATTACATAATAAAGTTAAAGCATAAATTCCAATTTAGCAAAGAATATGAACGCTTAATAAAAAAAATTGGTTTATTTACATTTATTATTTATATCAATAAAAAATTTAACCTCGCAACATACATACTAAAATTATTTCTAGTTTACTCTTTAGATTGAATTAAGAAAAATGATGTAGGGTAAGTGATTAGTTATAGGATATGGTTAGGAACATTTTTAATTTGAACTGCCGTTAAACTATGATGTTGCAGTTATTGTTCATGGGGGAAACTGATTCTTAAAGTGTTAGAATTAAAAAAATGCACATTTTTGCTGTAAAAGTTTCATTAACTTCCAACTATGATTTATATATAATTTGTGACATAAATTAGAACACACTGGTGTGGCAAATTATGGTAATACTTGTTTAGTAATGGTCATAATAAAACTACTAATGTGCGTGCTACCTAAATTCAAGTATTTTCAAAAAAAAAAAAAAAATCGTAATCAGCCATATTAAAGCATTTGTTTTTCTCACAATATATTTAAATTTTAAATTACCAATTGGAGCAATGTAAAAATTATTTGATAGATTACTGACATATCGCTTTTGAAAGGGTCGTTTGAACAACAATTACGAAAATAAAAAACTAAAAGAAATAGATCAACGCTACTGCTGTTTTTTTTTTCGACTGCCAAATTTAGTTTATGGTCTCTCATCAAATATAAATATCCGTTTTGAGTAGGAATGGATAAAAAATCAATTATGTTCATACGGGCTGAAATAATAAACTTTACTTGACTAGTTGCAAGACCATTAGCTTAAAAGGATCTTTAATATGTTAATTAATGATAAAAATATACTAAAAAGGTAGAAAAGCATCTAAAAAATGAGTATGTACCAATAAAACTGAGATCTAATAAGAAACAGCAATAGCAGGTCCTTAAGAAATATAACCTTTAAAACTTAAAAGCGAAAAAAATAGCTTTTTTTTTCCAAATGTAGATATAACTTATGTTCGAGAAAAATGTATTGAGTGTTCTTAAAGGATGCTATTTTAAGATACCAGTAATGCTGAGAATCTGCCTGGAATATCAGTTACAAACTTTATCTTGACAATAGAACACTAACCTGCCAATTATTGATTGGATGCCCCTGACTAATTCTTAACCCTATTCTAAACAAACGTGTAAATATGAAATATTTTTCGTATTTATGAATTTTACTTCTTTTTTATAAAGAAAATAATTTTCTTAACGTATTTTAAATCACTAATAGAGTCGTATTTTAAAAAAGAGAAAATAATTTTGTTCACTCGAGAATAATTGTTAGTACATAAGTTTCCAATACGCTATAGATGTAAGTTTATGCAATTAATGTCAGTTTTTATTCAGATTACATCATAAATTCAATTTTCCTTTAAGTTATTAGTTTTTCTTTTTTTTCTCGGGATACATCTTAAACGAAGATTATCCACGAGGGACTAATACTGCTGTCGCATTTATTTATTACAAAATTTGCATCAAAACAAGGAATTCAATGAGTATTTCTGTCTTTTATGCCGTTAAGAGCTATTTTAATATGTAATTATATTCTGTGATCTTAATACACACAGTAAAACAAAAAAATATGCAACAGAATCATGGAAAATAATGGGCAGCAGATGTGCTGGATAGTTTCTCGCTAAAATTTAGTAACCTTCCTGAAATTAACATAAAGACTTCATGAAAAATTCAGAAATCTTCCTTGTCAAAGCCAGATATGTTTCTGGAAAAACTAGATCCTTCAGTGAAAACCCATATATGAATGTAGCTTGGCACCTTCCTGAGTTACCAGGAAAGCTCCTAAAGCATAGGGGAAGGTTGCCGTCAATGAACCACATAACAGTTTTCGATTTTTTTTTTTAAAAGAAAATCCGACTCAAATTTCACGTTAATTATAGGAACAATTTCTCATTATATTTATCTTTTAACAATAGTATTCACTTGCATGTTAAATATACGCAATAAAGAATGAAAATTAAAAATGAATATTTTAGCATGTGGTCCTTTCATGGCTGCCGGTTGCTTTGGATGGACCATTGAGTTTCCATCGATGGACCACATTCTCAAATTAAAAAAATCAAGGCGTAACTTACAAATATTTATAACAGGTGATCAATAAACACTATAAAGAACAATAAGTTGTAGAAAAAAAGCTTTATTTTCAAAAATGATTTATTTTAGGATTAGAGAAACATAAAAAAACCACAGCACTCACAAAACACACAGCTGTTGTCATCACACCTCGTTCTCCACTTGATATTTTCCCAACCTGCACTGTAAAAACGATTCAGAAACGTTCCTGTAAAATAACAGGCAGCTGATGTGCCCAATTTCTATCAGTAACATATCTTACAAAAACCAGGAACGTTTTCCGATAAAAGTCAGCAACCTTTCTGAAATATTAAGAAATCTCCGCTATTAAAGCCAGTCGTGAACCTTCTAGAAAAATTAAATAGGTTTAATTTATTTGATTAGAACTTTCCTGATTTACCAAGAAAGCTCCAGAAATAATAGAGCAACCACGGCCAAGCTACGCCAAAAATTGCAAGCAAGAACCAAGCATATTCCTTGCCTGCAATTCCTGCCTCGCAAAGCTGTAGCTACCCAGTGACTTTTTTACTTCCTTTGGAAGCTTAGTCAATCCGGACGGGCCATAAGCAATCTTAAGCCGATACACTTAATAAACACGCTCCGTGAATATTTAAACTGGCAGCAAAAACTATTCTTCACACCAGTGCAAGGTATGCATTCGTGCATCTTTTAGGAATTCAGGAACCTTCCTTGAGAAGATACTTGATTTTTTGGGGAAATAGGTGAAAACCTTTAAAATCACGAAACGTTCCACGGAAATAACCAGTAACGTTTCGGAATTTTTTTACAGTGTGTGTAACAACGTTCTTTGCTAATATCTTTTCAACCTCTTTTGAACTGTTGAGATTTTTTTAAAATTTTCATTCGGTGCAAACTCTCTAAAATGTCAGAGAACGTATTGACTATTTTATTACTGAAACCAGAAGCTTAAGTCTCAAACTACCAGAGAATATAGTACTAACAGACTTTCTTTCGTAATTAAATCTGTGGTACATGTTATTTTTCTCACCCCCTTGAAAGACCAATTACCCCAATTTTTCTTAAGTAATTCCAAAAACTTCTTCTCTAGTTTCAAAATATGATTCACTAATCATATTCCTGTTTTCGAGGCGTATCTCCTAAATTTTTAATAAGTGACTAAGGTAAAAACAAACCATTTTTTTTTGTATTCCATGCGACTGTTTAAAGTTGCTTTCAGGACTCTATATTGTCGGCAGACTTCGTTAAGGTCAATGCCACCATATCTGTAAGCACGTTGCATTCACTCATATGTCCACTGGCCATATTTTATTCATTTTTTTGGAACAGCAAAAATATTTGGAACTGAATTATGATGTTTTTAATTTTTAATAAATTTTATAAAACAATTTGACTTGAAAAGTATGAGTTTTCATGAAATTATTCATATTATTTTTTTCATTTTCATATTTATTTTAAAACAATTGAGAAATTTACAAAGGTAATTGAACTGAAATTACAACAATATTTTAGATTTTCTATGATTGATCTACTTTGTTAGGTGGTCCATTTATAGAAAACCTAGTGGCCCAATGATGCCAACTGCGTTTTTTTGAATATTCTTGTAGGTGTTACTGCTATGGCGAATCATGATGAAACATGAAGTATGGGGAATTGTACTTGAAAAGGCACTCTTTTAAGTCAATGTTCACGTATTAATGATCAGTGATATTCAAAGCATGTTACAACTAAGTGAAAATCTCAATAATTAGTAAGATAAAGGTAGAAAAATTTTCTGACCGATTAACAATGCGATTAAATAATTTTAGCTACTTGACGATTCAGCGGTAGACTGTTTTCAGACAAAGGAAGGTACTAAAACTGATTACGCTTTTGCACAAACTTTGGCACGGAAAATATATTCGTGGTCTAGTCATGGAACCGGTTCATTGACGGCATCCTTCCCCTAATACAATAAAAGGCAGTAATAAAGTAATTACCTATATCATTTGCTTGTTTGGGGGACGCATTTTTAATGCATAATTCGTTTACAGGCTCGATTGGATGGTATTTTTCCTTGGTGTGTTTGGAGGTAGGGGAGCTAGGGGCTTGATGTAACAGGGGTAAGTAGTAACAGTGCTTTTTCACTAAGAATTTGAATTTTTTTAACCTATTTTTTTGACTCATTCTTACTGTTATAATGTTCCACGTGGCCTCATCACTGCCAGTGTCCCGCCAGGCGACGCAGTGAGTGGGTGTGTGCGAGCCCTCCGTTATTGGCAGATAACGTATTTTTTGACCTTCGTACATTTTTGGTTAGCTTTATTATTTTTGACTAAATAGAGCTTTCAATATTTTTTTCGTATTAGCATTTATCTATGTATGATGTACTATCATAGTTTTCAAGATTACAAAGTTGTTTGAATATAACTATGATTGGGGATTAATTGTAACAAAATCTCGGGGTATGTTGTAACTTGTTACAACTTGCCCCATATTGCTGTATGTTATTTGTAATAAGGGATTTAAAGCTTCCGGTGTTTGACCTCAAAATGTAGATATTTTCCAAGACAGTGACTTTGCGCCCTCTTTTTCACTGATCGTCCAGATCCCACTGAACAATCAGAAAATTCTCTAAATGTGATTGAAAATTTATCGTGTTGAATCTCGAATCCGCAAACGAACCAACTCCGAGTTGCTCTGGTCTAAACAAATTTCCCCCATCGAAAATTAGACCATTACCAAAGGCACCACCACGGAAAACAAACATAAATAACAGGCGTAAAAGGAAGTCCACTGTTTTGACAGACACATCTGAAAAAGAAGCTTTGAGAATGGAATATGAAGAAAAGATGAAAAGAAAGCAGAAAAAAGATGATAAAGAAAAGAAAAGGGAAAAAGCAAAGGTAAAAAATCTGCGAACAATAAAGATGGAATAGAAAGAGTATAGAAAAGGGTATTAAATTCGGAGTCGGAATCTGAATCTGAAGTGTGGTACTGTCTGAATTGCAGCGAAGGGTACCGTCATTCAAAAGGTAATTGGGTTGAATGTATTGTATGTAAGATGTGGACACATGTAGGATGTGTCGGCGGAGATAGTATTTCTTTTGTTTGTATTAACTGTAACTCAGATAAAGACTAAATTCATTGATAAAGAGACTTATGAACAGACTGATTATTATAAGATGTAAGAACTAAGAGATAATTAAGATACTTAATTTGGAGGTTTATAATTTAACTTACTGTTATTTCGGAGTGCCTAGTTTGTATATAAGTACCTATGGTAGAATTTTAAATACAAAAAAGGATTAATAGTTTAAAACTAAAATATTTAAGTTGTTGATTACCTAAAAAAATGTGTATTTCAGTTAATTATTTAATACTAGATGCATTTAATAGAAGTATCTTATTATTTTCGTTAAATACCTAATTATTTGTTGAAAACAAAGCAAAATGTGAAGAGAATAAATGATTAATAGTGTAAAATTCATGTTATTTATTGTTGTTACTATATGCCCCAATAGATGTTACAACAAACCCCAAGTGCGAGGTAAATTGTAACACTTCCCTTTTTTAGATTTTTTTTTTCCTGAAAGAGATACCTATAGATGCGATGTTTTTTCAATTAGACTTCATAGAAGAATAGTCAGAGTACCAATCAAAATTTAGTTAGTGATAATTTAACAAATACATCTCAAGATATAACACCATTTGCAAAAATTGTTACAACAAGCCCCTCGCTTCCCTAAGTATTATATTTTTTTGTAAAGTAAATTTAGTAAGGGATGTACTTGTACGTAAATGAATACCTGTCTTAAGTAAGGGATATAAATTATGTTTCACTACCTGTAAAGCTTTAAATAAATATTTTGTGCACAGATATTTCAACTAGAAGAAGCTTTATGAAATGTTTTTCTTCATTACGTGAAAACTTTGAAATAAATTTTAAAGTACTTTTTCACAAATGAATAAGAGCATAACTATGTAGGGGAAAATGACAAATGAATGAGCACTAAAGTACCATTACGTTTTGAAAAATTCAAAACATCGTCTAAAATTTCAAATTTTCGCACAAGATAGTAAAACGTTGTAATTGATGATGTATGAATTTTTTAATGGTGTAACTATTACAGTTTTAAGTCAGTTTTTTTAGAGGGTGGAAATAAAAAGAAAATACATAAAACTTTGTGAATTATTGAACACTCTCCCATAGCACAACATGTCATGGAAAAGTTAAAGTACCGTCACTGCGAGTTAGTAAGTGAAATAATTGTGGCGTCTTGCAAAAGTGACGCTACGAAGCATATGTGACACGTTTCTCGTGATTTTACCGCAATGTGTCTTTAATGAAGTCCTTGCAACAGCGACTCACAACGAACTGGCATTCGTATGTTGCTGTAAAACTTGATGATTTTAAAGAAATGATTTGTAACCGCCATGTGGTTGGGACCTTTATGCAATCGTCACACAACTTTTACACACAGGTCATATTTTAGTCAGTGCGCTATTAGGAAGTGAACAAAAGCAACATTTTCTTGTTATTTCCTCCATGGAAGTACATAGAAGAAAGTTACTAGTACTTTCTAGTTACTAGATACTTAATTTATCAATAAACTAGTTACTTGTATAGTTACTATCTCTAAGTAACTAGTTACTATTAAGCAACTAGTTTCTTTGTTAATTGATACTAATTTCATCAAGAAACCTTTGAAACTATATTCAAAATGCAAATAACAAAATCAGCTGCTTATTTAGTGCAGTGTGCACGGTTCGCCCCCCCCCCTTTTTTTTTTCAAAAAAATCAGAAAATGAAAAAGCAAGCGCGGGAAAAAATATCAATATATTCCGATGTAAGACTAATAGTTTCCTTGTACTTCACTTCAATTCAAAAAAAATCGAAATGTTCACGTTATTAAAAATATATGTATTAGATTTATAATTTAGTCGTTTTCGTCGAATTATTTACCAAACTAATAATGAGACAGCCATTACCAAGCGTTTTTGCATAAAAATGGGAAAAAGGCCTATAAAAATATTAAGCACAGAAGATACCAGTAACTAACCACTCCAAATAAGTAAATAAACGAACTGAAACTTTAAGCTCGTCATATTACTCGCTTCTCAAATCTAATAGCTTCTTACCGTCGTTATTTTTAAAGGTTCGGTATCAGTTAGAGAACATCAAATGGAATATTACTCTAAATGGGAAAAATTGATTATGCTCTACTACTTTCATTTAAAAGAAAAGTTAATTTACTATATCCTTCGAGCATTATAGCTTTGATTTTTTGAACCGTTCAGAGAAAGCTTGAAAATTATCTTTTATTGAACCGCTGCAAGGAAGTCTCATTATTGAATAAATTATCGTAGTTCTTCATCTAACTTTGGATCGTTAGATTCATTCGACGATAAATTAATTTTCAGCACAATATGGCCGTAAGCCATAAAGCTAATACGTAGTGCATAATACAAAATGAAAGCACTACATCATTTTTGTTTGTTGATATTTAACTTGACAAGGTGCTTTCATTTAAGATGTTGTTATACGTTTCGAACACAAATCAGCTCCGATAAGAGATCTTCATCGCTTCGTATTTTCCGCAGAGAAAAGTTTTTTTTCTCTAGTAAGTGTTATTTTAAACAACACATAAGCCATTTATTAAAGCCTGCAGTTTCAGCAAAGTCAACATTTTCCTTTCGGATTGCTTTTTTGGTTTTTGAGAAAATATTTGCAAAGAAAGAAGGCATATCACTTGAACTAAATATGATAAAAGTGGAGTTTTAATGCTGACTAATATTTATTCTCTAGAAAAGGCAAAAGTTTCATGACATGTTCTAAGTTAGATTTTCCCACTGTCTAAAGATTAATTCAAAGCACTTTATGTAATCATAGTTCATTATTAAACACAAGACTTTGTAATCATTTTATTCACAACAGTACATTGTTAAAAAAATCCTGAAATTTTACCGTAAAAGTTACTGGCATCCATGTTACCAGTCACTTTTACAAAAGTCCTATTTTACTGTAAAGTCCTATTTTGCAGTAAAATTTTACGGTAGAATAAACTATAGTTAGAAAACGCAGCATGCGAGCAGCAAGTTCGATCTCGGGATATTCGTATCGGCAAGCGGCGATGCTGATCCACCATACTAATTGAAACACATCGAGTGAGGGGAAATACGGGGTTAAATGCTTCGCACTGAATCAATACGCGTTGCATCAATTGGCGCTTCAAACGTTATTTTTTTTATACAATTCACTGTAAATTTCTTCTGTGCTGTAAACACTCCATTTTACAGTAATATTTACCATAGAAGTTTCCTGAATTTTTAACAGTGTACATCTAACAAAACCCATTTAATAATGAACGTAGGAGCTTAAACACTGACATCGTTTTGCAGTTCGATTTTCTTTTTTTTTAAATTTTTTTACACCAAAATCTTATGACAATCTTTAAAATTAAACCATAGAGAAAGCCACTTCGTTTGCAAGAAGTACAAGATTTCATACGCATTTCTCATAGAGGCAGTGATAAGCAAATGGATCTAAGTGGACATTTTCAAGGTTTGAGTAAAACGCGTGTAAAGATAAGGTCCTAGAAAGGCGTTCACTGATTTTTTTGCCTAACTAACGCTATATAGCAGCACTTAATAGGGCTTTTTGGTCAATCTCTTGCCCCAAGACATAGAAGAGGATCACATACCATTTGTACTAGTTAGGCACTATAGTACTAGTTATCTCCAAATTTTTAATTTTTCCCTTTGCTTCTCACTACCTGATATGATGTTTCTTTTTTGTTACATAAAAGTAGTCATATGTCAAAAAAATGGATTCAAATATAAATAAAAACTGATGTAATATTTGAAGTAGCCTCAATTTACCGTCGAAAATAGTCACTATATAATATGTATGTTTTTGCAAAAGATCGAAATTGGTGAGCATCTATATTTACTGGTTAATATGCGCAAAATATAAATAAATATTAGGTTTTTAGGAATATTCGCTCTGCAGTTGATTACACTCACAGGTGAATATCAACACTTAACCAGATTTTTTGCTTCCACTGTAACAGGGACCTTTCTATGACTGCCAAGCAAACTTCACATACGGATCCAATTTTAGCCACTGTTCTATTCTGGTACTGCTAGCTCCATTTCTTTGTTTTTTGTCATTTTCAACATGAATATTTTTTTAAATTCCAAAATACGGGTTTTGTAGAACTTTTCTTGATTATCTTATCACTCTTTGTATTATATTGGACTGTAGCACTTGAACAATAACTAGTTTCACTTTTTCTGCTTACTTACCTGTAATGGACTTTACAAGGACACAATGTAATACACTATTATACATTGGAACATATTTTTTTCGGAATGTGGGCTTCCATAGAACACAATGATGTCCATGTCAAGCATGCCTTGGTCTTTAAGTCGTGTCATTTTCCTCTACACGTAAACAGCCGTGAGAAAACTCACGCATTCACAAACAATCATTATCTCAAATCTAAAAAAACTGTCTAAATACATGCTTCCATATTCCTAAATCCAAGTTCTTAAAGTTTGCTTTACAGGGTTATAAATTGAATGAACAATCTCTACTTAGTGAGTATAAGTGAAAATGACACACTGCTATGAATATCACTCAAAAACTTGGTTTTTCTGAACGCTTTAAACTTCATGTTGTTGAGCAGTAAGGCTTACTTTGATTGTAATTTGATACTAAGTGGTGAGTTTTTATTCATCCAACATATGTCACTTAAATTATTTAATTTTAATAGATTACATCTTTAATGCAGTGTTTAAAGAATGTTGTATCTATAAAAAGTTGGGTAAATTCGGATTTTGAAACTTCTTACCTTGTCCCATACGCCGTATAAAGAAATAGCATTCTAACAAATATTATATTAAAGGACTTACCTGTTTTCCAGATGGATTTTCAAGCGACTGTTAGCTCTAACCAAAAGCAGTCAAGAAAAGCTAAGAAGAAAAGACGACTTAAGAAACTTTAAAGAATAAAAAGATACTTACTTTTAATTTCGGTTTATTTAACACTAGAACGACTGACATTTTCTGTATATCTAGAAAGACTGAAGGGGCCAGTGTGGCCCCTACCCATTCTTGGAGTGAATTCTTTTCAAAATTCTTCCTGAGGAAGTTCACATGCCTGATACATCTTCTTTCATGACTAAATAAAAACTTAGTACTTAATTATTTTTAGTTTTTCTCTCTATACTGGGCAAAGGTTGAATTAGTTTTCCTTTCTAAGAGCAATGGCCACCGTTAGGATGGTAAGCAGTCGGTAGCATTTGGATATCCAATCGGCTGCATAAAGTGGAAGTTACAGGTTAAACTAGAGTGAATGGCATTTTTTTTAACAATTAGGAGAAAGGAAAAAAATAAATTTCTTCATTGTCAAAATGCTTAGGGGCCACTGTGGCCCCTCCCGTCTTTCTAGGTATAAGGATCAATATACAGTACTATGAGGCGAGTGATTAAATGATTAAACAAGCATTCAAATAGTGTCATATAATGAAAAGTCAGAAAATTCCATTAAGTTCCGTTAGATATTATCCGAGTTATTAAACAACAAATTACGCGAGGGGCCACACAGGCCCCTCCGTTTTTCTAGTGTTAAGGTGACTTTGTATGGAGTAAATCAGGAAAAATTTAAATGCAGTAATTGTAAAATGAATAAGCGCGCACAAATTAACTGTAAGATTCAAAAGTGAAGCAATTACCATTGTTTTTCATATACTTAATTGTGAGCTTAGCAAACATCTAATTCATGATTTTAAAAATAAAAAACATTGAATTATTTATATGACAATTATTATAAAAAAGAACAAAAATACATGTATTTACATTTAAAAAGCCAACTCTTGTGTATGTGTTTTTAAGTTTGAATGTTTTCAAGACGCTGGGTCGTTTCCTTAAACATCATCTGACAATAAATAATAATTATAATAACAAAAACAGCCTTCTCGACCGATTTTCAAGCGTAATGCCACAGTATAATACCCAAAAGCAAATTAACTCTCTTTGAGTTACAAAGTAGGTTATTTGCAAGTGCTTGATTGCTTTAAAACTAGTAATATTTTAAACATATATTTCAGCAATAGTTTAAACTTTGAGTTTTAAAAGCAAATGTGATACTGACTAGCATCAGAAATTAAAAATGCACACATTGTTATTTCAAATACTGAGCTATACAGCAAATCATTGTTGAATATGTATAATAAATAAATATACTTTTATGTTAATATATTATAAACAGGAAAAATACTGACATTTAAAGATTCGTCGAAAAATACTTACCGTTTTATTAGTTTGAACATATATATGTATAACTTTACGAAATATTTGATAAAGGTCATTCAGTTAATTCCCAAAACAGACACCTGAAAGCAAAAGAAGTAACAATTACTCAGTGAAGAGACTATTACTGTTCATTAAATCAAGACGAAGTCCAGCTTTTTAAATAATTAAAAAATAAGTAATTTGTAACCTTTTACAGAGAATATATTTCGTATTACTGAAAAATTGTCATCAATCCATACACAAAAAATATCGAAAAAATTACCTAATTGTATTTTACTCTGCATTTTACCATGATTGGTAAAATCAAGTTGATGCAATTATGCTGATTTGATAGCAGCAGAGTTGCAGTGACTTGAATGCGAATCACAATTGAGGCAGTGAGAAGCAAAGGGATGTAAGTGGACATTTTCAAGTTTTGAGTAAAACGCGTTTAAAGATAACATCTGAAGTAGGCTTTCATTGAATTTATTTTCTAAATCATGCTGTATTGCGGCAACTACCAGGGCTACTAGTACCAAGACAGAGGAAAGGTTCACCTACCATGTGTACTGGTTATCTCCAGATTTTTCATTTTGCCACTTACATACCTTTGCTTCTGACTGCCTCAATTGTCCCAAGTTCCAAAGTCAATGAACCGCCTCGTCGCGCATTAGCCCGGCAGAGGTTCTTTTGAAACATATTGCTGTAACTTCACTGCAAACACAATTTATGGCCAGGCGTTTTGTGACATTTGAAGGTGACCTTGCCATGTCACTGCGTGGTGTGGTCCCGGAAAGTTGTAGTAGCCTGTTGAAGACTTAAATTGACCATTTGGGACCAAACATTTCGCTTGTTAGTTACCTTTTACTAAACATGCTATTAGGTTTTTTGTATTTAAATGAGTTACGTTTTTCAGCGGTGAATTAACTGCGGATCGAATGGGAAGATAGGTTTCATGACTCTTTTAACAAGTTGTAATAAAGTCAAAAATATTTAAGAAAGTACCTCAGAACCCTGGGTTTTCGATTTTCTATGCGTTTTGACTAGAGCTGTTATAGCTAAATTTTTTGTACTACATTTAAAACAAATCTTTTAGGAAATTCAAATCTGCAAAAACTAGTGCATTTTTAATCGAGAGTCAAGAATTCATTTCTCGATTAGTTTGCAACTGCGCAGCTACTGATGCTAAGAAAAATAAATAACTAAACAAATAATAATAATATTTTTAAAAAAGAAACCCTTTGGGCACCTTTTTGTTATTTTATGACTTAAATTTACATCTCACAGAATCCCGCAATATTTATCATGGAGTTCTTGGAGAGCTTGGAAATTTGGTTAGACGACCTCAAACGTGTTGATTTACTTGCAAAAAAACTACAATTATAGTATTCGGATTTTCTTATACCAGCTTTATTTTTTAGTGTTCAGTTTAACGATTCCAGGCCAATATGACGGTTTAAAATCTTAAACAAAGACACAAAGATTTTAAATGAGTGCCACGAGAAAGTAGAGGACGTAGTGAGCACGTGAGAACGTCACGAGAAAATGTGTGTTAATTACCTCGATGATAGTTAAATAGTGTATTTCGGCTCTCAAATAATTCGAAGATTTTCTGGCTAATCGCCTTTAAAAGATTTTTTCGGTGGGGGAAAAACCCTATGTGAATTCCCAAGCAAAAACGGACTTCTGTGCCAAATTTGGCAAGGATCCGACGTAAACTGAATTTGTTGAAGAAACACACACATAAGCACACCCACATTAGGGTGGAGTGAAAAAAAGAAAATTCAAATTTTGAAACGTTTGAGCAACGCTTGAGCACTCAAAAGTTGCCTTTTAGCATCAATAGATCACCCCCAAAATTTCAGCCTCCTAAGATAATATCTTTAGACCCCAAAATCGCCTCAAAAATGTCCAAAAATACAAAAAAAAAAAGATTTTTTTTTTCTTTTTTTTTTTTCAAAATTGAAAATTTTTGATTTTAAAAATTTTGCAAGGGTTAATGTTAATTCTTGGTAACATTAATATCTCATAAAAGTTTTACTTCAATAGAGTAATTTCTTTAAATTTCCAAAAAACAGCAAAATAAACCATAAATCAATCTGTTTTTCATCCCAATTTACACGACCTTAGAAAGCAAAAATAGGTTAAATGCACAAAATATAAATAGTTAAACGCAAAGCATAAACTTTTTTACAGGTAATATATTTAATTTCTCTTTTAGATATATATTGTAACATTACAAAAGGAAGAAAAATGGTATTTTGGAAATAAAAACGTAATATTGCATTATCTCATTTTCCAAGAAATTGGGTACTTCATAATTCATAAATATATGTTCGTTAAATACCTCAAAACTGCTTAACAAACACCCAACATGAACAACAATAGCTTATCCATGAAGTTCTGATTTAGTGTCGAACTTAGACATTTTGATCTAGACTGTAGTTTGCTCAAGATGAAAACATCACGCAACTTTCTTCACCAAACAGCTTCTGAAGTCTCTGTTCCCAATCTGACGCAGCGTTCTGTCGCTTGGCTGTTACATGGGTGTCCGAAATGCAAACTGGTTCCTCCAAATTAATCTCACCTTGAAGTAATTTCTTTAAGAAAGACTTAATGGCAGACGTGGCAACCTTTTTCGTTAGTTGTTGTTACATAAGTCACTCGGACACCCGAGCTCGAGTAGCAATGCTACTCGATTTTGAGGCAGAGGAGTTACGGCTTCCGTTTAATCGAGCGCCTATTTCTAGGTGGAAGTCCGACAACACGATAGATGGCAGCACCATCTACGGACAGTTCGATAATTTTGAACCAGACCAGAGGCCGAATAACTTTCTGGTCTAGCACCCCCAGAGGTATCGTTTCACTTGGAGGATATTGTGACCACGAGCATATTTATCGTCGCCCAGTCACCATTAATGACGACGGTGGGTCTTCGACCAGTGAGGATCGAACCCGAGACCCTCCGGTCCCGAGCTCAATGCCCTACCGATCAGGCTACCACGGAACCTTTTGTGAAGGCTCATTAGTTCAGAGTATTCCCAACAGTTACAATTTAATTTAGGCACTTTAAATTGTCTAATTGTCTAGCTGACTGTCACTTAGCTGGTCTCTTATTGACAAAATCCTGTGGTAGGCCAGAACTTGAATATGCCAGGTTCTTGTATCAGAGTATAATGATCTTCAACAAGAGTTGTAATGTTACCATTTTTGTTCTTTTGTTGCAGATCATTATACTCTGATGCAAGAACCTAGCTCAAAATACATTGATCACATAACAGTTCCGCGTGGAGAAGCTGAAATTATACAGCATAACATTATTAATTTCTTCACAACTAAAGAGTGCACACTCGACAACTTAGTTGTCATTGCATGAAACACATGAACTGAAAATTAGTACTTGTAGTAACGTAAACGCAGGCTACTTAGGCCCAGAATTGTCAATTTTCTCATTATTTTCTCAATAAATTTGTAACTATTCATATTTCCAAGCTATGGAAACTTGTTTTACTCATCCAGAGGTTTCCTAATTTAATTTTTGAATAGGATATTCAAAATTTTTTTGATGGGAAGAAATACATGTCTATTTTTGGTTCATTTTGCTGCTTTTTGGAAATTTAAAGAAATTACTCTATAGAAGTAAAACTTTTATGAGATATTAATGTCACCAAGAGTTAACATTTACCCCCTCAAATATTTTTAATATCATATATTTTCAATTTTGCAAACAATTTCGAAACGAAATTGATTTTTTTACACATTAATATTTTTGGGACGATTTTGGAACCTAAAGATATTATCGTAGGGGCTAAAATTCTCCACCCAAACCCACATGCAGACATTTTTATATACGTAGATAAAAACTATTGATTTGTTTTGTTTTATGTCTACACAAGAAAAAAACATCAGATTCATATTTTAAGAGCATTTTTAAAATCTTTTTAGGTTTGTCTACTACGATGCAGTTATGAATAAACAATACAACTTGCCTCAATTCCATATAAACTCTTCATGAAATTCATGATAGGGAATGTTTCAAATTCTAACAAAAGATGTTCAATATGTAAAGATTCAAAATGCACAAAAGTAGAAAAAAAATAAATTCAGAATATTGCTATACGAGTAGATAAAAGGAGGAAAGACGATTTGTTCGTCTGAATGGCATAAATAAATAACAGTCTAAAAATGGAAGTCAAACTTTTTTCTTCGGTGAAACCTAACGTACATTTAAAAAAATCTCAAGTACTATCCATTATATATCAAATGGATTTCTTGAAAGTATCAATAATAAAGATATAAAACACCCCCACATTTTCATAATAGATTAAATGGTATCTAAAATATTTAAAGACAAATTTACATGCATTTTAAATCATTTATTCATTCACTGTAAAAACGATTCAGAAACGTTCCTGGAAAATAATAGGCAGCTGGTGTGCCCAATTTCAACCAGTAACATTTCTTACAAAAACCTGGAACGTTTCCCGATACAAGTGAGTAACCTTCCTGAAATGCTGGGAAATATCCCCTGTTAAAGCCAGTCGTGAACCTTCTACAAAAATTGATTAGAACCTTCCTGGTTTAACAAGAAAGGTCCAGAAGCATTACCGCGACCATGGCTAAAGCTGCGCGAATAATTGCAAGCAAGAACCAACCATATTTCTTGCCTGCAATTCCTGCCTCGCAAGGCTGCAGCTATCCAGTGACTTTTTTGCTCTCATTGGAAGTTCCGTCAATCTGGACGGGCCGTGATCAAATTGATGCCGATACACTTTATAAACATGCTCAGTCACTCTTTAAACTGGTAGCAAAAAATATCTTTCACACCCGTGAAATGTCTGCATTCGTGCATCTTTTAGCAATTCAGGAAACTTTTTTGCGAAGATACTTGATTTTGCGGAGAAATAGGTGAAAACCTCTGAAATCCCGAAACGTTCCACGAAGATAACCAGTAACGTTTCGGAATTTTTTTACAGTGTTGTTTTTACGATATTTTTTAAAAATATATTTTTATCCGTACAGTTTTTCGTATTACCTACACCGGCCAACCTAACATTTATTTCAATTTAAGAACACTTGAAAAGTGGGAAATCTCGACGCTTTTTGAAAAAAAAAAATCTAAAAATGACAGTTTGCACTGTACTGCTGCGGGTATATAAATGACTATGTCTGCAGAAATGTGTCTGCGAGATATTTGAGGAACTGCGTTTTGGATTCAATACTATTAATAAGAACAATTGAAATTGGTTTATTCATCGGGCACAAAATGAGCAAGCTTGTGCAATAAAACTAACGTACAATAGATGATATAAATGCAAAAATAAAAGCAGTTACTACCCGTTACCTGCCCACGGCAGTGTAGTGTTTGTATAACAACCATTTTATTCAGAAACCTGATGGTATTGTGCATCGTTGTTAATTAAACCTTTTGAAAATTCAAAGTGTGGGTAAGAAATATAATTAAAGCGGAAATTACAGTGTTGAGTGCGGTGGCTATCATTATCATGATACTACTGAGCAGAGGTTAGTGAAATATGCTGAAAACTGTACCAGGGGTTCCATGAGGGTTGTGTGGCAAATAGTAATTAAACTTAGTTTACAAGCAACAAATATTCATGGTAAAACGAGAGGATGTTTCGAAAGAATCATTGTTTGAAATTCAAAATTTTGAGTTGATAAAGATTGCTCTCATAGGCGCATATGAAAAGAAAAAAAAAAAACATTTTAAATCATAAAATATTAAAATCTCCCAGATGAGGCTAAAGTTCTTATATTTATCTTCAAAAATATCAAATTTTCAAAATATATTTGTTTGATTAAGGATATTTTTTCTTACCTTTCAAGATGACTTATGTGAACAGTGAAATGAACTCAAAGAAGTTAACTGGATGAATTTAACCTAAGAGGTCAAATTCTGTCCTTGTTTCCAATTTCTCCCATAAAATATATAAAACAACTCCTAACAAATAAAATGCATGAAATAGCTAAAAACATATTTATATTTCATAGTTCTAAATTGCATAAATAATTTATGTATTCCTATATGCATGGTTAACTGCATGAAAAAAAATGTATTTTTCTTAGTCGACGTACTAGTTCATAACATACGACGAAAAATATATGCTGCAGAAAACTGGTTCAAAGTAATATTTAATAAAATATCAACGAACATTTTTGGTAGCATATTAAGCTATAACTTAATTTTATTGACACTTTTGTGGACGTATTGTTCATAGCCTATTTGGACCAAGTTCATTTTCTTCATGCATTTTTGTTCGAGAAGTTCTAGTAAATGTGTGTGTGTATTGTTTTCATTGAAAACATTTAAAAACAACAACATTTAGAAATTTAGATTACTCGAAGAAAATGCACAGTATAAAAGAATAGTAGTTTAAACTAAAAAAGTAAAAAGACATTTAAAAAGAAAAAGAAAAGAAAATTTACGCTTACATTTTCTTTGTAACAGTTTTATTATTTAACCGAATAAGTCTCTCTAATTTTATCCTTTTCCTCCAATTTCACGAAGTTATGAATTTCAGGTTATCGTGTTTCTATTTTACCGCTTAAAATGCAACAGCAGAGATAAAACCCTCCATTAAATTATTCTGATTATTCGTTGTTGGTTCACCAGTCTCATGGGAAGCTTTCAGACAGTCTCCCATGCCGGTAAATGAAGCGTGTAAGGGATGCTATGAAATTTTGAATTTTCTTTTTATTCGGATTATATTACCGACAGGAATATTGCGAAGCATTACGTTCAAGCTTAGGCAAACAGCTTTAATGTAAGCTTTGCTAAGTTTCTAACTACAGATTATTCTTCGTTAAAATATATTTATTAAAAAGTGCAATAATATATTCTGTTTAAACAGATAGCTAAAAAGATCAAGATGCGATTTTCTTAAGACATTAATCGTTTATTTTACACCTGGAAAAATAAAAAAAAACTAAACATTATATGAAGTGAAAATAAACAAAAAGTAAACATTAAAAAAGGAAACACCATGCCCTATATCAATTGACAAATTTATTGATGTTCAAAAATTTTATACTAGAGCTTCTGAGTTACAAGTTACACAACTTGCAAAGGGCAATATTATGAAGAATATGAGAAAAAAATAGTTATTTTCTTTCAATATCGCTAGTCTTGTCTCGCACAGTTTATCTTTGCAAAAGAGTACTTCTAGAGAATTTAAAACGTATATGCAACGTTCTTTGCAGTTTTGAGACCCAAATTATGTTAGATTTTCCAAGGCATTTAGCTCATATGAAAATACATCCCACAGATAGCCCACTAAAGTCCTTTGTCCCCCCAATAATTTCCAAACCGCAAGAGCTACAGTCACAAAAAGGATGTCTAGGTATAGTAAAGTTGTCATGCGCTGCACAATGAAACCACTTGCTGCGCCGTTTGGTTTTAAAAATTGGGAGTTAGCGTTCTTATCTCAGAAACAGTACGAGATAACGGAAAAATGCCAGCTACAAAGTTGCTCAGCATTATCAATTTAAGGAAGATAAGACTTTTTCCACACAGTGATGTAAAAAATGGTAGGCTTAAAATGTACGTTTGTTTGATAGCGTTGAGCAAAAATGCACTTGCCGAAAATGAGCCTCATCTATCTGCAATGTTCAAAAAGGTGTGTTTTAGCACTAAAACACATCTGGACACAGGAATATACCTCCCACTGCCCATTCTACTACGCGTCAGGTGACACGCTTGCGTAACACGATTTAACGTTTCTGTAAAGTTAGTGGATAGAATGTTGACACTCGCTCTGTGAGGTATTTTTTACCAAAACAATTTTAACCAAAAAAGACTGCAAGTTAACGTGGTGGCCGTTTTATGCAACCACCATGCTCAAAAACTTGTAGCTGGAAGGCATTCTACGCGAATTATTTTTGACATTACTGTACAAAAAATGTTTTATCTTTGTTAATTTAATGATTCTGGACCAATGGTGTTGACCTTTTTTCCCCTTATAACGTATCCTTTCTGAGATAAGATAGCTAACTCCCAATTTTGCCGCCAGATGTCACTGTAAATGGCTTAGCTATGTAAAAAAGGACAACGTATAAAACTGACTCTACTTTTATGACTGCAGCTCTGTCATTGTCAGTTCAAAAATTATTGGAGTGGCAATGGTCTTTAGCGATATATTTTTATATTTTCTGCACAAAAATGAAAAGTATATCATTATTTCGTACCCCCCCCTTTTGAGTCTGTTAAATATATAATTATAACACATGTAATATTCCTGTTGTTTGCACTGATTAATATATGTATTGCTATCTTTTAAACTCTAAAACAAAGTGTCAGAAAAACCAAAGCTAGATTTTTAACATGTAAAACTCTAAAAGAAGGCAAAAAATTATTTATGGACAGCCAATGCCATATCCTGGGGTAGAGTGTTTTAAGGCTCAACCCATATAAATTGAAAAAATAATTGAGCAATTAAAAACATAAAAGGAAAAATGTGCTAAATTTGAAATTGCATGCTAACAAAAACATTGATATCATTTCCTGCACATTTCTTGCACACTTCCCATCCAGCACTTATTATTTTCCTCAAAAAGTTCCAAAAATTCAATACATTATTTTTCGAAAAAGGTTATGGATGCGCTCGGCATTTAACGTAGAGCATGCTGCAATACAATATTGATGTGTGATTAATAATTTCTATTTTCAATACATTTCTGTGAAATATCTTAGTTGTTATTTATTACACGAGTATACCAGTTGATAAGAGTTCGTAAAAAACGATATGTGTGCAAAAAAAGAGAAATAATTCGCTCAATTATACAAAAATACATTTGCTAAACAATGCATTTTTCAAATGATCCCTTTCTGAATTTCTGACCTGTATATAAAGCAAGCACCCAAGTTACACTAAGAAAAAAGTGAGTTAGAATAAATAAGTCGGCGTATTTAAACATTCTCAATGAATCTTTTTTCACAAAAATTGAAGTTTTGAATATTCAGTTACATTTTAAAATCGAAGGGAAAGGAAAATGATTGAAAATACACGGTTTTTAAAAACGCTATAACTTTATTTTATTTTAATTTAAAAATAGTATTTTTTCAAAAACATTAAGCACGGACGCTTTAGGTTCTTTTTAATTTAGTAAATATTTTTTCAGCAAAATTAATCGCGCATTATATGTCAATGAAATATATGAGACGGAATATGTGTCGACAGGGTAGTCATTTTTGTCTGATAAAATAAACAGGTTATCTAGAGACACGGGGATGTCCCGCAAACCAAGAGTTTACACGGCAGAGCTAGTTGAATTTCTCACTCCTGTATCTTAGCCCCATAAAATTTCCTGCTGTTGATTTTTTTCTTGATCAATATCCGGTGTTTCTTTACGACGTACCCTCGAGTTCCCACCTTCCGGTAAATTCAGACCCGAAACGCCCTCAGTTGCCTATAAAAGTTAGAAAATCGTTAGTTTTCTGTTGTTTTGTGTTGTTCTAGATCTTTGTCAGGGCTAACGCCCAGACGAAAAGACGAATTGAGCTTAAATTTTGCCACACACATTCCTAATATACCAGGTGTGAATTTTGTTCCATTTGCCCCTAGTTCCCACGCTTCTCATTCCGCCATATCGCAGCACCATAGGGTTTTGTGGTATTGGTTTTTTGTAAGATTCTCAAGGGGACCCTTCAAGACGTGTAGTAACAGTTAACACCCGGGGGCATCAGTAACCAGAGTAATCACTACTCTTTTCAGATTGTATAACTCTACTTTGATGAACTCGCTTTGTTTTATGTCTTTTAAGATTGCATATTGTAAATAATTTTTAACTAGCTTCTTGACTTAAAATGTTGAACATAGCTCAGAATCAGATTGATCTAAACTGTTTAAAACTACTTTTCAATGCCACAATAAAGTTGCATAAAAAATAAATCGAATTTTAATTGCCCTCATAGACGGAAATAGTAGTAATAATGATTACGATGTTCTCATACGACACGGACAATTGCGTTTCAAACCCAGACTAGGTATTTTCTGTGTTCATTCTTTGCAAGCATTAAAAATATTTCGTTAGCGTTTTTTATACACTTCTGGAGTCCTCCTGACCAGGTGCAGGTCATTATTTGAAGAACGATGTTTCTAAAAATTTTCATTATGGCATTTAAACGGTCGACCAAAGATTTCTATTTTGTTCCTTAGTTCTATACTTCTAAGTTATCTCTCGTTTAATAATTAATTTGACAAAATTCAAAAGTGACAAACAGTATGTTTGCATTGATTTACTCTAGTGTGCAAACATGAAGTGAGATATGGTTTTCTCAATACAGTAAACCCCACTAGAGCGGACACTAACGTGCCAGATATTTTTGTCCGTAGCAGAGAGGTGTCCGAAGGAGAGGGGTTCTACAACTTTATTTGTTTCTTTCGTTTTATTTATTTTTTTCTACCTCAATATTATTATATTATACACTTTAAAATATCTATAAATTTACTAGTTTTTAGAATGCAGTAACCAACGCTATTTTATCAGGTTATGTTACATCAAGTTCCGTTTCTGAACTCTGCTTGATGCACTAATGGTTGCTAACTTTCAGATTCATCATTTTCACAAAACTCCATTCTGACGTATCTTTTTGGAACCCGCGCGATGAATTTACAATTGCTACTGAAGGAACCAATGAATACTAACACTGATTAGCGGGGTGCCTAAGCAATGTTACGATCTTCTAATGCTGTTTGCATCTATGATTTACACAAAGCTCGGGCAAAAATGTACAGTTATTGAATTCATTCAGTAACATATTGAGGGTTCTCAGAAAACAAGTTTCGTTTCAGCAATCTTATCGGATATGTCTCAGAGAATACAAAAATAGTATAAATTTTTTTAATCGAATTGTGAACCACCCTAACGTGCAAGCTGATATTTTTTTAATGTAGAAAATAATTAAGCTCTTGCTGCTAAGCAACAGTCATCTAAGACGCCAAATCCATCACAATTGTTGGAGTTTAAATCAAAACTTCAGTTTATAAATTCATAATAAAAATCAGCGATAATAGCTTTGATTTTACAATAATTAAAAAATAATATGGTTTTGCTAAGACAGGTCTGAATATTTAGAACCAAATACTGCATAAAAAAACTTCCACCAGCTTCAGTCAACAAACCAAAAACATCAGTTTCCACCAAAAAAGTTTCCTCCATAGGGAATGCCGAAAAAACGAAATTTTCATCAAACAACTTCTAATAGTAAAAAAAAAATTGTGCATTGCCATCCTAAACATGGGAGAATAATGAAAAAATAATAATATTTATGTCTTCAGATCGCGCATTGGCAGCAAAGTTTGAAAAAAAAAAGGTTAAAATAGTCAATTTTGAAATATTTTTTATAAAAATACAATATTCAAAATTTGTGTTCTAATCCCGTTTAAATGCTTCCTTTTAATGGTCTTTTAATATATCTTTGAAAATATTTACATTACTTTACAGTTTTCAGTTCGCGCATAAACCGCAAAGTTACGTGAAATCAACCAAAAATCGACGTTTTTTGCTTATTTTGTATATTGCAGTATATCTTCTTTTAGATCCCTGTTATATATTTTTACAGTAAATGTGCACTATACAAGCTCTTTGCTGGAACTTCAGTTATATTATGTTGTATTAACAACCCAGAATCCACCCCAAAATCGTGGTTGCACTTTATGTTCCACCCTGCAGTTCCCAAGATGAATGGTTATTGACAGTACTCATACATTTGTAAAGTAACTTACAATCATAATAACTATTTGGTTTTAAATAAGTTTCTATGTTTCGATCAATGCTTGAAGTTGGACGTGTGACTCAATTTTTGAATTGAGAATAGCGACCTTAAGGTTTTCACGTTAATCCATATTTTGTTTCATCCCAAAACACCCTACCTAACGACTCACTAGCCAGCTTAATAACCCATCAACCCCCCCCCCCCAAAGGATTTAATGCAACACAATATCATTACAGTTCCAGAAAAGAGCTGTACAATGCACATTTCCTGTAAAAAATACATATCTGGGATTTGAAAGAAGAAATACAGCAATATATAAAATAAGCTAAAAACATCGATTTTTGTTTATTTCTCGTAACTTTGCGGCTATTGCGCGAACTAAAAATCTGTAAAGGAATGTAAATATTTTCTACGACATATTAAAAGACAATTAAAAGGAAGCATTTAAATTGGATTGGAACAAAAATTTTGAACATTTGGATTTTTATAAAAATATTTGAAACTTGATCATTTTTTACCTTTTTTTCAAACTTTGCTACCAATGTGCGATCTGAAGACTTAAATATTATTTTTTTTTAATTATTTTTCCCATGTTTAGTAAGGCAATACACAACTTTCTTTTAACTTCAACTTTCAATATATTATTGGTTCAAACTTTCAATATTTTAACTCTGCATCTGATTTTGAACACTTTTGAAAGTGGAAGTATACCTCTAGGAGTAACGGTTGCGAAAATATAGGTCTTGAAGGTTAAACCCTGTATGTACGTAACATGTATATGTGTTGCACTATAGTAAAACAAATTTTATTTTCACATTTGATATGATTCTAAGCATATAAAAAGTTAAAATAGTTATTGTGCTTTTTAAAATTAACTTATTAATGCATCATAACCAAGAAACCGCAAAAACATTATTATATTTATAATAACAGTAAAAAACGTCTTTATGCAAAAAAAAATACCTTTTTAATGAAAAAAGCACTAAAATCGCTGTCCTTTGTATAGTGTGCCTAAACTACGTGGTTTGCTCCGCATATTTGACTTATAGTTAATTTAAAGTTAGTCGTTACGAAAAACATCATGGTTTATATTTAAACTATATGGTTTGAGCCGTACATTTGACTTATACTTACATCAAAATTAGTCGCTACGCAAAACATTCAAATCATTTTACACTCCTTAATTTCACAACTAGAGTTTCGAATGCCACTTTATAATCACATAAAAAATTTAAACATTAAAATGATCTTCAAAATGAGGTTAATTGATGACAGAGCGAGCTTCTCCACGACGTGAGTGTTTATTTTTTTTTCGTTCTTATCCTAACTAGTCTAACCAATAGGCTAAATCTCGAAGACCAATAGTCACAGTTCCACCAGTTTTTAAACGTTCAAAAAATAAAAAACAAGAAGGGAACTCAGTCTCAAATCTTTCATCTGGAGAGGCGATGATCTGGAGTCATTTCCGAGACTTTAATTTTTTTTTACAGAAAGGGAAGATCTTTTGACCCTGGTCAACACAACACAATTTAAGAGTACTCCTAACAGTCTTATTAGTGATATTTCAATATGTTGTTCTCAGTTTCTCTCAAAATTCAAAGCACTTCTCGTCAGGAAGAGCAAACAGTACATTTTACTCTTGCGTGGAATTCCAGAAATGGTTTGCTTTTCCGAAGTTGTAACTATAGCATTTTCATTTCCCTCAACACCAGCATACAAAGGATCTCACTGGAAATACTCATCATGATAGAGCGAGAGATGTTTCAGTAAGGTTATAATTGAAATTAAGTTCTATCGTCAATACGGTGCAGTGTGGCCGATGCTGTATAAAGCTTGGGCTAACAGTCAGAATTCAGATGTTATTATAGTCAGTAACAAAATCGGGACGTACAGCTTCTGTTAGTAAATAGATGGGGAACTTAGAGAGGTAGAAGACTGAGTTCGCTGCGAATTATTCTCTAGCTTTCGTTGCTTATTATAGACTTTCACACCTTGGATATCCCTACCGGGATACAACATAACCATTACAACCAGCGTCACCCCTAGCCACGTTGACGCAACTAGTAATGAGTGTAGATTTATCTATGCCTTATCGAACTCATTGGCGAGTTAAGGAAGGTAGCACTCAACAGCGAAGTGCACAAAGGAGAAGCTACCTAAATGCCAGTCCACAAATATACAATTTAGCATTTAGACCTCATCATCTCATTCTCAAAATATTTTTCTTTCTAGTTCACAGGATGCGCCATATCCACCTCCCACATTTAAAAAGGGCACGGTTTTGAATTGTTGTGGGGATACGGTGGTGTAGGTAGTATTATAGGTAGTATAGATGGATAAGAATTATTACGTTCTGCATTTAGTACCTCATTTGCCGACATGAACTTGTTCTGCTAGAAAAACTGATCACGTTGTAAAGATCTATGTGCAGGATTTTTCACACATTCTTCTCGAAAAACCACTGGACAGTTGTATGTGTATGTGCTAAACACTTTGGAGATTTCTGGATGTACGCTCTCACATACGCCACATTTTTCAGCGTCGTAACGATCTGAGGTCGGCCACGCGACCAAATTAGAACTTAACTCGAATTCTTACTCGGGAATCGGATTATGCAGTGTTAAAAACTTTTAGGCAATTATTGCGGTAAAACGGAGTGTTTGCAGTAGAGAAAAAATTTACCGTAACTTGTACGGGAAAATATAAGCGATGGCAGCGCCGATTTGTACACCACGTGCTTTATGGTGTGAGGTATATATTTCTGCATTTCCGTTCACTTCCCGTGCCCACTTGGTATGTAGTATAACGAAGAGGTCTCGTATCACGGCGGCGCAGGTTGTGACCTAACTGCATGCAGTTTGTCCTTTTTACTCAGTACAACTAGCCACATATTTCTCGTTCTTTCTATCGCAAAATGCTGCATTATAATAGGATTTTAAGGTAAAAGTTACTGGTAGCATGGATCCCAGTAGCTTTTATAGTAAAATTCGCAGTTATCAACGAAAGTAACGTAGTAAAGGAACAGAGAGAAGCCGCGAATTCACTTCACTGTTTTCCTTATGTCGGTGACGGTGTCGCGAAATGAATGGTTTTTCCCCACCTCAAAAATGCGCAACGCTCCTAAAGCAGTTTTAACTTCAAAAAAAAAGTGTCGTCAAAGCAGTTATATTCCCATAAAGAAGAAAAGAATTCCTTAAAACCAATGCTTCGAGTACAGAAATTGTAATTCAAAAGATGAATAGTAGTGTGATACGACGATTTTTTTTTCCTCTTCTACTTTAAAGTTCTCTCCTTCCTCTGCAGTTAAAGGTAGAACCAAGTGTCGCAGATGCCATAAGTGAGCTTGAGATACAAGATTAAATAAATTTGAAAATTTCAGATGTGTATTTTTGCGATGCGTGTTCACTAATATTCCCAATTTTTTTAATGTGGAAAAAACAGCTTTTTTTTATTTTTGTGATGGGTTATTTTTCTTACATACTTTTCGACTATTGCATATTACTTTCTACATAACTATTTGTGATGACTTTTTTTTATTTTAAAACCTTCTTGAAATAAATTAAGTACACCACTAGATTTTAAAAATAATTTTAATTCATTATTTTAATTTTAATATGTAGTTCTATATAAGTTTTATATACTTCAAAAGATAAAAGTCCTTTTAAAGTAGAAGGTCATCTTGACCTTTGTTGAAAATAAAATTTTATTTTACAAACTTTTTTTCATTTTTTTTCACGTCTTTTTTTCCCATTACCTAATAAGGTTTTTAAACATCAACTACATATGTTTATAATGCAAGATACAGTGCAAAACCTAATGAAAAACTTCCAAAGTTCTATTTTAACAGTTTTCCTCTTTTACGCTAGTTTTTTCCTTATGGGAATTATTTTACCTTTCTTCCTCTGCTTAAAGAAGATTTATGTTGAAGAATATCTACTGCTTCAGAAGTAACGAAACTTCTTGAAATAATGGATGAATGATAACTTGTTCCGTACCATAAACTTTTGCAAATTTTTCTTGTAAAAAATTAGATTTCTTTTGTACGGAAGTTTGTCTTGTTAAACCATTTATCACAAATCTCATTCAATCATCATAACCATCTTAGTGCCACTTCTTTTGTTTGATCTGGTTCCACATTGATTGAAAATTTTTTCGGATTTTCTTTTTTCATTTTTACTATAAGAAATCCATCAGTGTGCAAGACTTTTATAAAACTGCAAGAAATCGCTGTGAAGAACTACAGCATTCCTTTATTCCTTTACTAAGGCTCTCCGGTTGCGATATTCAATCAAAAGTTTCATGCCATTGTTGTGAAAGAGCTTTCAAAAGTTAAATCTTTAAAACTATAAAAATATTTCTGCAAAAGAAAATGATTTTTCTTGAACGGAAGAAATGTGTGTCGGTAATAGTAGAAATTGCACCAAAACTTTCTTTCAATGTTGAAAGCAAAGAAAATCCGCAAAGAGTTAACTCTTTTAGAAAAATATAATAACACTCCTTCATAACGGTGAAATTATCATTTTATGTTTCATACGTTTTATGAGTTCAAACTGTGTTTTGAACTTTTTAGCTTAGTTGCACTATTTTTATTATAGACTGAATGGGGAGCAAAACTAATGGGCAGGTTTACTTGTATTGTCAATATCAAGTTTTTAGTAAGTACTCCAGGAACCCCATCAGTCGTTTCTCAAAATGGCACATGTTAAGAACTCTCAAACCAATATTTTTCATTAAATCTTTAAATCTGATATGAAATAATAATTTTTTTGATATTGAATACGTTTTTGTGTATTTCCATAAAATAATTACAGCTATAAAAGTGTAATTTCTAAGTTCTAACAACTACTAAAGAGGTAGTTCTTTCTATGAACTAGAATTGCAATATTTGTTTCTAAATTAAAAGGGAAACCTCATAGCTACGTTCACAATTAGTCATTCATCTAAATTAAAGGTTATTCAAACTGTTCTTTAGGGTTTTGAAAAGAAAGATACTCTGCGTTGTTAGCAGCACTTTGCATAAATAGATAGAACCATGGTAAATGAAGCACAAGAACTACAAAAGGTGACATTCAACTTGGTTTGATGTTTTAATGGGGTTTTGGATTTCTAACACCTTTTTCATTGCAAACGACGTTCGAGCTAGTAGAGGAAATGAAATTCAACATAGCAGATGTTTCTGAAGTTTCTTTATTCAAAAGCTATTTGTATCTGCCATGAAAAATCCCTTAAAATCCACTGTAGGTAGAATCCATGTCAATTCAACGAGGGCTGTAACATGATGGTCTCGGATTTTTTTGAACTTAACATAGGCTAAAATTCATTAAAAATTAAGACATAATTTTTTTTGCCATAAAAAAATTACTAGGCCGAGATACAGGCCGCCAAAGATAGTGGTCCTGTCTTCCTTTCTCACTTGGGATTTTCGTCAAAATTTTTAAAGTACATTATCGCAAGAACGGTAGAACATATTTTGTTGTGGTTTGTTTTATTTAAAAGGAACTTTTTTTCTTGTTTAAAAACATTTGAAAATATGTGCTTTAGTTTTTTTTTCTCCCACAATCTTTTGAAAAAAACAGGCATTTGAAAAAATGAGGGTTATTAAGGAACTCTTTACATAATTGCAGACCTGAAAATTCTAAAAAAAAATAAAAAATCTGCAACAAGTAACCAGAAAACACTTTTAATTAGTTTATATAGCGAAATTTTCATTTTGAGTCTCTATTTTATTCATGAGTTTTATTTAATTAATTATTTATTTATTTATTTTTTTGAAAACTAGAACGCGGTCTCCAGCCGATTCGCTGTATTTCCCCACGCAACCTTTCAGTGTAGCGCCGAAAGGATGGTTAAGCTAAATGTTCTCACTAAATTTCATATTCTGAATAAAATGGCGACTCAAAATGAAAATTTCGCTATATAACTTAATTAAATGTGTTCTCTGGCCCCTTGTTGTGAAATTTTTTTTTGAATTTACAGGTCTGCAATTACGTAAAGAGTTTCTTAAAAACCCTCATTTTTTCAAATGTCTCTAAAATCTGATAAACGAAAAATTGGAAGCCCTCCTTTTAAGGGAACGTAGTGCTCATTAATACTAATAAACTGTAAAAAAATGAATTTTTTTTTAATTGACATTTTTGAGAAAAATCAAAAACATTATTTTAAACCTTTTTTTTTTTAAAGACTGTGGGAACAAAACTGAAGCACATATTTCAAAATGTTGCATATTTTTTCAAACAAGAAAAAATATTCTTTTAAATAAAACAAACCGCAAGAAAATATGTTCTACCGTTCCTGAGATAATGTACTTTTTGAAAAAAATCCCAAGTGAGAAATCATGACAGGACCGCCATCTTTGGCGGCCTGTATCTCGGCCTAGGAATTTTTTTGGGCAAAGCAAAAAAAAAAAAAAAAAAACGTATTTCTTCTTATTTATTTATTTATTTATTTTGAATTTTAATATATATTAAATTCAAAAAAATCTAAGACCATCATGTTACAGCCCTTGATGAATTGACATGGATTCTACCTGTAAATAATTGTAGCCTTTTAAACACGACTACACAATAATACGCAATTTATGTGCGTAATTATTTTTTGAAATATATTTATAAAATTAGTAGCTCTTTATAAATTAATTTTCACCACAAAGGAATTGTTTTGATCTTCAATGCTTATCCCATTATGTATTTTTCCCCGTTTGAATATGTTTTATGAGTATCGGTTTCATTTAAAATAGACGAAAGAGAACTTAAAAAAAAATCATTTAGTTGGTCATTTTATTCTATAAGAACATATTTAAACTTAAAATTTTTAAGTTTTTTAGCGGCAATTTCAAACTGATTTAAATATAGGGTCAGGTGGGTTTTAATGACTATAAATTTGGCTGTATTCAACTAAGCTAAACTACACTTCAAAAACCACTTAAAATGTTTAACGTTTTTTGGCATGTATCTGACCGTACACTATCTGAGTAAGCGATAATAATATAAATATGGTTATAAGCCTAGTATGTCTTAATAAAATTTTAATAGCTAGCTTTGTACGATATTTTCACTGAAGCGGTGTTAAGCTTACACTAGTGAACTATTATTTAAAAAAAAGACACGGTTTTAGGTGAAAATTGTTTTTTAAAAAATAAAAGACAATCATCAGTGAAATGCAACTTTTCGTGTTAAAACAAATTGATTAACACCCTTTAAATACGAGAAAAATCACTCTTAAATAGATATATATACTTAAATGTGCTGATATTTTAACGCATTTTTTTATATATCATGATAAAGAAATGGATTCTATTCCAGTGGATCGGAAACAGATGAGTGACTTTGGGAACAGGTGGACTGAACATTAAACTAATGGTATGCTATGCTCTCCTCAAATGAATTCAAGTTTCAGAGAATTATAGTCTCTGTGAATAATAGAGCCTGCACCGAGACACGCTTCCTTCTGATCAATTGCTTTATGCAGTATGCTGATGTCCTTATTAAACTGAATGTTACGCAAAGGAGTATGTGTTTGATCCCAGAATAAAACAGATTGTCTGCCAAGAACATACTCAGTTGCAGACAAGTTTTTGGACACAGTTTTTGGATTCCCGTAAAAATAATTCTCTTTTCACTTTTCTTATAGATATGTTTTTGGTTTTTGAAAGATTATTTGACCTTTTGGGAGTTCTGTGAACTACAATAAGTAAAGCTTTATGGACTTAAAGATGTAAAACAAGCATATTATACATTTTGAAAGTAGAAATGATGTGATATACTATCTGTACCTCAGAACCAGAAGGACTTTAGTCCAAAAAATACGATGTTCCGTTTATTAGTGCATTGTATGTAGAAGCCTATTCTGCACTGCACCATGTGAACATATTTCTATATTTGAAAAAAAAATAAGAAAATAAATTTTTTACAGGGTTTAAAAGAGCACGAAAAAAAACTTTTCTTTTCTCCAGTAAAATTATCATGATGAGATTTACGTCCTTCAGGCTCTGAGGTACATACATTAAGGTGATTAAAAAACAACTTACAAACCAAAAAGTTTACCCCACCCTTTTTTCACTTTTTCATTAAGAATCTCAAAAGTAGCTTCATAAGACCAAGCAGGAACAATAATAAGCTATACCATTGTGCGCTCATCGATGCGCTACGAAATTTCAACAGAAATATATCATTATATTTAATTTGCCTTCCTTACTATGACAAAACAGCGTTTTCGCAATAGTATGTATTTCCCTTTTCTCTGCAATAGAACTGCGTGGAGATAAGCGGCAAAATAAAAAAAAAAATGTTTTAAGTACATTAAAGCAACGTGTATCTTTAGCGAAAACATACAGTTTCAAAAGATGTCGAGTAAGGGAAAAAACAAGCAGTTTGTCAAAAACAGAACAAGAAAATTCAACTCAAAATATTTTAAACATTCTTTTTTAATATGAGGCGTGCTTTTAAATTAAGGTCCGTTTTGTTTTAGACACCAGTACTAGTTCGCGCGCATACCGCAACGAACACGTGTGTCGTGTACCTCGGGAACAATTGTGCTCATTTTCAGCTCTGTAGCTAACCTGTAGGGTAGACCGGGGCACGTTTACGCATTGGGGCAGCCCTTTTCTCAAAACGAGTTATAAATGGCGAGCCAACAGTCATACCAGATTGACACTTATAAACACCTTACAAACTGTTCTAAAGCATTTCTTTACCATACACTACAGTTTCTCTTATAAAGAACTAAACTTTTACTGTATATAAAAAAAATAAAAAAAAATTATTCATCGTAAAATACTTTACGATGCACAAAATGAATGACCGATGGGAATGAAAGACATAAAATAAAACAACACGGTAACACACAGCATGTAGTAAAATTAAAATGATGCACTATAATAGTACTGTGCAGTAGACATACACTGGTGTGCAAAAATTAAGGACGACGTCGAAAAATTAGCATATCAGCTGAACGAAGAGGCAGAGCGGACAGAAAGACCAATCAGGAGATTAAGTAAGGTGATGTACGGTAGCACATGTGCAGATATGCAGGCAGACGTAATGGGGGAGTGTCCGAGTAGTATAATGTATAAAGCATGTTGTCGGTGTAGATCAGTATTTCTGGCAAAGATATTGCGCGCCGTATAGCAGTTAAAATCACACCGAGTTGCTGCCTCAGCGAGAAATGGCGAATAATCAATCTGTTAGACGACATCTTGATGCTTTTACCCGAGGTCGAATCATTGGGAAGTTGGAGGAAGGACGCAGTGTGACAAGTGTGGCTGCAGAGTTCGGAATTGCTCACAGCATCGTTTCACGACTTTGGAGACAATTTCAAACTACAGGAACAGCTATCCGGGGGTTCAGTAGTGGTCGTCCACGAGGAACCACACCCGCAGATGACCGGTATATTGTCTTACAGGCCTGAAGAAACAGGCGGCAGACAGCGGGAGAAATCGCTAGACACACGACACAGGCGACTGGACGACCGATATCGCGTTTTACCGTGGCCAGAAGACTGCACGGTGGTGGTCTGTTTGCAGGACGCCCTATACGGTGTGTACCTCTAAGGCCTGCCCATCGGAAAAGGCGTTCTCTGTGGTGCCGGGAACACCGGCATTGGAGAGACATGGTGCCGGGAACACCGGCATTGGAGAGACAATGAATGGGGACGAGTACTTTTTACAGATGAGAGCAGATTCAGTCTGAGTAGCGATTCTCATTGCATACTCATCTGCAATCATCCCTCGAACATCATTGAAAGGGACAGGTATGGAGGTCGCGGTATTCTCGTTTGGGGAGGCATCATGCTTGGTAGTCGTACAGACCTTCACATCTTCGACGCAGGTTCAGTTAACGGGACCCGTTATCGAACGAGATTCTTCTTCCATATGTGCGTCGTTTTAGAGGCGCTATGGGTCCGCAGTTCCTTTTCATGGATGACAATGCACCATGTCATCGCACTGTAGCTGCCGAACAGCTCTTAGAGAGTAAGGATATTGAACGTATGGATTGGTGGGCACGATCTCCGGATCTCAATCCCATCGAGCATGTATGGGATTTTCTAGGCAGACGCTTGGCAGCTCGTACCTTACCCCCGGTAACGATTCGGGAACTTCGATTGGCGCTGCAAGACGAATGGGCAGCAATGCCTCAACAACTCATTGACACCCTCATTCTCAGCATGGGCAGACGCTGTGAAACCTGCCTAGCAGTCGGGGGAGATCATATCCCCTACTAAAGATCGGATGTTTCTTGCTGGACACCCATCACAGGGATGTTTTGGCCTTCAGTCGCATTGCGATCCATGCTACTTTTTCAATAAAGCTTCTTTTTATCCCTCTGATTTCTCTTTTAGTAAGTGTTGCTTACATTACACATGTCCTTACGTATTGGGGATCTTACGGTATTAAATGTGTTGATTTGGAAAGCTTTTGTACAAAGTTATATTGAAAAAACCGTCTCGTCCTTAATTTTTGCACACCGGTGTAGTAACAATATTTAAGAGTTAAAAAATGAAGATAGTGATGATTTATGCTCCATAATCAGATCGTTATTCTTATCTAACTAGAAAGTCGCTTGTCAAGGTATAACGCATGAAACTTGCTTCTCTTCTTTCACATTTCAACGAAACAATTGCCTGTTTGATGCTATTTTGATAGTTGAAGCTTTAACACTAACTCCTGTGGATTAACCCTAAAGTCCAGTAGGTAGCGTTCATAGTTAACCGCTTTTTCGTTTCTTCATTGCCCTGAAATGACACAGTCTTACCAGTACAACATAAGTTACCGGATTCAGGAGAAGTTCAGCCTTGTCAAAATAAAGCCTTTCCCTGCATGTTAAACATTACCAAAACATATTATAAAATGATCATGCCGTGGGGCTAGTTTCATTGTTGAAACACGCGGGTTACTCGATCATCGGCAATTATTTATTTGAGGATACATTTTTAAATACGGCTGCTTTGCCTTTTCTTTTATAACGTTTCAATTTATGGCAACATCACCTCTTCCTAATCTCTTTATTAATCCACAATACAAGAGCAAATTACATTTTCATACTATTTACTTTGTTAGACTGCTCTGCAAGCTCCAATATTGAAGCTAATTTCTGAACTTTTACGGATATCTTTTTGTTTTGACTTTCAGTTGTACGCAACAAAGGTTCACTCATACTTAATGTCTCGCTATCGTCGACATTTTGCAGTAGTTCAAGCATATCGAGAATTTTAACCTTTTTTATATTTCTCTATCAGAAACTTTCTTTTTCTTCCCATCTTCACACTTTAGATTAATAAATAAATAAACGAATAAAAGATGCTGAAGGTTTAACTGATGCACTCGACTAGTTTGGTGTGGGAACTTTGTCTCTCAGTGATGCTTAAAGGGATGTAATAACATTCACGAAATCAATATTTAGTAGAAAATAATGTAGCTGATACTTCCTTCCAAAAATTCGTGTTGGTGGCGAAAATTTTGCGTTAGCTCTACACTGTAAAAACGATTCAGAAACGTTCCTGGAAAATAATAGGCAGCTGATGTGCCCAATTTCAACCAGTAACATATCTTGCAAAAACCAGGAACGTTTTCCGATAAAAGTCAGTAACCTTTCTGAAATATTGGAAAAATCTCTCCTGCTAAAGACAGTCGTGAACTTCCTTGATTTACTAAGGAAGCATTGGAGCAACCATGGCCAAAGCTATACGAAGATTGCGAGCAAGAACCAAACATATTCCTTGCCTCGCAAGACTGCAGCTGTCCAGTGACATACTTGTCCCCATTGGGAACGTAGTCAATCTGGACGGGCCGTAATCAAGTTAAAGCCTATGCACTTAATAAACACACTCAGTCAGTCTTTAAACTGGTAGCAAAAAATATCTTTCACACCAGTAAGAAGTCTGCATCTTTTCATCTTTTAGCAATTCACGAAACTGTTTTGCGAAAATACTTGATTTTACGGGGAAATAGGTGAAAACCTCTGGAATCGCGAAAGGTTCCACGGAAATAACCAGTAACGTTTCGGGGTTTTTTTTTACAGTGTAAAATTCGTTACTCGTGAAAAATTTGCGTTATTGCCACTTCGCGTAGGTCGAATCGCGTTCTGGTGGGAGTCGACTGTATTCAGAAACATTCTGCTCGTTTTGTAAGAAACGGTAATATATAGTTAGGAAATGGTCTAAAACACTTTAAGTGGTGTATAAAAATGTATTACTAGTAATGTTAAAAATTAAATAATTGCGTATGGTAATGAAAAAATCGTATGCATACCCTTTTCCACAACGCAAAATTTCAACTTACGCGAATGGTCTTGGACATCGTGTAGGTCCAGACTCGACTGTGTTTTTAAACATTTATGTTAAGCTTTTCTACTGCAGAACACAAATTTCAGTATTAATATCAACTCACTGTGATGTATGCGACACAAAAAATCGTATTCGCAAACTAAGTATATGAAATCTGTCGAAAGTTCATTTCTGCGAAATGATTTGTATATATTTCATGTTTTTATAGATTTGGTTATATTGGTCGAAAAGTTTAAATTCATGAATCAAACAATTGAGATTTACATATGATGCACTTTTGTATCTTATTGAAAATTTCAAGAGTTAATTGAATTTAAAATACAAAAGAACGTAGATAACCTATATGCAACACAATTTTCCAAAGCCCAAAGCTGTTGTTATTGTTTTAGACAATATATATATATATATATATATATATATATATATATATATATATATATATATATATATATACAGTCGAGCCCGCTTAATGGAATATCGGATAATAGAATATCCCGCTTAATGTAATAAAATTCCCATGTACAACACCGTTGATGTGTGTTATTTTTATCCCGGATACTGGAATATCCCGCTTATTAGAATAATTTTTCCTGGCAAATTGCCTATTCCTTTAAGCGGACTCTACTGTATATATACATATATATATATATATATATATATATATATATATATATATATGAATATTATCTTTCACTATTCCAATACATTTCTATACATGACAGTGAGATTCAACAATGAACCAAATAGCTTGTTCAAGTAAAAGAATTATGATTAGAAATTAGTACTTCGTTGGAATTTTAACTGGAAGAATTTTCCTAAGTAGGATACTTAAAAATGCTTTTATTACGTTACTTTCCGTAATTAGCATCATAATTCCCCCCCCCCCCACCCCAGCACTTTTTGAAGGGCAGTTTTCCTTGTCTGGTTTTTCTGGAGATAAATGCTCCCGTTGCATTTTTTGTTTACATAAATCCAGTTTCACTCTCTACTGAGGAAATTAGCCATCCACCGCACTTTTGTTTTCAGTATTAAAAAGAACATATTGCTTTTTATTTGACATAATAGTGAATCATGACCTTCCATTAGAATTATTATTCTGGCAACGTTACGGATCGACGCATTAAAAAGGTGATGATGAAGGCTCCATTTGGTTCGAGATCATTTTATATGAAAAGAGTGTACAGCGCTGTGCCTTTTACATAAACAACTTGGGGGTATCTCCCATGATGCGTCACAAAGTTGTCAATTCTATTTAAGTACTGCATTTATTTCAAGGTTTGGGCGAAACAGATTATGTATTATGTTCTGTATATCTCGTTGTCGAGTATAAAACTTTTTATTATGTAAACGAAGTCTTAGTGCTTCAAGGATTATTCTCGGCAAGTTCCATTAAAAAGTATACTACTAGACAACTTCAAAAAGTATTGAAAGATCTTCGTAAATTCTTTGAAATGTCGCAGCGTTTTGTTGAGCGTCTTTTCTTTCATAATGTCATTCTTTTTGCATTGAATTAGTTATTTTAAACTCAAAGTATTTCAATGAATTTTTATGGAATAGTTTGTGTTTTATATGCTTTTTTTTTTCATGTTACGTTGTAACGGTGTAATAAATTAATACTTATGTAA
Organism: Uloborus diversus; assembly: GCF_026930045.1. Classification (NCBI taxonomy): domain Eukaryota; kingdom Metazoa; phylum Arthropoda; class Arachnida; order Araneae; family Uloboridae; genus Uloborus; species Uloborus diversus. Next base: position 6,856,606 of record NC_072733.1, read on the forward strand.
ATTTTCCAAGTTTTCAAATGAAAATATCATTGCAAAAAAACGATACAATAATAGAGATAAAGAACTAGTACCTCGAAAAGAAATGATATCTCATGTGAGTCACATTTGGCGCGGAGTATGAATTAAATTGCGATTTTTTCAATAACCATTAATAAAGTACATGTTTAATTAGTTTTCTACCTGATTCCGAAATTTATCCATTAAAAACCATAATTAGATTCGGGAACCCTTTTAGGTAAGTAAAGATTCATGCATCGAAACATAGTATTAAATTAACTTTTTTTCTTTTCAAAGTAGCGTGAGTCACCTTTAGGTTTCAAAACAAATATTCATGGTTCAGTTTTAAATCAGTTATATTGATCTGGATTTTTTTAATACCGTAATATTTCTTACATTTAGCATGAATTAAGCATGAAATCAACTTGTTATGAATTAAGGGTACAAGCAAGTGCAGCATTTATGCAGCATTAAAAAGCAAAATACTTCATAACAATGGATCAAGTAAAACTTGATCCCGCTTTCTAAATGTTTCATTGTTTACCTTATTCCATAATCATCATCGGTGGTGCTTTCTTGCGAAAAGTCTGATTGAAAGAGGAGCTCGTGTTTTATTTTTAGTGTGCGAGAAGAAAACGATGCGGGCTTAGTTTGGAAAGAAAAATGCTATTCATATTCAGAGGCACTCTTCGGTAAACGACGGGCCATGGCTTAATTGAACGGCTGGAGCAAAGAGCAATAATGCCATCAGCTGAAAGAAGTTGTGTGTTCTTGTTTTTGTCCTTATCTCTTTCTCTCATATTTCGTCAAAAGCTTGATCCATGCTGTGCGCCACGAGTCGACTATTCCGCTTGCTTTGCAATAAAGAATACCGCCCAACAGGAAATGAACCCATCTTTGGAATGGGGCTGATAATATTTGGGGCAAATGCCCAGATAAGAATTTACGCAAGAATGATGGGCTTTCTTTCTCGATATCCATTCAGAAAATGCTTACAATATGCGTAAGAAATTTCCCTTCAATTACTAGGTAGAATGAGATTGCGCAAGCGTATTCACATATCTGTTCATACAACTATTGAAATATATATTGACAGATTGGAATTCAATTCAAAACATTTCACTTGTGCGGCCTACTACTTAACTCTTAATTACTTTTCTACAGTGATAAAAATTAAGAAAAAATACAGAATATCGAGAAATAGTGCCGAATGCGTTGCTCCAAAATCCAAGTTCAATATGCGAAATGTTCATAACATATACATTTTAACGAAAAACAGTAAGTCAAAAATTATTTGGGAAAAAAAAAAGATTCATCTATGAGAAATGTAGATATGATAGAAAAAAATCACTAGAGGAAGACAAAATCTAAAGCAGAAATTGTAAAATAACTATTTGTAACCTAAAGCAAAGCATTATAGTTTTCGATATATTTGAGGAAACGCTGTTTAGATTAAATTCTAACAACAAGGAAATGTTGGAATTCGACTTTTTTTCCGCCAAAATTCAACCAAATAAGCAAACTTGTACAATAAAGCTAACGTATAATAGATGACCGAAATGAAAAAGAAAAAAAAGAAAATTGAAAAATTTACAGGTACTGCCCCTTACCTGCTTTCATCAGTATGAAAAAGCATAACTGATTCGTCATTTTTTTTGTCGTAGAGCGGAAAAAACACACTTGATTAGTATCTTCTATATCATCAGAGATCGGGATGCATAAACAATTCCCTAGTATTTTTACTTGCGCTATTTTTTTAAATTGTTTAAAGCATTTGCTTGTGTCTGACTCGAGCTCCGATCTTGTAGAAATAGACGGGTTGAATTGTCATCGAAAGAAAAACTCAAAAATATCATTGAAAATCGATCTTTTTTCCCCCTCTTTATTTTTTCATTTTTTTTCACTTACTTTTTGGAGTAAAACTAAAGTATAGGCTTCTCTCGTGTAAGTGCCATATCCGAAAATATGATTACTGTGTAATTTTCTTTTTTAAATCTTGGAAGCGTCGCACGGTGCATGCGAAGAACGGCGCAAATCTACTATTCTAAGTCTTACCACATCCAGCGAATGTTTGCCCAGATTTGAATCCAAGGCGCAAGTGGATTGAACTGTTTCTGAAAAGGGGGCAGTGTTGGAGCCTCACGTACTCGTCAGAGGAGGAACTCCATGTTACCCTCGATGATTGAAACGGTGTGGCGCTACGTAAAGCACCACCCTAAGTCTCCCTCCTTGCAACAAATGTTTATATTTTTGAACTGTTCTTCTCTAATCTATCAGAAGAAGGTTAATGGCTAATATTATTAACCCTTACCCTTTAAACAATATTGATGGCTATGAAATTGTAGAAAAGTGAAAAAAAGAAAATATATTGGGGGGAAGGGTTGTATTTCAAAAAGTGGAAGGTGATAGGGGGAGAGGCGTTATGCAATTTATATTTAGGAGGTCATATTACGTAAGAATCAACAGGAATAGTATCAAAACATTTACATCCCGCTCAGTGTAATTAATTTGTTTATAAAAAAAAAATACAAAACTTTTGAAAATACTTATTTTTGAGTAATATGCGGAACATCGAAATATTGTGTAAAGAGAATTAAGATATATTTAGAAAAACTGAAGTTTTTGCATGAAATTTTGAACTTAACGCCTCATCCTGAAAAACTAAATATGTTTTGGTTTAAATTAAGTTTTTTTTTTTTTTTTTTTTTTTTTTTTTTTTTGTGCTATGTGTGTTTCTAGTGGCAAGTTTTTCAACTTAAAATCTTGAATGTCCGGCAAAGAAAATTAATTAATAATATTCCATTATTGAATGAAAGTGAGCTTACAGAAAATAGTTTGAACTTCTTGCGGTTAATTACACTGGTCAACAAAGTTTCTGTTCCTCAGTAAATTGCAACTTTTATACTTTAGGGGATGTTGGAAAAGAATATGACAGTAAAAATATTCCATCACCCACAGATTTTTGAAAAATCCAAAATCTCAGTTTAATATACAATATTTGTTTTGTTTACCATTTTATAAACAATTACAAAGCTTAAAACTAGTATAAAACACAAAATACATATATTGTTTAAAAAATTGTAGAAGAATGGAAGAGATTTTTGAGGAAAAAAACAATGATATTTGTAAAACAATTCCTAAATTTTACACTTTATGTCGCTGTAAATGCTTTATCTATAAGGATGCTCTATTATTGGAACTAAAACAAACTTAAATAAGATATAATATTCTAATAAGATTCCAACAATAATCCCTAGCATATTAGGAGTAAACCGTTATTGATATCCGGCATCAGTTTCAGAAATATACTGACGGAAGAGCTTCCCATGCTCCTTGCTCACAACTGCCAAACTTTAAAGGGGAAAAAAATCAGTGACATTGAACATCCTATTTTTTTGTAACTTTATAACATGTCTTTAATTAATTTTTCACAGTTAGATTTCTATTATTTCCTAAGAACTGTGTAACTACATTTTTAAAATTAATCCATGCTGTTTTTCCTAAATCACTTAAACTAGCTTCAGGATTTTGGTCCTTGATTATTTTTGCATAAATGAGTAATAGGAACTAGTGATGGGCATAATCGAGATCTTTTGATAATCGAGATCTCGGGAATCGAGTACTTCTGATAATCGGAGTGATTGATAATCGAGATCTTTTTAAGTCGATCACTCGAGTGATTGATAATCGAGATCTTTTGAAATCAAGAACTCGAGCGATTGACTTCTCGAGATCTTTGAAATCGAATACTCGAGCGATTGACTTCCCGAGATCTTTTGAATCGAGTACTCGAGCGATTGACTTCTCGAGATCTTTTGAATCGAGATCTCGAGATGTTTTAGTATCGAGTTCTCGAGATGTTTCAAATCGAGATCTCGAGACGTTTGAATCGAGTACTCGAGTAGTTCATTTTCTGAGCTTTTCCAAAATGGAGTAGACTGCTACGGGGGTGCCCACTAAAAGGTGGTGGGGCATGGCGCAGCCTGTGCAACTAAAATTTTTAGAGCCGGTTTTTTGAGAGGGTTTTTTTAATCTCATTTTCGAAAGGGGGGAGGGGGTCCATGGCGCAGCCTGCGAAACCGAAATTTTTAGAAGCGGTTTCTTTAGAGTTTTTTTTTTTTTTTTTAACCTCATTTCGGGAGGGGGGGGGGGGAGCTCTTTCTAGACGGATGCTCCGTAACATTTGAGATGGTGCGCCATCGCCCTGCGAAAGGGGGGAGGTGGACTCCCTTGACTTCAGTTGAATTCCCGAGTTGTTCTGGCAGGGGTGCGCTCGAGATAGGAATGTGACATTTAGCCTACCATTTAGGGGTATAATAAGGGGTGAACACTCCTGGCTTTTAGAAGTTTTAGGTTAAGTTGGGGGGGGGGTATTGATACCCCCCCTTTAGAAGGGGAATCAATACCACTCCCCCCAAATTCCATGAAAAATTCTAGTTTTTACATTTAAGTGGGTTCTAGTTTTTTGTTGTTTTCCGATAAAATTAGCAGATACACCTTTTGTCCCCTTACCCTCCGGTAAAGTTCGAAATGCAAGCTTGTTTTAGGGGGTTGATTCGACAGATTTTAGTCTTCATTTTGGGGGTCGCAATCCTTGGGGGATGCAGGTTCGACTAGATTCCCTGTTAGCTTGTCAGAAACTAGGAGCTCGGCCATTTGGGCGACTGTGTGATTTATTCGAACGGTTATGCATTTAAACTAATGGTTTTCAGTTATCACGTGATTATTTCGAATGGTTTCGGACTCTCAAACACGAAGTTAATAATGTAAACAAGTAGGGGAATAGTTGCTCTGCGCAAAAGTACTCATTCTTTCCTGTTTATAGCTTTGCTTTTTTTTTGATGTTCTTGTTGAGAGTAGTTGAGTATATTTATCTGATTAATACATGAGGAGGGAGGGTAAAATATTTCTGATTGCGTTTTCCAGAGGATTGGGATTCTCGGCGCATTGAAAAGTGTACAAGTGTGGCTTGAAGTGCATTGAAGTTCATGATTATTTTTTTTCTTTCTTGATCGCTCTTTTTTATTTTTATTTTTCATTCGTCGACTTTAGGAATATGCAATAACAGTAAAAGTGTTGGGAGTGAAGTTGAAATGTTTCTGAGTGCATTAAAAGGAAATATTGAAGTTTGTCGTGTGGGATTAATTTTAGCTTCCACTCTTCGGCCCAATTTTTAAATAAAAATTACATTTTATACAGATTGTTTTTTTTTTTTTGAAATTCCATACGCAAGATATTTGTGACTTCTTGGGTGCGTAGCATTTATTTTCGCGTGGGTAGTTAAATTTAAGTATTTTGCTTGTTTTACTCGCTTCTGTTTATGTCATATTCCTTATAGTTTCGTAAATGTTGATTAGTATATTATTTACTCAACTTAAAAAATTTCAGTCAATTAATGTGCTGATTTTATGTTTTTTTTTTTTTTTTTTTTTTTTTTTGTAAAGTTGAGGCAAAACTACTGAAAATGCTTAAGCTCGCAACGGTCCATTTCGGAACTTAAGGTTACGTAGCTACGTTTCATTTTCCGTGCGCTGGTCCTCAAATAGGTTAAAATTGATTGTCAAGTTTCTTTAAAAAGCAAATTACGTATTCGGTTTTCAAATCATCCGAGATGCTCGATAACCGAGCATTCCACAACAAACAATATATTATACAAGAGAGAGCGCGGGGGAGAGGGGTAAATGGCGCAGACCGCGCCATTGAAGTTTTGAAGAGGAGAGGGTAACTTAAGCGGGCTTTAATTTATTTTAGGGGGTTCAACGTCGCATTTGAGGGATGAGTGTCATCGTCATGGGGGGCGGCACCACTGAATTATAAACACCTTGCGTTTAAACATTTCATAAACGTTTTAACATGGCTGTCACAGCGTAAACAATCGCTTTAAAACGTTTACTCAACGAAGTGTGCTCTCTGAGTAACCCCATTAGAAAAAAAAGCAGAAGCAAATATTTGATTCAATAACTTTATAGAATGACAGGGGTGACACATTTGAGAAGCAATTATTTGATTCTAAAACCTTATAGAATGACAGGGATGTCCGTCCGTCCCCTGTGCGAGCTTTTTATGACAATCCCCCCCTTCCCCAAGAAACGATAATCCGAAAAAGGGCTAAGACTACATTAAATTTTCAATTACACGGTTTGTACCATACCGGTCAAAGGCGCCCAGATGCAAAATTTTAAGGGGGGGCTCAGATATATTTTCCCCATAGAAACCGATTTCAGTACAGATTAGAGTTATAAAAATTTGACATTTTTAATAACTTATTGATTAATTGCTGGAGAAGAAATGATTTTACATTTTTGCAAAAAAAAAAAAAAAAAAAAAAAAAAATACTAAAAGCAAGGTTGTCCTAATTTCAAAGAAGGGGGAGGGGGTTTGAGCCCCCAATTTGCCCCCCCCCCCCCTATATGGAAGCCCTTGATACCGGTTTAATATATTTTTAAGTTTAACAACTCTCAAGTTTAAACCTGCTAGTGTCGCCCAACGACTTGCCCATATTATCATTATCCCTCACTTTTTAATAAAAACTATACATACGTATGTATTTAATCTTAATAACTGTCAAGTTCAAAACAGTATGGAAAGCGTTTCTCTATCCTTTGCTTCAAGATTTCACCACCGGATCACACCAGGGGCGGATACAGAAAACCATTTGAAGGGGGGTGGGGGTCATGCTGAAGAAAGCCCTCCCCCATGAACGAAATTCCCATTTTAAGTACGAAAAAATTCTTAAACTTTTTTGGGGGTCAATAAAAAGCCCCAAATCGGTCAGGAATAAGGCACATAATTGGGGATAAACGTTGCAAATTAATTTCCTAAGCAATGAAACAAAGTAGTAGTTCAAATATTTTCTTTGAAAAATAATTGATGTATTGAAAAGATAAGATACTGTCATCATTTGCATTTTATGCATAAATTATTTGAACACAATGTGTACGGATACTATTCTCGAGAGTTCAGGGGGGGTTAGGACCCCCACGACCCTCCATTGTATCCGCCACTCACACAACACATGCCCCTCCATAAATCTGCTCATATGATAATTAACAATTTTCGTTCTAAAAATATCGTTCGCTTATTAAGGAATCTCTCAATTATCGAAAATTCGAAACCAAACATTCAACTATTACCCCATTCGAATAAAGCAAGAGAAAAGCAATCATTCGATTTTAAAAAATATTCCAAATCTATCCATTTCAAGAGCAAATAGCACCACCTATGAAGCTCTTCCCCCAAGAGCAATACCCCCAAAAAAGACAAAATCCCCTAAAAATTACAATCCCGCAGTTTACGTCAAAACTCCCCCCCCCTCCCCTCTTATTTGCACCCATAGGAATGAATTACACGAGAAGTTAACCACTTGTTTTATTAAGAAATAACTAAGTACCTTTGATCCGAGAAGTAACATGAAATAACAAACGTTTTGTATCCCAAATATGCAGAGTACTGCAGAAACGTGTTTTGGAGTTTTAAGGTACCCTTTTTTCAACAAAATAGTAAGCTTTTACATATAAGGGGCCATTCCTTTGTTACATATGGATGATTTTGGCCATTTTTGACCCCTTCCCCCCATGTAAGGGTACGTAAGGTTTTTCAAACCCCTCCCCCCCCCTATTCTTACGTAAGATTTCATTTCGTTTTTAGAAATAATGACATAACTAATCTAATATCACTGGAATCGAAATTTAATTCACTATTATTAAATTAAAACTTTTTGCGTGAAGAAATATTTACTAAAAAGTTGGAATCTAGACTGAATGTGTTTTTGACATTTTTTTGTATATGATGCGATAGTAGTTTAAAATAAAACATGCCATACATAGTGCAATTCTTTTATTATGTTTTACATAATTAATTCTTCGTAAAACAAATAAAAAAGTCATCCTAATGCGTTTTTATTTTCCAGACGCAAATGAAACATCGGCTTGGAAAATACTGCTTAAGAATGCGTTTGAACCCCTCTCCCCCCAAAGTATGCAGACATTTTTCCACCCCCTTCCCCGCGGGACCCTTACGTAATTAATGAATGGTCCGTAAAGACATCCAGTAATGTCCTTACATCCACAATCTCACTATTTTGCGTTGAAAAAAGGGTTCCTTGAAACCCCGAAACACGTGTCTGCAGTGATCTGTATATATTTGGGCTCTAAAACGTTTGTTATTGCCTATTACACTTGTATCATTACCCAATCGTATAGTCGAAGGTGAACGTAAGGGGGAAGACGTCCCCTCAGGTTTTCAACTTAAGTATTCCCCCTTTTTACCTGAACTATAATTTTAATGCCTCTCAAGTTGGAACCTTATATAAGCGCCTCCAACCTTTACTTTCACCACCGGGAGACACAACACATGTCTGCCACAGACCCGTCCATGTGTTTCTTCATTAACACCTTTCGCTCAAAACATATCATTAGACTACCAAGCATCCCCAAAGAATCATTTGATAATCAAGCATTCAACAGTATACATTCGATTATAACACTATTCGAATGAAACATTCGAAAGGCAATTATTTGATTGTAATACCATTTAGATCGCAAGGGGATCTATTCCTCAAGTGTGCTGGCACACTTTTTAAAATTAGGGATCATCTCTCCCCCTCAAGAAGGACACTCCCTAAAAAAGTCTAACGTCCATTAGGAATTTCAATGGCTCAGTCTGCGCAATGACCCACCTCCCCTGTGGGTTCCTCAGCGCAGCCCGTCTTTCTGGGGGAAGGGTTAAAAGGTTTCAATGCAAATTTTTTCGGAAGACAGAAAAAAACCATGCTCATTCATAAGTAAAATCATTAACTTTTCAAAGTCAGCCCTTTGACCGCCTAAATGACGGATCCACCCCTGCAACTAAAACACTTCAGAAGCAAACGCCCTGAGGTCAAGCACCCCCCCCCCCACCCTCAATATCGCAGAGACCTCCCCCCAACAAATGAGAAAAATACCCCTTAAAACACCCCCCTAAAAATGTCAATAGCACAGTCTGCGCCATGACCCCCCCCCCCCTCCATAGGTGGGCACCCTTGTCACAAGTCAACTATATTGAGAGGTTCATTCGATTATTAATCGATCGAAGAATAACACTGTTTGAGTGATTGACATCTCGAGAACTCAAGATCTCGAGAACTCAATATCTCGAGAACTCAACATCTCGAGAACTCAACATCTCGAGAACTCAACATCTCGAGAAGTTCAAAGCGAGAACTCGAGCAGTTGATCGCTCGAGAACTCGGAAAGTGACAATCGAGAACTCGAGCAGTTGATCGCTCGAGTTCTTAGAAAGTGATAATCGAGAACTCGAGAAGTTCATCGCTCGAGAACTCGAAAAGTGATAATCGAGTACTCGAGAAGTTCATCGCTCGAGAACTCGAGAAGTGATAATCGAGAACTCAAGATACGATAATCGAGTTCTCGAATGATCTTGAATAATCGAGTGATTCTCTTATGAGAACTCGATTATGCCCATCACTAATAGGAACTGTTCCTGCAAATAATAAAACCCACATTTTTCTTTATCATTGCTTTAACGAAATTCTTCATCAATACCATTTTTATGTGTAAAGGTGGGGAAATATTTTCTTTTCTTTAAATCGATTAGCGGACTATTTTTGCATATTTTTTTTTATTTTTTACCTGCAATATAATGTTTGCGTTTTGGCCATTTCTTCTTGATATAATGTTCATGCATTGCCCTGTTGTCCCACTCACACATAAAATAGCAGTATATTGTATAATCAAGTTGCAAACCAATGAGAATGGCAATTACTTTAAAAACTGCCCATATTATCCAATTGCGATGTGAATACTCAATTTCATGAATCAATATCTTCAATTTTCGTAGTATTATTTCAATATGCAAGAATACCTATGGGAACCGATGGCAGAACATTTCACGTGCCGAAACACAACTTCAACTACCGTGATCTTGCGGGAAACCGAAAGGATACGGAGCGCCTAGCGCCATCTGCTCAATGTCGCATATAAAACTTATCAAAGTGAATTCGGTTTCGAATCTCTTGTTACATGTTCTTAGTTGTAATGAGCAAAATAAAATATATCTCTATGGATCAAATGCATCTAAAATAAAAATATAGTAAACTTGTAACTGCTGTGAGATAGCATATAATAATCAAAAACTTATAAATGAAATTTCTCAAAATTGGAGGGTGATAGAAAATTTTTGAAAACATATTCTTTTTAAGCATCTTGAAATCTATAAGAAATACCCAAAGCACATTGAGGAACAGATTTTTCGTTCACAGTTGTTTTTCAGTCATCTGTTATGAACGAAGACTGTAGTTTAATTCCTCAAAACTAATCGTAAACTGAAAAATCGGCTCGAAACATTATCGAAACTCGCGTGTCTAATTCCTTTGCATTTTTAAGAAGTGTCAAATTTGATTTTACGCACAACTTTCACTTCTCTTTCCCACAAAGGTTAAAACCTTTTTTGTTTTATTTTATAAATGTTCCTCATTTATTTTCTCTATTGCTGAGTTATACATAATAGAACCTGGTTACTGAGAAATATTAGTAAATATTTCTGAGTTCATTCAACTATACTATTAAAACTTATGACCGTCTGCGTATGTGTGTGTGTTAGTGTATCTTTAACTCTACCTCCTTCGGAGTGTGAATGTCTACCAGGTCAATACTTGTACCGTTGGATACAGGACATCCAAAGAAAGCCATTCCGTCCTGTCTGACGCTTCTAAACCATGAGGGACCGAAGATATGGGGTCCAGACATCCAGGAGCAACATTCTTAAAATCATCATGGTGGAGGACGAGGTTGAGACAGAGGGTGAGGGCTGAGGTCAGAAGAAGGAGGATATCGCACAGTTTTTATGACAATACGTTTATGAAAAATAAGGTGACATAGGACGAAATAATGGGGGGGGGGAGTGTGACGTTTTGTGACAAAGGGAGCAGGAGCTTAAACGTAGGGGAAACCCGGCTAAAGTGGATACCCTGGGCAAAGCGAATTTTGCCTATAACTCCCAAATAATTAGTTGGCCGGCAGCCGCGTTGTCATAGCCACGGTCGCCTATTGCCGCTCCGTGTGCGGCAAACACGTCGGGACAAGTTTACCTAATACAACGCCAGTGAGCGAACAAAGTATGTTTTGGAGAAAAAAATATTAGTTTACAGGGATTAGTGTTTCCTTTATAACTTTAATACTATTTGAGACATGTTTTTTGTTATGAGTAGGATTTAATGTACGATTATGTAGCTTTCATTTATCCATAGATGGCAAAGCGGATTGGGCAAAGTGAATACCATATTCACTTTGCCCGGTCATGACAAGTCACTTCATCCGAACCTGGAAGTCCTTCAATATTAAGATCTCAAGACAATACTACCAATGAAGTCCGTCCTTATACTCCCATGGGATCTGAAACAACAGAATAAGTCCAAGGCAATGATGTTCCCGCCGCTTCACTCAAACCTGAAAGTTCTACGAACTACTACAGTCCTTCCGTTTTACTACCTATTCCTCATCCTATAAAACCAATAACAACACGTAAATAAAAACTACAGAAATGTACACTCCAGGCAAGTACTCCAGTAAAGGACAATCAAAGACAAAAATTTGAAAAATCAAAAAAAGACTTTCATGAAATAACTAGATGATGTTTCGACTAAACCTTCTCAGAAGACTATTAAAAAGACCAATTACCAAAAAGATTAATCAAAAATCTCTACTACAAAACATAGGACGGCATAAAAGAATGATAAGAAGAAGGAAGTAAAGAAATTTGATGATGTAAGGTGCATTTTCTGTGATAAAATGTTCATTGAAGAAGCTGATCAGCCAATAGAAAACAGGGTACAATGTCATATTTGTACTGAGTGGTGTCATACTGTTCAGCATTCGAAAATGGTAATGATTTTTTTTGTGATAACTGCAGTGATTAGTATTGTAGAAGAATTTTTTTTTTTTTAATATGCTCCTAAATTTTGCATGTTGACTTTTTTAAAAAAATTCTTTGCTTGTTACAATAATTACTGCAATAATTAGTATTGTAGAAAAATCCTTTTTAATATAAGCCTTTAATTTTCGATGCTTATTTTATTCTTAAGTTCAGTTTCTTTGTTTGTAATACAACAACAATTAGCTCTGCAGAAAAAAAAATGTTTTTAATTGTGTTCTTTTTATTTTCTACGTTTATTTTATTTTTAAGTTTAATTTCTTTGTTTGCAATAACTACAATAATTAGCATTGTGGCAAAAAACTGTTTTTTGGATATGTTCCTTTAATTTTCGATGGTTATTTTATTTTCAATGTTTAGTTTCATGACAAATAATGTTGTTGTTCGCTTTGCCCTAAAACAAACACCCTGTAACAAATCCACTTTACCCGGGGTGTTAGGCAAAGTGGATATTCACGCCGTTGTTGAAAACTGGCCTTATATCTAATAGTGTAATTAATATTAAGGACAATTGTTATTGCATTATACAAGTGCATTAAATGAAGACTGATTATAAACATTTGTTTCATTTTCTAAAGTTATAACTAAACGACAATAATCAAGAAAAGCTTAAGGTATTCACTTTACCCGGGTTTCCCCTACTGAAAAAAAATGACATTTATGGGCAGCTCCAGAATGAAATAAATGCTAAAATATGAATATTCAAAACTTTAACTAGTTTAATTATCTTTAAAATAACAGCTTCGTTGCTGATTAAAAATATTCTGATATTTTTCGCTCCGTAATGTCTTTATAAGTGTAAGATGAAATCAATATCTAAGCTAGCTTTTACGAACCGCTTTGGACCACAAAAATATTCATAAAAAATCGAAAAGCGATGTTTTAATAAAAATATTTTTTTAATGGTAAACTGTTCGTAAAATTGTGAGTGATAGTGAATTAGAGGTACTCGTAAAACCAAACGTCAACTACAGTTTCAAAAAGTGAAAAAGAAAATAAGTGTTCTTCGTTGACATTTTACTTTCGAATACAAGTTTCCATTTATAATGCTGAACAGTCAATTTGTTAAACTTTCACATTAAAAAAAAACGATGTCTCTCGGTAGTAAAAGACGAAAATTTCCTTTTCGAAAAACACGAAATACGCAATCCTCTTTTCCAACATTGCGAAAGAAAAGTAAGGCTAAAAAGATGTATTCATATTTAATGAACGGAGCATTGCGTAAAGTGTTCTGAATGAAAGACTTTTATAATGCAACATAGAAAATCCGGTAGATTTTTAACTATGGACTAAAGAAGATAGCAAATAGAAACTTTGGAAATATATTGAGCGTATTATAAAACTTTGATACTTTATATGAAATAAAAATCTAGCTGAAGAATGTACTTAACGGTGCAAGCCTTTTTTCGGAGGATTTCGTTGTATTTTTCCGGGTTTCGTTCCCATTATTTTTGCAATCAAGCTTCAAAACTATTTTCTGTACCAAAATCATTCATGGTTGCAATAAATATGATTTCTTCGCAAAATATTCTGCGTTTTGTTCTTACAAACTGTCTATCATTTCAGCATATTTCCTAATGTTATCTAAATGTTATGAAGTATAATAATTAAACAATGATCTAAACACAGACCCACAATTATTTAAAAAAGGAAAACCAGGAGAAAAAATAGCTGCTAAGTTTCTTTCAGACTCGTTAGCGTAAGTTTATTTTGATTTTTCAGTATACTGAGTGGGAGTAGAAATTGCGAAAACGCAGAAAAAGTCTGACTGTCAGGAACAGCCATGCCTTATTTCAGAAGTGTTTATTTCATGAAGTTCGTTACGCAGAGGAAAGTTAAAGAACGGATTGGTGAATGTATGGTTGCAATAAGGAGAGCAACACTTGCCACTTTCACAAACCTAATACAGATACGGCTGCATTTTATTACATTACCCTCCTCTTTAGATGGTGTGTATCTCTATTTGAAAGAAAAATGTATTTTTATTTTAAATAAATAGTTTTTGATATAAACACACGTTTGTTTTTGGCTCTTGTTAGTTTTGTAATGATTTTAAATAGGTAAAACCACTTTGGGCCAAAGTAACCCAAACGTAAGGGTGATATTTTCCTAAAGGAAAAACAATTAAAAACGGTAATAATACTTTGAAAAAAAATGATCAGTATTGAAAAGTAAAATTCGGGTTTACTTTTCACATCAATTTAATACACAAAATCTTTCCACAGCTTGGAAATATAAATAGTTAAAAAAGTATTGAGAAAACATGAGAAAAGTTCCAAAATGTGCACCAAGATAGACCGCGTTTACGTTAATATTTCGGAAACAGCTATGAAGGGAAGCAATGATTGTGTTTCGATTATTTTTATTTATTTATTACTTTATTTTTAATTTGATGAAAACAGAAAACGAACGATGTTTTTTTTTGTTTTTATTTTTTATTTTTTTTAATGTCAAATTTTAACACTTTGAGAATGAATCGTGATATACGTTTCTTATACCCATTCCACCTTACCTTACTCCATGCAATACATATAACAATCTCGAAGTTACTATAATAAAAGTATCCTTTTATTTTCAAATCAGGTGTTTTGAACCGAAGATAATGAAATGCTTTAGGATTTTTTTTTTTTAAACCATTTGACGAAATTTGTAAGTGTCTACAAACTCATGTTGTTAATAAGCTACTGTGAAAGGATTCAAACATTATTTTATAACAATTATGACTTTAAATACTCGCTATGAAATATCGTTCCTGAAATGGAAGCATATTTTAGGCAGTTTACTATTATTGATGTTTTTAAGTCATACTTATCACTGAGTGGTATGTTATGAGGTTTACCACGCAAAAAGTACTACATAACCATTTTTTCTGTGCTTCTAACTAAGCGCTATGAAATATCGTTCCTGAACTGGAAGCATATTTTAGGCAGTTTACTATTATTGATGTATTTAAGTCATACTTATCACTGAGTGGTATGTTATGAGGTTTACTCCGCAAAAAGTACTACATAACCATTTTTTCTGTTTTTCTAACTAAGCGCTATGAAATATCGTTCCTGAACTGGAAGCATATTTTAGGCAGTTTACTATTATTGATGTATTTGAGTCGTACTTATCACTGAGTGGTATGTTATGAGGTTTACCACGCAAAAAGTACTACATAACCATTTTTTCTGTGTTTCTAACTAAACTCTCAAAAATCTGAAATGCATGCATAAATGTTACAAAGTATGGTCTAAATATAACCTAACTTTGTAGCAATGAAATAAGCTTGGTAATACGTTTTAAACTTAATATTTATTCAAAATAGGATCCATTTAGCTCAACATAACGTTTCGAACTGTCAACTAATTTTGTAGACATTTTGAATTCGATTTTTTACACGTTTTTTTAGCACCTGTATGCTAGGACATCATCATAAAGAGCGCTCTTTTCGTTGTAGTTTGCAGTTTGAAGAACAAGAAATAGATTTGTGAGCTTGATCACAATTCGAATTCACCAGATCTGTCACCGTGTGATTATTCTCTGTTCCCGAAATTGAAAACTGCAATGAAAGGACCTTTGTACGATGATGATTCAGTCCATAGGTGACAAAGAACATTTCAAAATTGAATTTTAAAATTCTATAGATAAATTGGTTAACCGTTCAAACCGTTGTACTGAGTTAAATGGATTCTATTTTGGACAAATATTAGCTGACAAATATAATTACCACGCTTATTTTATTCTATCGCTAAAAAGTTCGGTTATTTTTCCATCACACTGTGTTTGCTTTGTGTTTTCCCATTGACGCACATAATTAAATCTTAAACTATTCATTGTTTGAACTGAACTTATTATAGACAACAAGATATGACATTGCTTAATCCTCAATTACAAAATGTCTGCTTTGCGTATGTACTAATCTTAAAACTAATTAACTTTAATGCCATTTATATAAAATTAATCAGTTTTCTCCTCCACATGCACTTAAAACTAATAGCTTCAACGCGCACTAAACGGAGGCGCTGAACAAAAGAGAAGAAAACTTTGAACATCCCTTTATTTCCTGTTGTTTAGTATACTCGCTCAAGCCATTTGAAGTGCACTCTAAGCCAGAATCAATGAAGTACAAATTACGATTATGAGAAAAGTTTACACTACGCGCCAGTTCACTACTAAAAATTGCGTAATTTTTCGCGCACAATCTACCTTAAATGCTTCCTGTAATATATTTTGTGTCTAAAATAATTGGCCCAAGCTCGTAAACAAAGGCAAGATAAATTGAGCGCTACCATGTCGAAAACCTATCGCTTACTAAAGATGATTTCCTGGTGATGTTGCGATAATAGACGGATAAGCAGAAAAATTTTGCTCAGGACCAGATGATCCTTTCCTTGATTACTGAAGTGGGTGGAGTGTGGTGTCAGTTTGAAATTGCTTTTCCTGGTACATCGAGTTCTGCTTCTAATACCTTGGAATGGAAGGGTCGCTATTCGATTAATACGTACGTGATGTCGTTTAAAAGGTTTAGCATTGATACTGGGAAAGTAATTACTGCGTTTAAGGGGCATTTTGTGCTGAATGCTTCAGCTATCATGAATTACAAAACTATATATATATATATATATATATATATATATATATATATATATATATATATATATATATATATATATATATATATATATATATATATAAGATTGGTGATATGGATATACATCGTTTCCGCACCCAACTGATGTGTCATTTTGAAATTTGAATTTTGCACCAACCTAATGCTCAAGTACAGTGCCCCCAAAATAAGGTTTTCACTACTTTAAAAAGAATTAATGTCGTGGTCACACAGTAAACAAATAAGGAACTCCGTAAAATCGGCGTGTCTCCTATGTTCTGGCGTAACTAAATTGGTGCAACGTAACGCATCAGTTTTAAGAAGGTTACAGCATATTAATGTTACTATGTTGTAACGTATCATTATCCAGGTGGAGCTTATTTTTGAAGGATGAAAATATCCTTTTCTCATACCCTTATTCGGTTCATTTAAAAAAAAAAGATAGAAAAGAAAAAGGCTACATCTTAGCACCATCTGACAATATTTAGAGGCAGCTCAATGATTTAGAAGTTTTAATGCACATATTTATGAAAGTACAACATGAGAATTTAATTAATTGATAACATTATAGAAATGCAATTATTGTTACTTTAGTTTCTCATTTCAAGTCATATAAGGCATTACTAGACTATGTAAAACTATAAAAAGTGCAATTAAAAAAAAGATGGACTATTTCGTGTTGCAATCATAGAATATATTAACTAACAACAAAAAAAAAAAAAAAATTCGAAAAATACTTTTTTTAATTTATTTTTTAGAAATTATGGATATTTTGGAATTTATTTGAAGGTTGTTTTCAATTGTTAAGGTTATATTTAGTTCTTATTGGTTTCAGATAATATAGTTATTAAACTGTAACAGTAAAGCTAATTTAATTGCTAGAAAAATACAGCAAATTTAATAAATTGTAATTGTGATAGAAAATTAATCCATAATTTTACTGAAAAAGAGAAACTTGATCATTTACCAAGTTGATGGGAAAATAATTTCTTAAATTTAGATAATTCTTACAGAAAAAGGTTGGGCTGAAGCTGTTAAAGACTGGAAATGTGGATATGGCAGTATTTGGTTATTATTATAGCACCAGCATAAACAGTAGTCCCAATATGCTGAACAAATAAACTTCTACCATGTGCAAGAAAACATCAAATCATGGAGTAGATAATTAGTTTAGTCTTTTAAGAACTGCATGGGAATTACATCCTCTCCTAATGATTGCGCTGTTTAAACTTTTCCGAGAATATTGGTATTTTATTGGGATAGTGAACCAAGAATTTCATTGAACTGCAGAGCTATTATCAGGTATAAGGATAAAGACACAACTATTCAAACAAAAACCTAGATCAGTGGTTCCCAACCTTTTTCTCTTTGCATAACCTTTGTAACACGCGAAACAAATTCGTGAACACCCCTTAGAGTTGAAATTAGCAAGATGTAAGAAAACAATTAAATAAACAGTATTTTTACTTTTCGTTTTTCAAAGCAGTTTTCTACAACAAACAAATAACCCTCAAACATGTCAAGAAAGTCAGAAGAATGTATATGTATATATATATATATATATATATATATATATATATATATATATATATATATATATATATATTATATATATATTTTTGCTGTCCAGCCAAAAAAATAAGAAATTTTCTGTTTGACCAAGATTGTTAAAACGCTGAAAGAATTTCTAAAGACTTTTTGGATGAGTCTAACTCGTTTTCAAATTTTAAAAGTGCAGTAACTATGTGTGTAAATTGAACATTTAGTTTTTTTTTTTTTTTTTTTTTTTGCGAAAATATTTAAAAATCCGTCATTACAATATAAGTTTCGTGACACCCATCATGAACCTCGCGAAACCCTGGAGGTTCGCGAACCACCGGTTGGGAACCGATGAACTAGACCAACCTAAGATAACATGCCAAAACGAAGCAAATATAGTAGAATGTTGAAATGAATTTTTTTCTGCTGGCATATTTATGTCATAGGGAGCAACCAACCATGTTGGGTGGATGTCTTAACTCATATTTTCTAAACATTTGGATATCCGAAAGCCAATTTAATTTATTTTTGAAAATAGAAGGTCAAAGTCAATTGCAAATTATTATAATGGTCATACATTTTACGGATTTAAAAAGCTTAGGTGTCTGCACAGCAAACTTTCAGTGTTTCTTACACTCATTTGGTCCTGAGATCGCCACTTGAATAATCATCAATAATTCAGCATTTCAGATTCAAATTCATGAATATTTTCTAAATTACATGCAATATTGAGTAGCACTTTTCTGTTTAGCTTCATTTGACAGCTGTCAGTATGTCAACCAAGTGATGGTGTTGGTGAATGCTTCATAAAATGAAGTTCCTGCTAAAGTAGAATTTACTCTTAAAAAATCAGTGTTGAGTTAAATTAAATTAAAAATAAAATCTTAGAAAATTTTGCTGCAGATGAGTCTCAATGATATTATATCAATAGTTAAAATTTCTAACTGAATATCTGGAATGTAACCTGGAACATTTGATGGAGTAAGGAGGATGATTTTTAACTGATAAAGGATATAATTAAAGCTCTAGAAGTAGTTAATGATCATACCATATGCGAAATTGCTCTTAAGGAATACAGTGGGTTAACCCTTGATGAAAATAGCTAGCAATTCCTATTACAAGCTATTGAAAGTCAAAGTATCTTGCTAGCAGAGACAAAACCTTGAATATTTGCAAAGACAATACATTTTTGATTTCAAATAAAGAATCGATGCGTACAATAATGTTTTAAACCTTTCAAATTACTGCAATACTTTCAAACGCATTTACTACGTTTCGAGAAATCGTAATTTTCGCTATGTTTTCTGAAATTTTAGGCCCTGAAATTTTAGCTACCTCTAAATATTTTAGTACATTGTTCATGGATCATTTTTATGTTAAATGGAACCAAATAAAAGGTTGAGATATGAAAAAAAACCAGAACATTTTTTTTTAAAATCATTAACTTACGTGTATCCTAATCATTAACTTATGTGTAAGGTTACAAAATATTAATGTTACGATATGTTAACGTGACTTTAACTTTTGTGTGAAGTTACATAAGAATTATCTGCACGAGATATTGTTTGAAAAGTTACACATTTGCAAAAAAAAAAAGAAAAAAAAGGCTGTCATCAGACTATCACGGAATGTTACCTACTTTGAAGTGTAAGTTAGTTTGCACTTTAGGTTAACTATTCATTGATTAAAGCAATACAAAGCTAGTAAAGTATCAGGCTATAACTTTTTTAAGTTATAAATTCGAGGTATAAAAATAAATAAGCAGTTTGCAATTACTTGAAAATACTAAGCAAATGCTAGTAAGTTCCTATATATCACATGTAGAACTAACAAGTTATAAGATAATTATTAATATTTTGCTATCACAGTACAAAAAATAGCAATTTTTTGTTTAAAATTTCTTTGTTTTTGTCTTCTTAACTGCTTTTCCTTTTCATGGTGTTTTCAAACATTGGTTAACTCAATATTTATTAGGTTCCTGGCTTCTCACAATGTACACCAATCAACTTTACACCAATTCCAAACGTATTTCAATTACCGATCATACATATTTGCTGCACAAAATAAAGAAAACAATACCCAGGACACCTTAGTAGAATCGAATTCACAACATCGGTCATATTGATTAAAGATAGCTTGCAAATGAAAACATTATCATCTCTCGGCCTCGGATGTCCTTGTTCATTTATTTTGTAAGTTCACGAGTACTACATTGATGCTGATCTGTAGATATGCGCTTTGACTTCTACCTCAGTTTTTTAAAGTAATTTTGACGGGATGTGGAAATTTTCAAAAATCATCATGAGAGTTTTCTCCAACAATTAATTTTTTTAAATTTGGCACGACTTAACTACCTATTGACAATGATAACCATACACATTTATTTCACAGTGTACGGTGCTGAAAGATGGTTAAAAATAATTCCAAACTGAGCGTTTAAATAAACATTTTAAGCAACTTACTCCTGTACTTACTCCTTACCTTGAAAACCGTTTTTACTTAAATAACTACAATGTTTTACAAACCAATCTATTGTCATTACCAATGAAATCACAATACCGGACCAAAAATTCAATACCGGTATTCGGTATTTTTAAAACGTGATACCGGAATACCGGTATTAAAACCGGTTTTTGAAATTTTTCAAAAAACGCTCGAAAACATATTGTTTCGTTGCTGCATTTCATATTTTTTTACAAAAATTGTATTTATGAAAACGTATTGTGAACAAATATAACATGAGGGAACAAATGTCATAATAAAAAATTAATAATAGCAAAAAACATGATGCATCTATTGAATTGTCTCTGAGCCTGGAACGTATTTAATGCTCAACTTTCCTAAAGTTGAAAATACTCTTTCTGAATTCAAGCAGGTCAGTGGTACTGTTAACAATGCGCGATACACCTCCTCTAATTGTCTGGAAGTCCTTCTGACGTCCAAGCAACGATACTTTTCCAATATTAACATAATTTTCTCTTGAGCAGGAGATGTGTGTAATTTTTAATAGCAGCCCTTTTGCTTGAAATTTACGATAAACTTGATATTGTTAGTTTCTCTTATTCGTTTTTGCATTCTTTTCAAAATTCTTTACAATTATAGATATGTAAATATCTGAAAATATATTTCAATTGATTATGCTTAACCTCTATGCAAGTTTTCAAGTTACTATATAACTTCTTAATACTATCTTGCCAAGTATAAAGAGAGACATGACAACCAATACCGGTGACAAAAAATTACCATTTGTTTTACTAACAAGAAAAAGCTTTTTTTTCAAAATTCAGTACAGTTGAGGCAAATATTTAAAAAGATATCATAAGGTATTGCTGCAATTGATAGTTGTAATAAATTATTCATAGAACAAATACATTTGAAATTACACTCGAAATTAACTTTCACAAAAGGGAAGTTAGTGATCAGGGAAATAGAAAAAAAGAAAAAAAAAAAAAAAAAACATGGTGCACAAAAACGCGATTCATCCCATGATCTAGATATGAAATTGCAATTTTTCTGCCGTTTTTGTTTAATGATATTCTATTAGCTCGTATATTTGAAACCAAATTTTTACGTCAATAGATTGATTTTGGTTCTGCATCATGGTAAAATTATTGTACATTTAGAATATAAGTATATATTTATACGTTAAATTGAAAAAAAATCTTTAATTGAAACTATTTATTATTTTCAGCTAATACCGAAAATACCGGAATTTTACCTTAGCAAGTACCGGTATTGCGAAATTGTAAAATTTCTTGAAATACCGGTTTTCGGTTAACCGGTATACCAGTATTGCAGTCACTAGTCATACCGCAGCGTTAAACTAAAGCAAACGAAACTTATGAGTTGTGAATGAATTACTCTAAGTACTAAGTGATTCAAATTGTAAAAAAAATTACAAGTTATATGGACAACGGATTTATTTAGTGATTTTTCTAACCTCAGCAAATTTTCAGTTTAATCTCTTGAACTTAAGTTTTGATTTTTTTCTCGATATCTTTCTTATTGCTTTAAGTGTACCAAGCAATTCTTCGTAATGAGTGTTACAAGCATATACAAAATATATACAAAAGAGCGCTAAAGCCATATTTAGTAGTATTACAGCTTATTGCTTTAAATCTTTATCTTCAAATCTTTGAATTTGAGAAAACTTTGAGGGATTTGAATATTTGTTTTTCTTTTAAATGGGAATGCTTAGTATAATACTCCTAATCTTTTAATATTACTGAACTATGCACCACGTTCATACAACATTTACTTCGCCTTTCATTTGATTGTGAATTTTCTCGATGTATTTGAAGACAATCGCTTTGTCATACATTTCCAATAATAACAGATGTCTACTAGAATGCGTATTATTAAGATCACGTGTTCGTTTCCATTTACCTCACACAATTGATTACTCCTTCCTTACCTGTCTAATGTCTAAGACAAATATAGTAATATGTTTCATCACGGTTTGAAGACAAAGTAGCATTGTGCACAACTCATTGTTGATATAAGGCCGCCATTGTTCAATGAGCATTCAATTCCTGGAATATCTATGCTACTGGATTCTAGACTGCTTGTCCAAAATAGTTGTTGCTTTATAAAGGGCTTGTCTCAGTTTGCTTCTTTCGTTTCATATTTTCCCATTTGGTAAGGTCTTTTACAAATACAGTTTGTTATTTTATTATTCTTTATCTCTTTCAGAAACATATTTATGCAACATTTGTCTAGCACTGAACTCCTGCTGCAACGAAATTAAAGGGACCACAATTTTCTTTTTCTTTTGCCGCGAAAATTTCGTTATAATGAAACTCAAACATTGCAATGGCAATTGAAAGGGGACTGAGCACTTATTTTATTGAGTTGACTACTTCGTTGTTTTGGTATTCGCTGTGACAAGCTATAACTATATTTTATTTATTTATTGCAAAAATCATTGACGGCTTTACAGATAAAACAGACGGAAAAGTTATACATTGTTTATTAACCATTTTATGCGGCAGAAGAACTGCCTGAGATTAAAAATCGCGTGACAGAGGAAAAGAGAGGCAATATAATTTATATTCATGAATTTAAAAATTTTAAAACTGAGAAAAATCTATAAATGTGTTTGAAAATCTTGCAACCTAATAGAAATATAATCTAAATATAATTATAATTTAAAACTTTATTTCTGTCAAGCAAAGTATATATATATATATATATATATATATGGAAGTAATTAAGTTGAACAGGCATGAAGACAACACGATCTGATAGTAAGCTATAAGATACGAACTTGTTACTTAATTAAAAATAAATGGTGATTTTAAAAACTAAATAACCTAAAAATACTAAAGGTTTAAGCCAGTACAGAGCGAAAAAAGCGTCCGTTGCCCGTTTAAAAGTAAGACAGAGTAGAAAGACACAGTAAGAACGTGCATAAATGTGCCCCGATGAAAATGCGTCGCCAAGTTTGCGACAAGGCGGCCAAAATGGCGATATATCGCCAAGTGCCCGCCGAATTATAACACCGCTTGAGTTTACATCGAAATTAACAATGATTTTCGCCCAAAAAGGGGCAAAAGACCCCTTTAGAAAGACCCGAATGCAACCAAAAGAGGTTCACAACTAGGCCCCACTTGGGCTCTACGTACCAAATTTCAACTTTTTAGGACTTACCGTAATTGAGTTATACGATATATATACGCACATAAGCACATCCGCACATATGCACATAAATACATACATACGTAATTACAGACGTCACGAGAAAATAAACTCGTTGTAATTAACTCGGGAATCGTCATTACGGATATTTCGAGTGTCTATACGTTATTAGGCAGTTACCCACGTCTGGTCGAGTCGAAAAAAAACTCAATATTCATATGGAGGTGAGTAAAATGGAAATTAAGGTCGATTTTTGAGTGAAATTTTTTTCGCGAATATAATTCCTTTTTTTTTTTCTAAAAGGAAGTAAAAAAAAAAAAAAAAAAGATAAAATTCTGCTATTTTTTATACATTTATATGTTTTTAATTAAGTATTATTTATTCACAATAAGCTTCAAAACGTGCAACACAAAATTTGCTTGGTAGTAAACAGATTTTCCTATCCGCATGCTAAACCGAAGCTCGACTGATGCTCAAAAACTTGTGAGAAGATATGCTAGGGAGCAGCATCAATCTGGTTTGACGGTCGGCTCTCCAGTCATTACTCTTTTTTACACTTTCAGGGGCGGTGGTCGCACTGTGAAACCATCAACTTATAATTTCTTTTTTCTCTTTTTTTTCCGAATGTTTTGAATCAAGATCGCTTGAGTCCTCTTCTTTTGAGTTCAATGAACAAAATGAGATGGCAGAATAACAAAAAATATTTTTTCGTACGCTCAATTTCTTGTCCAAATCATCAATTTTTCAATTTTTCGTTTACCCCAAAATTGGAATTTTGTTTCAGATATTAAAATTTTTAATTAGCGCTGAAAGAGTGAATCATTTTTCTTGATTTTACCTGAGGTACTCAATCATATTGTTCTAAATGATTCAAATTCATTTTTACATGTGTAAACATGTTTTTGTCCTTCCCCAGGTGGGGGGTGTGAACAATAGGGACACCACCACCAGCGAAAAAAGTTACCGAAAATCTTTTTAACTGAAAAATCTATGTCTAGATGATCAAATAAACCTACTTGTGATGTTTTTTCTTCATATTTCTCAAAAATTAATGATGCGTCCCTGAAAGGGTTAAAAACGGCACTGCGTAAACGTGCCCCATGCGTAAACGTGTCCCAGTCTACCCTATGTGCAAAGTACGTAGATAAATTCTGTTTTGCCTCTTGTCAGATAAATGGAAAGGTCGAAAGCAGAGTGCAAATATTTTTTACTGAAAACAAGTTCTGTAAATTAACTATGACTACGTGCTTTGTTATGTTAAGACTAATATCCTTAAATCTTTGAAACATGATGAAGAATGGGCTATAACTTCTAGCTCCAAACATCTCTAGTGTGGACGATGCTTTTGAGACCATCCAGAGTTCCTAATAGCTCAGATTATTCACGATGTTTAGAGAATTACACTTAAATTCATTCAGGATGACTTGCAATCACGCATTCTGGAACAAGATGTTCAACAATATTGCATCTAACACGAATGCATTCATTATTGTACTGCATGTGTAGTAAGACCAGGTTTATCGGAAATAATGACTAGTTTTTTAGCAAACGTTATGCCAGCATCCTTGTTCATAATCTTATTCATGCGCTGATTGGTTTGCTTAATGGAAATCAATTAAAAATTAGATCTTGAGTCAACAACGTGGAAAATGCCGCTGGATTATTGATATGAGTAATAAAACACATTTAGCAGTGTTAGATTTCACCTTCGCTTTTAAATAAAGTAACACGGTTTGCCCAACGTATTATGTATATGGTGTTTTGAATTTACAAATCACTGCTTTTGATTTTGCATTTTTACATGAGGCTATGAGAAGCAATGGAACGTAAGCAGACATTTTAATGTTTCGAGTAAAACGCGCTTAAAGTTCAGATCATAGGTAGGCGTCCATTGATTTTTTTTCTCTAAATCATATATGTATGTATAGCAGTCCCTACCAGGACTACTTGCACTTTCTCCTGTCTTAAAACATATATTTGGTGTTGCTACCTAGAGCTCCTACATATACCAGGCTGAACTGTCCGCCATTTTGGATCAAAAGTCGGAGAAATATTACCACACTCGATGTGTTTTCGCTTCCTTTCAGCTTCATTTTATGTTAGCGTAATGCATTCGTTTTAGTCCCGAATTGTTATTAGAACTACAGAGTGTCATATTTTGAACAAATAAACAAACCAACAAAACATCAAGAAATCGAAAACATTTCAATTGGTGAAATATTACATACATTATTATTATCCGGTTATTTGTATGTTTAATTATCTTGCTAAGTAATTATGAAACTAGCATTACTTTGCATTATTAATGCTCTTAGTAGTATTAGTGTAACTATATATTTGCATGTGCTGATACTGTATACTTGAATTTCCAACATAATGAATTAGTCCTATTTTTGGCAGCATTGCGTTTTTGGATCTTCGCAATTAATTCAGCAACAGATTTAAAAATGTAACAGTTGTATTTAAAAAAAAAAGCATATTTCTTCAGACTAAATTACGCCATGGCAATAAAGTAGTACCGAGAATTTACATAACAATGTTTACTGCTTTCGCACTGCCGAGTTTTAGCCTCGAATTTCCAGCAAATCGTCAATAAAATTGATTTTTTATCTTGAGTTATTAATTTTGAAATTTAAAGAAAAAAAAATCCTTTCTGTGAACTATTAGCACAGTACACTGTGGCACATTCACTTATTTTTATGATCTTAACATTCTTCCTTGCGTCTTTTAATAATTCACCCTATGGCAATGGCTCAAAAACAGACGGTCACTTTGATCCAAAATGGCGGATGCGTCGGTTCTCTGTTATAGGGGCCTTATTGCTACCATTTGCAGTGGTTATCTCCAAATTTTCAATTTTGACACTTACATCAGTTTGGCTCTCACTGCCGCACATGTGAAATACATTCCATGGAATATACCAGTGCAAAATTGATTCTTGTGCACGTAGTGCCTAATATGCAAATTTTTGTATTTCTTGAATAATGTGTTGAATTTTCATAAAAATAAGATAAGAATGTGTACTGGAAATTTACTTTGTAAATGACTAAGCAAGATGATCTTGAACCTAGAGTGCACTCTTTTTTTCTAGTTTGTCTGTATTCGATACTGTTGTAGGCACTGTTAATCACATTTAAAAATGTAAACTCTTAATTTTATCGATGAAATATGTTTAACAGCTCTAAAATATTGAGTTGAATAGTACTTTAGCATAAGTGGAGGACACCAAATTTTCTTAAATTAGCGTACAAAGTTAATCAACATTGCTCATTAACTTTATTAAAGTATTTTTAGTTAAATGTTTATTTTGTTTTAATTTATATTCTAAAGAGCATTTATCAATATCGCACACAAAAACTTTTTTTAAAACACTTTAAACCACTTTGATTTAAAACTAAAACTGAATAGCATTACACTGTATTGTTTTACATTGTTCAATGAAATTTAGGTGTTTTATTGATACCTCTATGATTTAATGATTTCATTTAACAGTAATTGCACATTGAAGGGGGGTTTTTAATCTAATTTACTGATTAGTTTTTTTCCTTTTCCATTACTGTGCTTTTTTAGCTGGTGATACTACAAACGTTTGCCAATCTGTAGTTTTACTACTTTTAGGCACAGTGGAATATTTTACTGGCACAAATTTAAACACTTTACATTTAATGCATTTTTATCAATTTACATTCCTGAGAATACTTACTAATTCACAATCATTTGTAAAATGCTGTAAATCTACTGTACTTTATTTCAACTTTTACATAATGAGTGATTTAATTGTTTATTGGTTTGATGTTTGAAAATGCAAGGTAGTCTCGATTAATACACTGTATTCACGACCACAATTGTCATATATACTCATATATCTATATTTTAGGGAACTACAAAACCCCTTTAAAATAAAGTACATTGGCTATTTAATTTTTAGGTTTTAATGTTGATCCGGAGGGTAATAGCGGTAGTAAAGTCGATTTACATTCCCTTTTTATTTATATTTTTACGATGCACACTTTTAATTACCTTTTAAAATTGCATCCGGAAATTTTTTGAAGAACTGCTTCGATTTGGAATAGCACGTTTCATTTCAATTTCGCGTTTTCTTCAAGACTTTAATACCTTGGTAAATAATTTTTAAAATATTCCTGTTAAAAAAATTAGAATAAATTGTGTTACAAAATTTCGTTGACTAAAAAGAAAATACATTTTATTCGGTATAATAACGAGTTTAAACACTAAAGTTAAAGCAAAAGTAAAATATTTTTTTCTGAGGAAAAATCCTTCCGTTCTTTCCACAGTCCTCTTGTGCTCAAAAGTTATGGTCCTAATTGGTCCTTCACTGTATTACGTTTCACTCTAATTTTCTCCCGACTCTAATAACTCAACTATAAATTGAGCTTTAATATTGAGATAGCGTAAAGGTTTCTACGACGTATCTCGACAATTAACTCGACTTTCAATCGAGCTATTAGAAGAAAAATTACATCTCAAATAATTTCACCCGCATGCCGCCACGTTTGAAAAAAAAAGTACTTCGCGCATAGCAATTACCTTATATGATTTATTTGCATCATAATATTTCTTTTAAACATATAATTTGTCTCCTTTTTTTCCATTCGCCGATGACTTTTAGTACAGAAAACGAATAACATAATTTTAAAGTATGGATTTTGAACAAATTATAGAATACTAAACTTGCGATTTAATAATATAAAATTCAGAACTTATTACGCGGATCGAAATACTTTCATATTGTATTGCTCCAATACGAATAAATTTCTGTATTATGTTCTTGAAATTAAGCAGAAGATTAGGTATCAAGTATCCTCAATAATCGCCTAAAAAGACGGGAAAGGTTGGATTTATGCAATTCAAGGATTTTTAATTTAACAGTTGTATTTCATTTTTGGGCGTTGGGTAGCAGTTTATGCTAGGCAACTGATTATGATAGCTTTCGATTGATTACTTTAAATCGCTTTTCTTAGATATGATCTTAAATCGCTTTTCTTAGATCTTATTTTTTTTTTCTTAGATATGACTCCCTGCAGATTCTTCAGTGCAATTTTCTTTTTTTAAATGACTTACATTACAATATAAGGATAGAAATATATTTATCCTTTTCATACGCATGAAATTATTTTAATGAACCATACTTTGTGTCAGAGCTTTGGGTCGAATTGTTGCCGGAAATTCTTGGATGCCGTCCTTGAAAATAGTCCTGGTGCGATACTACTTCCCACAGAAAGATTCATTGAAGCCCTTATATTATGACTTGAAATATTTATTGAAAACGAAGTTTTAGACTGTGGGAATACATGTTAGGTCGAAAGATTAAATTACTGGAATAATACAGGATTTTCTTCCTCGACCAAACATTTCTGATCCCCTTCAAAGATCACATTTGGAGAGATTCCCCTCTGCTCTTTTAAATTTGAGGTTTAGCTTCTATTGTAGTCTATTTTTCATTAAAACTACTTTTCTACCAAAGCAAAAGAAATAAGTCGAATATGATAACAAAAGCTCCACATTACTTTCTCGAAAAAATTCAATCTAAATTTATTTATTACTTGTGTTACAGAACTAATAGTTACGATTTTTTTGACATATTCTTATTGTAGTTTGTGTTATCTATATAATGTTCCCAGTCTAAAATACAACAGTGCACTTTTATGTCTTTTTTTTTTCAGTAATTAACTACTTAATTGATTGCCAACACACTGTCAGTTGCATCCAACTTGCTGTCTCGAATAAGACTGTTAGAAATCATTTATGATCTTAAAAATACTAAATTATGTTATGCATATGGTTATAAGGTATGTTATGCAGATATTTTTTTTTATTTACAAACTTTTTAACACTCATTGTTGCGATTGAGATGCTTTCAATATGTTATTGCAGGATTTTAAGTTTAGATGTTATACAGTTTTGAAGATTTAAGTTATCCAGTCTTGTTTCTGCTTGCCGCTGTAATTGGATTTTTTTTTTGCAGTGTAAATATTATGTAGTGCTCTGTGTTTTAACTAAATAAGTGAATACATATTGTAAACATACTATAAAGTTTATAAAGGAAATTTTTACTGCTAGTACGTAATACCATAGTTGTCCCTTTGGGATTATAATGATCATTAAAAATTTACTAAAGGAAGTTCATAATTAAAGAGTGTAAAAATAAATAAATCAGAAGTAATTTTGCACATACAATTTCTCAGTCAATAAATTGTTAATGAAATATTACAGTAAAGAAATTAAAATATTGATTAGAAAGATATATTAGTGCTAAAAAATAGAATATGCTCTAAATTGTCCGTTATTTTCAAGTTTCACCACTTCGTTTAGTTATTGTTTAACCATGAAAGAACTAAGGCAACATACAATCATAAAAAATAAATAAGAAAGTTATTGCATTCTTTAAGGTGTTACATGTGTTGGAATACGTTTTGTAATTAACTTAAATGCAAGTTCTTCAATGTAATATTAAACACGTGTTTTAAAAAATATTTCGTTTCAAGGGAATTTTTAAAAGTTACAGAAGGAGATCATTATTTTAACAACTAAGTTTTCAGAAAGTAAAATTAATCGCTTAGGGTGATATCTTATACCTTTATTAGTTTTTTTTTCTTTCTGAGTTGTTACTTTCCTTGTTATAAAAAAGGTTTGTGTAGGACACATACATTATAGTTGCCATTGTCACAATTTACAGCTTAAACCTGTTTCTACAATCTTAAAACAAAAGTCAAACCTTAAACCATGCTTTGAGGTTGAAATATTTAACTTTAAATTAGTTTCTAAAGTTATTGAGCCTAAATAATAACCGTACTTTTGTATTTTGTTTGTAACCGTACTATTGTATGATGAAAATTTATAAACTGTTTAAAACTCGCGTTAAGGAGTTTAAAACATATTTTTCCATCGAAATACATAGAAGACAACAGAAACTAAAGAACCCTTTTTTATTTTTAAAAAATGCCATTTATACTCATTATATATATTTTTTCAATAAATTCTATTTTTTAAATATATATTATGCACTAATATTTTTAGAAAATCAAAAATACTTACCAAAGGCTACAGCAATATATAGTTGATACAAAAACACTTATTACAAACATCCAGTATGAAGAAGAAATGGAGTTCTATATTCCTTTTACAACAATTTCTACCAGATAAAATTATCGCGCAGCTTTATTTAACAGCATGAAACATAAATGTTTTTTTTTTTTCTCTTTAAACTCCAGACAAAACACTTAACATCTAAGTCTGACTTTTAAGAGTTCAAATTCTACGCTCGAAACTTTAAAATCGACTGCACTTCATAAATACGAAAAGGAAAGTTAAAAAATCTTTCACTTGTCGCTCGGAACTCTTCACAGAACTTTCTACATCCGAAATCACACAATAATTACTTCCTTGAAAAGATCCAACTCAGCTCTCTCAAACTTTCTCTCTATCGGACTCAAGAAAAGGGAAGCGCAAGAACTTATATCCGGTGGTACAAAGAACAGGGGTCCCAAATTCCCGGTTGGGATAACTGCGCGAACTTAGACCAAAACGATGCAAAAACCCGATCACTCCAGTTCCATTCCAAAATCAAAAAGGAGAGCGGCCAGGTGAAGTCGGACTTACAGGAGAGGGTGCAAACGCGATGTTGTACGTTTATACTACGTCATTCTGGCAGAAAACTCATTCCTGAAAAGGGTAAAGCAGGAAAGCTGAAAACACGGGCCTCGAAGTTTTCGCGGTCGTCTCCCCTTCTCCGTAGAGCCAAAGGCGTTCTGCTCACACCGGACGTTCGCAGTTGGCGGTAGAGGGCGCTGTGGGCTTAAACTGCGCAGAACTCGGAGGGGTTTTCAGTGGGGGGAGAGCATGGGGACTCTCAGAAAGATAAGGGGATCTTTATTCGGGGACAAAAACTTAGCTGAGCCGTGATGTGGTTTTGTTAAGGACAGTAGTTCCATGTGTAACGGCAAGTCATTTTTGATGAAAAACAAAAGTTTTTGCTGAAATTATTTTCATTCACTGGCATTTCTTTCTTTATATTTCACCGTGAAGGATTTTATTATGAAAAAAAAATTAGTGCATATTTTTCAATTTGTATGCTATTTTTTGCTTCCAGATGGAATGGCATTTATTCTACCAAGCTTTTGAACTTCATAGACCTAAAATTATATTTATATAAATCATTTATACATGCAATCGTTTAATCAATTTGTAGTACTTTTAAGGTATAGACCATAAGAGACTTTTAATTTGAATCTTTTTTTTACGCGTTGGATTAAATGTTTGTATTGAGAGAGAATGACAAAAAACCCTCCAAGTACGTCTACTGCAAGAAAAGGGACCACATTTCAAATGAAATATTTAAAAAAAAATGTTTCACTTGATTCATACAAAGTCACTGAATAAAGTATAATGAAAGAAATAATTTGAAAAATCATTTTGATAAAATCAGCATTAAAAAATCCGTAGGATTTGTCATTTTCGTTGCCGTATTATCTTAAAAGTGTTTGAGATTTATTTTGTTGATGTCTACAAAATTAATGTATTGTGCTCACCGCAGAAATAAAGAGAAAAGCAAATGAATGAGGTAAAATGAGGCAAAAAGAAAGAAAAACATAGAAAGAAAAGAACATACTTCGAACACATGCTTTTCTTAAAATGAAAGTATGTGCGAATAATTTCAAGGTTTCTGACAAAATATTTGGAACTTAAAAGTACGTCGCCATCTTTTTCTATAAAGAAAGTATATTCAACCTTTCGCAGATTGGTGAACTCTTTTTAAGCTTACCATTTTCTTGCAAAAAAACCTCTCGATTAAAGAGCAGAAAAAATACTAGATATATCAAAGCTTTATCCTACTCAAATTTACAAAATACTTATTAAGTTTTTATTTTATGACAATCCCAATATCAGGATACGAATATCAAGGTCCGTCGTGTTTTTTTTTTTTTTTTTTTTTTTTTTTGCGGGGGGAGGGGGGAGGGGGTCAGAAATGGGCAATTGAATTCCATTGGCTTTGAGAAATTAATGAATTTCATCAGACGTGGATGTAGTTTGAGCTGTTTTTTGGTATAATTGGATATACTTTTTGATCCCTCCCCCTAATAATTTTCTAATGAAGGACATGTGTAGGGTAGATAATGACTTTTTTTTTAGAATAGTGAACGGAAGCAATAAGATTTAAATTTTAACAAATTAATGAGGTAAAAAAGTCTTCGCTGTGATTGTTTTTTGTTGCATTAATTACATCTGTAATTTTACTTTATCCATACAACTTTTTCATATTTAATTTTACAAGCAAACCGCATTCATGAGTTCGATCTTTTATTAAAACTAAAAGTTTGGCTTTAAATTTAAAATTGAAAATTAAACAAAAATTTGAAATTGGACTTAAAATTAAAAAAAAAGGAAAAACATGATCTATTATGGAACCCCTGGTCTAACTCTCAGGAAATTATATTGTTCTTCGAAGCGCAGGTCATAGATATTTGCTATAGAGCTTCATCGAATTGAAATAAACAGATTTTGCATTAGTATTTTGCAAGATCAAATATATGTATAAATTTTTAATGAATGAAAATATACTTTTCATTTTCTTTTTTTAATGCACCTCCTGTAACATTACATTACGACGTTATCATTATTACTGTGTTTAAATATAAGCCATTAAAACCCATAGTACAGATATTCAATATTCTGGAAATAACAGGATGAATTTATTTATTTTTTATTGAACTTGTTAAATATTTAAGAAACATCCTATAATTCATTTAGAAATACATTATAATAAGTTTGTTTAAAATAGTTAGTAGGAAAAAGAAAAATATTGGATTTTGAGGCTATGAAAAAGAATTTAATGAGCTTAGTAAAAAAAAAAAAAAAAAAAAAAAAAACAGGTCTATTCATTCAGTTAGTAAAAATCAAGTGTCTAAAATAGTGTAAATAATCTTTCCAATTCTTATTGAGGGAAAATCAGTTTTTTTCACAAATAGTAATTTCGTTCCATCTCAATTTCAAACAAAAATACATTATAATAAGTTTGTTTAAAATAGTTAGTCGGAAAAAGAAAAATATATGATTTTGAGGCTGTGAAAAAGAATTTAATGAGCTTAGTCAAAAAAAAAAAAAAAAGTTTATTCATTCAGTTAGTAAAGATCAAGTGTCTAAAATAGTGTAAATAATCTTTCCAATTCGTATTGAGGGAAAATCAGTTTTTTTCACAAATAGTAATTTCGTTCCATCTCAATTTCAAACAAAACTCAATATTCTTAAATTGGACAGTCACAGAGCTGATTTTTATTTGCAGCGATCTTTTGCCACAGGCACATTTTTTTTTTGTCTATCCATAACTGATGTCACACTTTTCCAAAAAATTTAACACCCTTCCAATTCGTCACAAAGTGTCAAACTTTACCACAACCCTCACCTTCATTAGCCACATCTCACGATATTTTTCATAAACATCTTGTTATAAAATTGCGTGATGTCCCACTTCTTTCTACTCCCCTCCCCCTGCCACAAAACCCTTTGGCAGTTATGAGAGTATTATTTTGTCTGCATCTTTGTTATTACAAAATAATTTGATTTGTTTTCCATTTTAGCTTGCTACAACAGTTACTAGTTAGAAATAGTAAATTTTACTATCCAAAAAAGGCTTTATAAAATGTAATTTAATAGTAACTAGAAAAATAAACACAACTTATTCCAATATTTTAAATTAAATAAAATATTGTAAATATTTCAGCGCACATATTTAAAAAATCTTATTAATTTAACTAGAAATAGTTATAAAAAAATCATTTTCTGCTTATTCCAAATGCATATTGGAATTGTTTACTTATACTGAAAATTACGGTTCTTGTGGTTAAACAATTTATGTACACCACCTCCTGACGCTTATATTTACATTAAAAGATAATCCTCTTAGCAGTTTTTTTTATTTGAAAGCAGAGAGAACAGCGCAGTCAAAACGCATTTAAGAGTGTTCTTCGTTTTGTTGGCCCGTATTATTCTTCAACATTTATTGTTCTTCAAAAGCAATTTATATTTTTATGTCTCTAATCTCAAACATTATTTTTCAAAACAATACCTTTTTTCTTTGATCTTTAGAGAAAATAAAAGATATTTTGTAAGTTATTTTTGTTCTCTGTGGTCTTTTTTTTTTTTTTTTTTTTTTTGTGTGTGTATTTAAAATTACAATTATTATTTTTATGATTTTGAAAAAAAAAAATCATTATTTAGCTTTTTTTAAAACAGGGATATACTCTTAGAAAGACCCCTCAAATTTTTAACGAGGAGATTTTTATTGTTTTTGATGTTTAGTGCATGGTCATGTTTTTGCATTTTTTCATACAATTTAATGTATTAAACACATCTCGAAAATTTTTGAGGAAATAACGTACTATGAATACGGGCTTCCTTGGTCCATATTTTGGAACTGTTTTCCTTGCTTACCAATAGTTTTATTACTATTTCTATCTTTAAGCTGTAGCAACATTTTTTACACTTCTAGAGTGCTCTTCATTTACGCTTTGAAGACTTTTTTTTAATTGAGAGTATTACCCTTTTTAATTTTCTTTTATTGAGGCCAATGTTATAATTGCGTTTGGATCACTTTGGGCTAAGATAGTTTTTCCTATTTAAAATCATTGTATAACTAACTCGAGCTAAAGAAATACTTTTGCTCATACAAAAATATGTTTATTTAAAAGATAAATAAATTTTATGTGTTTAGACACACAGATTGTCTTTGAGGAAATTTTCAATAATATTTAAATTTGCGTGTAGATTCAGTTTTTGTCTCACAAACTGCCAACGGAGAACCGTCATATTTTCATTAATTTTTGTGGTTGAATTAATAAAACATCATTTGTAGACCAAAGATCCTTAATTGTCGGCTACTTTCAAAACTTACTGGTGCACCCCATGTCCTCAACAACAGCTCATTCTTTCCCATCATCAGTTATCCCTGGAAACCTGATCCCATTTTACTCTACAAGAGCAACATTCTCTGAATTTTAAAACAATTTTTTCAAAATTTGTAAGAAGTAGATTCAATTGCGTCGACTTCTTCTGGTCAACCAACACCTTACAGTTCTTTTATCTTCTAAAGTAAAAAATACGTCAGTGTGTTCAGATAATTCAAGCTGATATCACTCTCTTTATTCGTTGATGAGAGTTTTCAGCTTTTTTCTTGTGTTTTTCATGTTTAGAGTTTTACTTTTAGCTTTTTTCTCCCTTTCGAACGCCCACTGGCGGATTTTTCATGTTTTTATGCTGAGCAAAAGCAAGTCGTAATTTGAGGTTAGGTGATACGTCGTATCGTTTCAAATAAAAACTTTCACTTAAATGAGAAGTGCAACTAATCTACTGAACAAAGTATTGAGTAATTTTGATAAGTTTGTACTTAATAAACTGATCAGTAGTAAAAGTATTTCAACATTTAATAATTACTGAGGTTATAACGACACGTGTCAGCATAAAGTGAAAAAAAAAAAACCCTACTAATAATATTCCCTGTAGAGAGCTATCAAAACTGCTTGATATACATCACTGTGTGCTTGATGCTCTTCCCTAACGGAAAGTGTTAAAATGAATTTTAAAACTTCTAGAATGTTAGCACAGCACATTTAATGTTTTTTTCTCAATGTAGGTCGAGGAAGAACCTCAGGAAGGGCCAAATTTCCCAATAAGCAAACCAGGCCTAGAGTGACGAATTTTTAGGAGCAACAAAATTTTATTTAAATTTTGTTTAACTTTTTTTTTACTGTTCTTGAAATATTTATCAGTATTTTTTAAATTTTCCATAGCGATATCAATATTGTATTATTAAATGCATAATAACCTCTTATAATCACACAAACATTTTTTTAAACATAGTAAACATTTAGTAGAGGATAACTGTGTGAAGTCTCCTCGCTGGTAACGGCTGGAGAAAAGCAGAAGGCAACAAGTCACAGCCTCGAGTTTACTTGTGATTATTACTAGCATTAGCATGCTCAAATTTGCTCTGATAGGCCAGTTATTTGCGAATTTCATTGTACAGTACAGACACTTCAGTCGGTATTTTCCGTGTTCGTGTGCGGTCAGCGATGGTCTTCTCTATATTTAGAAGACATGAGAAGACTACGTAACACAGCCTCAGATCTGTTGTTGAAGGGGAAACATGTTGTAAAACAATATGATCATAAAATTACAGTTGTTGTTGCGGATAAGGCATTATAATGTTACTTCATTAATTGATCCCAAAATAGCTCATCTGGCATCCTAAGGTGTAATAAAAATAATTGTTTGTATCAGAATGGGAGATAACAGCATCATAGACAGTTAAAAATATCAAATTTACATTGATAGGTAAAAGAATATTGCTTTTGTGGAAGATTTGAACATCCACCGTGAATTTTTGAAAAGACAAACTCAGGTTGTCTCGGTATCTAAATATATAATACAAAAAGCATTGAAAAGTGGCTCATTTACGTTGCATTCGTGAATTTTACGACGGCAGTTTTGCTTCACTATCGCAAGCACCAACATGTGTGAAATGTGTTCCAGTCAACAATTATGAAACTGTTTCCTTGAAACTAAAGTACATACAGTATCTTGCACATTCGGAAAAACACCTTAACTGATTTTGGTGTCACATCCCCCTATAAGTCCGTTTTATTTTATGTTCAGCCTTTAAAAATCAGACTGTAACGAATCGCTGAAGGTTTCGAATTACTTTTTATGATTTGGGAACTGTGTCGATAGATTAAAAGTGATTTTGGTTAACAGCTGGGACATTTAGTTGAATGGTTGCTGTTCATATTTTCACGGGTCAAGTCTATAAAAGCAATACAAGAATTTTGGAATAAAAATTTATTTCTTTTAAATCGGATTTTTTAAAGGCTTTAGAAACTTTCATAAGAAATTAATTATATTTAAAAGTAAAAACTAAACTAAAAATCGATGTTTTAAATTTTTTTAAACAATTAAAATTCAAATTACACGTCACTAAAACGTTTTCATATCATCATGCAAAGCCAGTTTAATAAGCTGCATGTGATTCAATTAAAACTTAAAATATGTAAATATATTGCATAGTTGTACAGATAATTCATAAAACATTAAAACGGGGCAAACAAATCGGCATTTGGCTTTTGCAAAATGTCTTATCATCCGTATTTTTTTTTTTTTTTTTTTTTTTTTGTGCGTTTCGAAATCAGCCTCAAAATATCTGGCATGCCTAAAAACTCGAATTTCCCTACATACAGGTCCATCTCACGGAATGTCGGACTTTTCGGCATGCAAATTGATTACGTGGAAAGTTCAGCATGTTTATTATTATTATTATTATCTTTTTTTTTTTGCATGGGAAATTGAATAAGAATAATTTTCAAATATTTTCTCTATATGCATCAATGTTTACTTTATAAACGAAATGAAACAAATCATACTAAAATGTATATAATTGATACTCAGATTCCTGATAAACGAAAAAACTAGACTAGCTGATATTTCAATTTACAAATTATAAAACTTTTAGTTTTGAAACTACAATTAATTTTAAATGAAAACTTAACATACACCACACACACGCGAGTGAGCGCGCACACAAACACACCAAATTAAATTTGTAGTTATAAGTTTTCACTTCTGTCGGCAGTCACATGACTGCCTTTTTTACTTGTATTCTATTGTATTCGCAAAAAAAGGACCCAAAAATAGGCCTTAATTTCTATTTCGCCCTCGAATGAATGTTGAGTTTTTTTTTCAACCCGACCACACGTGAATATATGCCTAAGAACGTATACACACCCGAAATATCTGTTTTGACTAACATCGAATTAATTACAACTGGTTTTCTCGTGACGTCTGTATGTGCGTAAGTGCTTCTGTATCTCACATAACTCAAAAACGGTATGTCCTAGAAAGTTGAAAATTGCAATGTAGACTCCTAGTGGGATCTAGTTGTGCACCTCTCCTTTTGGTTGCATTCGGATCTTCCTAAGAGGTTGTTTTACACCTCTTTTTGGGGGGAAATCATTGTTAACATCAATGCAAACTCAAGTGGTGCTATAATTTGGCAAACACTTGGTAACATATCGCGAAGCTTTTGGTCGCCAAGTTTTTCCACCAACTTGGCGACAAATTTAGCGGGTTTTTATTTTTTTTACTTGGTTTTATTTTGGCAACTATTAGCGACATTTACAGAGTCAATTATTGAATCACATTAAAATGTCTAATATTGGGAAAATTAATCTGTATAAACCGCTTTTTTGCTTCAGTTTGCAGCCAACTTGAAGTAAAAATATTTAAAGTGTTTCTTTTCTTATTCCAAGGCACTATTATAATTAAATTGGCGTAAAAGAAAGTCATGTTGTCAGCTCAGTTTTTTTTAATAGTAGATTACACGTTGGATTACATGTAATTTAATAGTAATAATGTTTAACTATATCGTCGCCTCAAAGCAAGGGTATGATATCTTAGTGTTTTTTTTTTTTGGGATTAGATGTCTTACTGCTGCTTGAGGCTTCCATGCAAATTGCTTTCACAGCCTTTTTATAAAGTAACACTTTTTACTCAAGGCTAACTGACTAAAATATTTATGTTTGGCCAAATTAACACTCTTCAAAGTACCTAATGATTTAAAAGAAACAAGTTTAAACTAAAAAACTTTTTATAAAATATTTTTTCTTTATTATATTCTTCTTCTTCATCAGCGAAACAGCCTGGTGCAGGCCAAGGCTTTCTCCGTCTGCTTCCTCCAGGCGGTACGATATGTTGCCAGGTTTCTCCACCTGTTCACTCCCACAATTTTAAGGTCCTTCTCAACACTATCTAGCCACCTTGTTGTTGGTCTTCCCCTTCTCCTTGTTCCCTCAATCTTTGAAAAAGTTAGCTTTTTAACCTGGTCCAGATCTGCACGCCTAAATACGTGCCCCAGCCATCTGATTCTATTGGCTTTAATTACTCTTAAGATGTTGGGTTGTCTGTATTTACAATATACTTTAAAGTTATATAAACTTCTCCAAGTGTCATTTTCTTTTACTGCTCCAAAAATTGCCCGAAGGATCTTTTTTTCAAAAATGAGAAGTCTGTTTTCCTCTGTTTTATTATCTTTATTATATTGTTTGCTCAATTTCAAACTAGAAACTTATTTTACGTCATAAATAGCAATGAGACAAACATAAACAAATGCTAATCGATCTTACAACATTTTTTTAAGTTGAAACTGTAGAGTAAAGTGAAAGAGTGGCAAAATGAATTGGTAAAATATATTGGTAGTTTCAGCTATTCATCAATGTTTTATCCATGTTTTTAAAAATATATTTATTTCAGGTCAAAACATGAATCGTTCTTGGTAGTTCGATTTATGGGAAGTTTGCACAACAGTCTTCGAGCTATTGAGATCCGTCTGTATTATAATATTTTGTGATTTATTGTGAAAAAATATTAGTTGTTATATAGCGATGCACTTTTTAAAACTAACAATTGAAATAATTATTGAGATTTTCTGATGCCCAGTGCAGAACTTATTTAGTTAATTTTTGGCATGGTTTGATTTAAAATTTTTAATACAATTTGTCAAGTACACGAGGGGCAAAGGGAAACAGAACATATCGTTTACTTATTCATTTTTTAAATCACTAATGAAGTCATTCATTAATCAATTTATTTGCATATTTTCATTTCTTAATTCACTTATTTGATTAAATATTCACCATTTTTTAAATTTATTCTCCTAATAACTTTTATGCATAGAGTCATTAATTTATTTATTCCTTTATTTTTTTTCAATCGTTCAATACTTGCTCATGAATTTCATCAAAAATTATTAGTAATGAATCAGACAATATTTCATTACAAAATGTATACATATATTTTTAAGTTTACCCTAAGAAAAAAACGTAAAACATTTTTTGGAAGGTACGAATTTACAGAGAAAAATAAAAATAACGTTTCAATGTAAGTTTTATTACACACTAGTGATACCCGCACGGCTTTGCCCGTAATAGAAAAATCAAAAGGTCTTTTGGTTCGCCTGTATATTTACAAATAATGTATGGTGAATTTTATCGCCAGTTGGCTTGTACCCATCTTACGGTTCCACGTTATGATAATTTCGTAATTTACTCGTCCATCTTAGGATATTTTTGTTCTTAAAATTGGAATAGAAAAAGAACCAAATCGAATTTTCGAAAAATCACTTCGAGGTGCACACTCCCATGCTACATACTAACTTTGTGCCAAATTTCATGAAAATCGGCCGAACGGTTTACTCGCTATGCCCGTCACAGACATCCTACAGACATCCAGACATCCTCCGGACAGAGAGACTTTCAGCTTTATTATTAGTAAAGAATACAATGTTCTTTTTTTGTTCTGTAATTTACAAAGCAAACTACGAATTTGTTCATTTTCATGAAGTGAGTTAGCTATTCCACACTGCCATCCATTTCCCTACAATGTATTGAAATATTACATTAACTTAAATCTAGTTTTATACCAGTACTAGTTAAAGAAACTACTTTTCGAAACGCACACATTCATCGCAAACTCAAATAATCTCGAAGCTAAATAGCATTCGTTACATTTCTGATAAACCGAAAGATTACTTCGATGTAGGCGGTTAGAAATATGGGCCTATTCACTAAAGGTAACGATCTCTCCCCGAAGCAGAGGAACAGGAATGATTCATTAGGCATCGGAGCTCCGAAGCGCGAATTCACAACTTATCACGATTCCTTAATTTGTTATTCGCCAAGATAACATCAATCAATCATACCAAGTACGCGTGAACAAATATTGGCTATTATTAGAAGTGTGGTTTTATTAAGTAGTGTACATTAGGGATGTGTCGTTCATGAACGAACGGGTCAAAAAGAACGAATCCTGAAAATGAACGGATCTGTTTGTTCACCTGAAAAATAAACGATCGTTCTTTTGAACGGTGAGCGGTTTGGAACCTTGTATTGATGTACTTGTGATAAAATCACATTTTATTTTTTAAATTTTTAACTCTTAATCAATCTCAAATTTCCTTTTTCTCAGTGCAGTACAATATATTCATTTCGAACCTATTTGTTTTCGCTTTATTCATCATTATTTTTTTAACCGTAGCAGTTCATTTGCAATTTTTTAATATATTTATGAGTAATGTTTGTGTAACTTGTTTTGGGATACTAACAAAATGTTTGGACTTTCCCGGGGTTGCAAGTGGACTCAAGTAAAATTTTCTGAAGACAGTGTTTAATTTTCGGTTAAACGATTTATTTTTAAATATAATATTTCAGTTTTAGAATGTTTCCAGACCACCTTTTTCGGAAACGGACACCCAAAATTTTCGGAAATGTCGGAAATTTCGGATCACAGACACCCCTGGACTTTTCACTCGCTTCCTGTCCCATGCACCTGCTAAAACTCTTTTCGCGCTTTCTATTGCCAAAATTATTTTCAAAAAATAAATTTTATCACTTTTCTGGCAATCTTTTTGTCTTCTATAACATCCCTATCAACTACCATCTATGTTGATTTGGCTTTATTTTTAACTTGCTTGGTGACTTCCAAGTCGCTTATTTTACAATCAAAATCCAAAGATTTTTAATAAACATTTTCACTGTCTAATCCCCCGCCCTCATTTAAAAAGTGTTGCAG
Source organism: Uloborus diversus (assembly GCF_026930045.1). Taxonomy (NCBI): domain Eukaryota; kingdom Metazoa; phylum Arthropoda; class Arachnida; order Araneae; family Uloboridae; genus Uloborus; species Uloborus diversus. Next base: position 6,898,931 of record NC_072733.1, read on the forward strand.
TTTTTTTTATGCTCTCATTGGCACTGTGGAATAATTTTGAAGCTCCTTAATGTTAAGGTGAGTCATTTTTTTATAATTAAGCTATCCGGCACTCCACTTGAACTACCAATACATTTGTTGCTACTCTGTTAGTAATTCTGTATGTATTATGGTGTCTCAGAAAAAAAGAAAGAAAGAAAAAAAAAAGCGAAAGTCGATGTTTGAAATCGCAAAACCTCTTATATTTTTCCTTTTAGGTCAAAACATTTGTAAAAAAAGTTTCATATAATTTAAACAACGGCAACCCGTGCCGACTAGTGCCTTAAAGTGTGGCCCGAATAAAATAAGAATTCGGAAGTTTGAAACTTCATATTGATAAAACGTTGCTCTTATAGCCCCCACACGTGACACAAAAATATTTATCGAAATTAAAAAATATTTAAATGTCCAGCGGAAGGCCTAAAATTTGTGATTTTTTCAAAACATTGACTTTTTTCTATGACTTTTTATAAAAATGTGAGATATATTTTAAAAAGAAAAATTAAAATAATAAGTGATTAGCGCCACATAAAACTTTTTTGCTCTCTTGCAATATTCCAAGTCTCCCGCATAGGACATGGATTTTTTCAAGTTTAACTTAAAGTTTTCGTTTTAAATATATTCTTCATTAGTATTATTCATTTGCAAACGTCGATTAGAAAACGTGTTCGCTAATGATTTTAGAACTTGATATTTTACTGTTACATATCTTGTTGATATTTTTGAAGAAAATCATAAATTTTAGGCCTCTTGATAGACACCTAAATACTTTTTAATTTGGATAAATATGTTCGTGGTACATGGGGGGGGGCTATAAGGGCAACGGTTTGTAAACAAAATATTTCAAACTTCAAAAATAAATAAATAAATAAAAATATATTCGGCTTAGTACTCAGGGCTGGTTTACACTTTCAGGCGCAAGTCCGCACAGGTTGCCGTTGTTCAAATTATATAAACCTTTTTTTACAACTGTTTTGACCTAAAAGGGCAAATATTAGAGGGTGTGCAATTTGAAACATTGACTTTTTTTTGAGGGGGGTGCATCCTAATATGTATGTATACAAAGCTGTAGCTAGAAAAAATATTTGAAGGAACGCACCTCTTGCCTTTTGGGTAGATTTCATGGTTGTCAGATGTTTGTTTTGGGGTCAAAAAAAAATTAGTTTCGACAACTTACGCCAGTTTTTATTTAAAAAGCAGACGTTTAATGATTATAATTTTTTGTTAAGTTTATGTACATTTAACGTACATAGTTTCAAGAAACATGTCTTTATTCTTGTGTTTTATATTACAGTTTCTTTTTTGGAGCAATCACATTGCTTATTGTTCTCATTTGACTGTTTTGGTGTCCTTTGATTTTATTCCCCCCCCCCGCCTCCCTCTGCAGCAACACCGTCCACGGCCTCATGATGCTGCTCCTCTAGCGAAAACCATCTCCAGGTTGCGTCCATATCCTACACACACACACACACGCATACATACACACCTACACACATATACACACACCTACACATACACACACACACACATACCCAAACCCACACACTCATGCCTGCAAACAGACACAAACACACACGCCTACATACACACACGTGATTGCGAAAAACATAATTTGAATTCAAGATACCAAAATTCATATTAACTAAAAAAAAAACTATAAAAAAAATAATTATTTCGTGATTTATATATTTTTTGAATGTAACCTAATGTACACAATCAAAATTATTTTTTATTTATTTTCCACTGTGACCATACTACACTTGGAGATATGATACTTCTATTTAAAATTAGTGCATTATTTCACGTAAGTTCAATTTTACAAATTTTCTGACGTCAAAAGCAGTTCATTTTTTTCTATACGTTTGTAAAATTTAATAACTTAGTTTTGTGACATACTGAAAAGGAATCTTCGATTTTTGGAGTGGAAAACATACCTTGCCATTCAACAACTGAGAAATATCTTTCAAAACGATCTATAATTGCTTGATACATCTAAACCTGAATAAAGTTTTTATTATTCATTTTTCATAGGCATAGTTTCTTATTTTTTAGGTGATTTTTGTTATTTTCCCTTCAAAGAATATTATTGATCGAATGAATATTTTGAATGTACGCGAGTATGTCTCGCGGACAGATGAAACTTTTTTAAATGAACGATGTCGTTCAAATGAACGAGCTGAATGAACGAATCAAAAGAATGAATGTGATCCTCTAATGAACGGATCATTAGAAGGAACGACATTGCCCACCTCTAGTGTACGTGATGTTCAATTGTTAAGTGACAGTGTTGCCACTTTTTTTGTCAATTACAGCTGGGAATGTTTTAGAGCTGTTTGTTTAAGGTTTCGCAAAACGTGCCTCTCTAGTATGAAAAATGAATATCGAGTCATTTGCTAAAATATTCTTTTCACGTTTAATATTACCAAAGAATCAAACTTCGCTCTAATATTCTCCTTAAATCAGATCGTTGCGCACTAGGAAATGTTCCTGCTCAAAAATCATTTTTTAACAAATTGATTTATGTTTTTTTAGAATGTTTGTTTTTTTTTTTCGTATATTGGAGTGAAACAGAAAATGATTTTTAATCTCCTTACTTTTGTAGTAGTACTAAGACTCACAAAAACGTGTTTTTTTTACAGACTACACTATAATCGTGTTGAAAAAAAAAAAAGCATCAGTATTACATTTAATCTTAAGATTACATTAAACCTTTAGAGAAGAAAAATAATAATAACTTTTAGTTTGTCCTTTAAAATGTTTTTCCTTTAAATTGGATGTATGAAAAGCTTTGACCAAGTTGGTTGAGTTTACGCCTCAGCAACACTTTAAAATGTTTTTCAAATGACCAGTAGGGGGAGAAGTGAGTGCATTAAAGCAGGGAGAACAGTGTGACAAGATGATTTTTTTTCGTTTCGGATATTCACAGCCTGGAAAAGTCAAGTCGACATAATGTGAGCAATATTATAGAAAAAAGTTTGATTTCAATGATCATGTTACAAAAGAATCCGGGTCATCATAGTTTGAACTCATCGAAGTAAAATATCTGCATATTTTGTTGCAGTTTCTAAACTTTTAGATAAACTTTACAGACTGGTGTTATTAACTCATATTAACTAACGTTCATTTTAACAGTAGAATGTTGTTGTCAATTTTATTTGTCTGAAAATGACAGCTACTGAGAGTATATTTTGCTATAAAGGGACCAGTGAGACACCATTTATTCGTTGCTCACTGCTCTCATGGTACTTTTTACATTAAAAGTGAATAAATTATACGTTAAATTAAATTTAGCTATAACTGTCCTGTTGATGCAAATAATAAAAAAATAAAGTTTGAAAGCCCTGTACCAACAAAATAAAGATGTTTGAATGAAATTATTACTTTTATAGTTACATAGTATTACGTAGATATTTTCACTTCGTAATTATACTTTTTAAATTATCTGGTTTATTGTTTCATTAAATATGTTAAATGCAATAATATTTGTCTACAGTTCAAAATTTCAACATACCCAGAAAAAAAGGAAATCAGATAAGCTATTTGGATATTTTCTGAAACAAACAGGAAGAAACTGCTGTACTAGTGATGTACAAATAATACAGTGAAAGCATTCCTTCCATCCTTATCAAATGCTACACCATGATCTATAACTTTAAGTCAATTTACTAATAGTGAATTTTGTAAATCATTCTACTTCAGTCACAAAAATACACAGAATATATCACTATTCTGTGTCAAGACGACATGAAATTTACTTTGATGAAGGCAATAGCTTTTACCAAAACTAAACGTCAACAATCGTTCATATTTTTCCTGGTTAATTTATATTATTTTGAAGTTTTCTAATTCAAAAAAAAATGTGTGTGTTACTGTTCCCACGTACTGGGGGAACAGTGAGACGAAATTTATTTTTTTCTCTTTTGTGTAAATTTGTATTTTTTTCTTTATCAACTTTTATAAAGCCTATCACACTAACGAATATTGTACCATTTAAGAGAAGTTTCTGTGTTTTTAATAATGAAAAAAGTAATTTTGGTGTATCAATGTATCTGCTCTTCCTCTAACTATTTCATCTGTGTATGTATGTGGGAAATAAAAATAAAAGCGGGCTGAGAGAAATAAAAAATATATGTAAAGTACATCCAAAAATATTCCGAAGAAAGTAATTTACAAATAAGATTACAAAAATTATATACTTTTACAGAGTTCAGGTATAACTGACGTGACGCATGACGATGTGAAGAAATATATAATAGGTAAGGTAGTTTTGAGCATAGTAGCATATAGTAGTAAGCATAGCATTTTTATGGTACTACATAGTTCAAAAAGAAGGCTGAAATGGTGTAACATGTTAATGCTAAAGCTTTTACAATAGCTTGGTTGATGTGTAAAATCAAAAATTATGTTTTAATGAAAGTTTTATTCTCAATACATTGTGTTTTCTTTATGTACTGCAGTTTTTGAAACAAATTTCCAATTCGTTTATTTTGAAAAAGGTGAACTCTCTTAATTGTTTCATTTTGTCCTACATTGCCCTGCTTAAAGTTCTAAAGCTGTACTATCTGGTGATATTACTTATTTCGAATGCTATGGTTGTTTGACTCTGTACAGACAGACGAAAGAGGTGTAGAGATAGACAAAATTACGCGTCCGAGGTTTTAATAACTTAAACAACAACAAAAGATTGTATTCCACAATTAAAATAGCAATCATGACATAGCAGATACACTTCCATTTGCACAAAGTATTAATATATAAGGGTATATACATGAAATTCACCGCCAGCTCAGTCATTTCCAGCCGAGGACTGCAGTTTCGTGCTTATTAGCACTCATCAGCCCGGCATAGGAAAGTGACTGAGCTGGAGATGGAAAACCTCTTAAGGAAGCCAAGAGTGCCAAACAAACTGGTAGCTAATATAGATTTAGCAGACCAGACGAGTGACTGAAGCAATGGTTCAGTTCAACTCGAAGATTGAAGGCAAGGCAAGGTGTATTCAGTAAATTACCGCCATTAGCCAGGGCTAAAGCAGAAATACATGAAATACACCGCCAGCTCAGTCATTTCCAGCCGAGGACTGCAGTTTCATGCTTATTAGCACTTCCTATTTTTCCATCTCCAGCTCAGTCACTTTGAGTGCTAATAAGCACGAAACTGCAGTCCTCGGCTGGAAATGACTGAGCTGGCGGTGTATTTCATGTATTTCTGCTTTAGCCCTGACTAACGAGCGATAATTTACTGAATATAAGGGTATATGTTTAACCAAATGTTGAAGAACGTTTTACTTTTAAATTAAAATTATATTAATACTAAACTGCAACGTTTTTCGTTTTTTTTTTCTAATTAACAACAATCTTTTGCTGTGGTTAAAATTTATGTATAATTTATAATAGTAAAGAAAAAAAAGACCTCATCCGCAAATAGCACACAAATTTAAACAAACCTTAAGAAACAAACATCCAATTTATGGCATATTAATTTGGTTCGAAGAAAACTCGTATCAGATTAGTTACAGCTTTCTATAAATTATGTATAATGCATTACATATTACATTAAAGAAGGTACACGTTGCAGTGCTAGTGGAAAAAAACAAGTGAATAATTCATGAGCAAATTTTCTTACTAACTTCTAAGACATCAATCAAACCACTTCGTTTAAGCAGACCAATACAGAAACTAATGCAAGAAAAAAAGGAAAGAAAGAAAAATGAAAAAAAAAAAAAAAAACAGAAAAAAAGGAAGAAAACAGATACTAGACATCAGGTTACTTCTTATTTTTTTTAGAAACAATTACAGTTATAAGAAATATACTAATTTTTATTTTTATGCATCTTTAAAGCATCCTGAATGACATAATTTGGCACTGAAAAGTGAACCGTTTGTTTTTAATTCCAGTTGTACTGAAATTTTCAAATGAATACAAAAAGATATTTTCGTAAAAGATATTTCGTGAGATTTCTATTATTAAATTTTTTTTTAAACTTGAGTTCTTTAGATTGTCAGTGCAAATATTGGAAATCAAGATAAAACTATTCATTACTTTAAATGCACAAAATAAATTTCTGTCTCTTAATAAAAGTTTTAAATATTTTGTTTTTGGAATGTAATTGGATGTACTTTATTAAGAGAAGTAAATACTGAACTCGCATTTTGAAGAAATATGATAACAACCCTTTAAAATTAGTTTGATTTTCTCATAAGATATGGGACAAAATTATTTATAGGGTTGGTTGGGGTAAGTAGGACCTCTTTTCAGAACAGTTCGCTTTTTAAGCCTTATATTAAAGTTTTGAAATAAAAATATTTAAACTTACTGACTTATTTTATCTTGGACATTATTAATATACAAAATGTCATCATTATTTTCTAAAATGATGTGTTAAATATTCTTAACGAGTATACATTAAAAAAATCGCATAGATGTTCTACTTGCCACATGATAAGCGGTAAGTGTCTTACTATATATATATATATATATATATATATATATATTAAAATGAAGTATATCTAAAAAAAGATTTAAGGCGTCTTACTTGATATAGTGTGTCAATTTTTAGCATAACTTTTTTTTTTGCTGTAAATAACATTATATTTATGACGGAAAATTATAAAACAATAAAATAAAACAAGTGTATTGTGAAATTTATTGAAAGCCTTTAGGCATACATTTTACTTTTACATATGAAGGTGCGTTTAATAAACATAATACAGCTGATTGAGATGACATTTTGGTAAATTAGCCTAAATCATAAAGTTGAAAAAGAAACTTGAAACACTAAATGGAGCTATCTATTAAAAGTTGGCTAAAGGAGAACCATTATCACTTCATCCTCAGTAATATGTCCAACATCATCTGCTTAAGGTCATTAAAGTGTCGCTACTTCTATCCGATTTTGCAAATTTAGCAGTAATTTTTCCTTTGCATCATATTCGCCCAACATAAGAACTATATAATAATTATCTTTGTTTTACGTAAATACTTGTAAATACGTTTTCTTTGTTGCAAGTTTCACAAATAGTCACCAGCTTTACAGCTTTTTGTAGCTGAACTATCAATTTGTACTAAATCTCCATAGTTACCTTGTATTTCATTTAGAAATATATTTCATCAGAAAGAATTTTGCTTTTAAGATTGTCATTATAATGTGTGACCTAGATACCCCATTGTCAGGAGTCCCCCATAGTCCCTTATACTTACCCTCTGTGGAAAAATTGTATGGTATAGGTGGGACCCATCCTCTTCAGCACTCATTAAAAGTACTTTATCGCGAAACAAAAAGAAAGTTTAATGAGCATAAAAAATAATATCCAGATAAAAACTAATATGGAAACACTTCTTTGAAAAATGCTGCTAAAACTCCATAAAAATATCAAAAATGTTTTTTTTTTAATTTTTTAATATAAGTTTTCTGTCCTAGAAAAAAGTTTTATGAAGACGAAATGCATGTAAAACCAATCACTGTGATGAAATGTGTTATGATCAGTGTAAAAAAAAGATAATACCCAGACGCATTTTTCAATTTTAGGAGGGAGGGAGGGGGGGAGGATGAACCACTTACCCCAATGAACCACTTACCCTAACCAACTCTAATAGCATTTTTTGAAAGTCTTCATAAAGCTTAGAGTTAGATTAATGTTCTACGCATTATATATATATATATATATATATATTAGTTTTAAAAAACGCACTGTTTTTATTTACTCTACTTAGTTCATGAACTTTCGCAAACACTTAAAAGCTTTACGCTAAAAACTTCAGTAACAACACACTTTGATTTTACATAATACAAATATATAGTAGTGTAAAATCCTTAATATACATTTTTTCCCATTCATGTATTTAATGTACGGTTTTGTATCCAAACCAAAATATGTGTTCTGCTGCGCTTCTGCTAAATTTTTTTTCTGCTCTTCCAAATACTTGCAATATTTCTTCTGGGAGTAAAATTGTTTTTCCCCTGCACAATTGAAAAATGACTTCCTACCTATGGAGAAAAATGGAACTCACTCTGATATTTGAAAAACGAAGGCCTTTTATCCTTAATGTTATGGCTGCGGAACCACTATTTCAGCCAAATGCTACGGACCACTAAAGAGAGGGGGGGGGGGAGATACTGTCTGTGGTCTAAAGATTATAAATGGATCTGCAGTTCATCAACATGTAATGCACAGTACAGTTGCACTGCAGATAAAAATTGGTTTTTACTCACAATCAGTAGGCACAACGTAGGGAGAAGTCTTGGATGTGTCTTGTACTATGAGGTAATAATTTTAAACTATTTTCTAACACCACTGAACGCCGCTGTATACTAAATGTTCATAAAAAAAGATAAACATTTCTCGTACATTCTAAATAAAAAAAGTATGAACATATATATATATATATATAAATTGAAACAAATGAATATCATAAATCACTCATGATGAATCACTCTTAAATATTAAGCGTAAAATATAATATGTCTGAATACTTTATTCAAACAAAAAAAAAAAATCCTTAGATATGAGTAGTTACTGAGATAAAAAACGTTTTTGTAAAAAACTTTTTGTAAATTTTTGCTTTTAGTATTGTCGCAACTCATAGAAATTCAAATGGTAACAGTTTAGTTTTCATGAAAAATCTTGGCTTTGGAATCAAGTATTGTTTAAAGTAAGAAAATGGTTCTGTCTATTAGGGTCATATTTTTGATGAATAATACACGCAGAAATTGGTTAGCGTGTGTTATAAAACTTGTAAATGTTGGTCACCAAAGCGTTTATCACCGCTCTCATTTATTACAGCCACCATTGTCAATCCTAACTTCAAGCTTTGAAAATTATTAACAGCTTAACGGATAGAATTTTAATATAAATGTTCTTGCTCAATCTCTGAATTTTCGCTACGATTTAAAACGAATGAACTATCTCATAGGTTAAAGTGGTTTCCTTACGATTAAAAGGCGATTTCTTGCTTATTGAATCTCTAAAGGTTGACATTTCCCGAAAACACCATATGAATAATTCTAAAGAACCTATTAAATCTTGAGATCAAACAAACTATTCAACCTCACAAATTATGCTCCAATTTATATAAGGAGCTACATATCAAATTCGGTTAGTGATCACGAGCACCAGTCGTTTGATATCCAGCGCTACTTGCAGGAAGTAATGTCCAGCCGGCACTACATAATATTTGGCGGTTTATTTAGCTTTAAAAGCTCTTCAAATGAGTCTACGATCAATATAAATTTAACATGCACTCAGAGTTTTGTTTTCAATAACTTCGTAACGTAAAAACAGAATCAAACGATTACAGCACTTCAAATGCTCCAAGAGTTTGAAGCATTATCGCTAAAAAAGTATGATCTGTATTATAGTAAAAGTGTTAGTTCTAGCTATTACTACACTAAAATAGACACTATATATTTTATATATATATATATATATATATATATATATATATATATATATATACAAAGCGTTTTATAAAACTATGTTGATTGAGTAGCATTCATTTTTACGGTCTTGCTAAAAATCTGAGCCAAGATCCTTTTTTTTTGGAACTCAAAAGAATCTCATGTTTCTCAGACAATAAAAATTATTTCTATTAACTTTATATTTTTATTTTGTTCTTTATGTTGAGTCATTTAGTTGCGCACATATTTGAGCATTTTATTTATTGATATTTATTTATGCATACATGATTAATTTTTAGCTATTTGTGCGTCAGTGTTTAAAAGCAAACCGTTGTGCCCGACATAAACATTCTCACAAAAGACCAGACATTGCAAGATAATATGACATTAGCTGATTGGATTATACCTCCCGTATTAGTAAGATAAAGATCCTGGGAAAAGCACCATCCTTTACTATATTAGTGTCAAATACAAATACATGATGACAACATGTATCTAAGATAGGATTAGGTGAAAAAAATATAGCTTTTGGTGTTATATTTTTCTTTCAATAATGCTCCAAGGAAGGTGAAAAAAATATAGCTTTTGGTGTTATATTTTTCTTTCAATAATGCTCCAAGGAAATAACCTATTTTAGAAAACTTTTACAGGACTGAACATTTTTCCGCATATACCCTTAAGTAACATCATGTGCAATCTAGATGTTAAAAGCATATTTTGTGTATTTATGTCTGTTTTATATACAAAGCTATTTACAGTGACAGATTGGAATGAAATGCCATTAATTATATTCCATAAGAGAGTTCACTCACGAAGTCTCATTCAAGATTTTAAATAATTCGTTTTAAAATACAATTTAATAGTTTTCATCATAATTAATTTTTTTTTTTTAATCTTCGCATTTTCTCAAATGTTACATTTTTTTTTTTTAAAGTTAGAGTTCAAGTAAAATAAATAGACTTTGTTCCAAACTGGAGAATAAAGTGTTAAGATGTTATTGCTAAGAATTATACTTCCCTGAACGACATGTTCAAAGCTGAACGTTATTGTAAAAGTAAGATTTTGGAAGATATATTTCTGATAAAAGACAATTGTATTCTTGATTTCAAAATATACCTTTGTGAGAAATTAACGGAATATAGTTGGGGATTTTTAATTTTCGAATTTTTTAGGTTGTGCAATCTTTGCTTACAACAGCTGTTTAGCCTACCAGTTGATTAGCCGCTATAACCTCACGTTTTTCCCCCCCAAAATATTGTGTTTTGTTTAAGTGGTATAAATTTCTACATATTTTAACTGTTTTTTCTAAATCCGTTGTTTAAGTGATATAAATTTCTACATATTTTAACTGTTTTTTCTAAATCCGGAGACGTTTTATCTTTTCGTTAGCCATGGATATTTCTCCATATTTCTCCACGAAAGATGCAATGACATTGAATGAAAATCCGATTGCAGAACAAAGGAAGAAAACGATTTGTACTTTGCTAAAAGCATTGTTCAGAGATCAAGAATTTAAAGAAAAGTGCGAAATTCTAGTTGACTGTATACCCAGTACAGTGAAAATGCTGCTGGACAAAAAGGGGCGGGGTTATGCTAAGTAGTAGTTTTGATTTTAGAAATAAATGACGTAAATAAAGGTGATTTTTTGTAAAAAAAAAGGCTTGATGCCATTAACTCACACAATGGTGTAAGCAATTGAATTTTAATTTAAACTTCGTGGTTAATTTTCTGTACCCGATTTAACAAAAGTAAAATTTGCCAGTGAAAAAAAAAAAAAAAAGACGCATTTCCTTTTAAGAGACACCGGATAAAATCTTCAAACATTTAAAAAAAGATTGCATCAAATACTTCGTCTTAAAGAAATAACTTAATTATTTAAGGCAAAATGAGATTTCGCTTGAAACCAAGATATGTTTGGCGCCAGCATACATACTAACTAAAATGCAGTTTATCGCTAAATCAGCCTTTGAATTTGTAGAAGCTGCTGTACACACGGACAAAATTTACTTTTTAATTTTTGCTGGTCTCTGGGAATGGATAATCGATCGAAAACGTTTTCCGGAAGAATCTACAGCTTAGTATCTAATTTGGCAATTTTTGTCAGGTGAAAATCTCAAAGCTTTCAACCTCAAAAAATTTTTTTTAAACACCATATTTTTTGTCCGTGGGTACAACAACCCGATAACCCCGCGGACAGGTGCATTTGTACCCATGGGCATATAAAAAATTAATATATAACTAGGTCCGAGGAACTCGATTATACTCAATACATTTTCATAAGCCATTTTATGTTGAAATACTTCAAACATCCATTGAAAATAACCTTAAATAAAATATGCAACAGAAATTAAACTTTGAAAATTAATCGAAGTTTTTTTTTTCCTTTTTTTTTAAATTTTCCTTAATCATTAACATCTGTGAACTCTTTAAAAACGTTTTTAGTCTTAAGAGAGTAATTGATGTTATGAATAATTAATATGTTTTTAAACAAAAAAAAAAAAAAACTAGATTCATGATAGTATGGCTCTCCATGTACCTATATAATAACTTCAATTTATATGCAAATTGAAAACTTTAACTAAAATTAATCCATCACAAAACACTCAGTTTAGATTAAATCAACAAAAATCTAGAAAAGTCGACTTCAAATGAAAACAGGTGGGATTGACGGTCTGAAGATCCTACAACAGGTGGGAGTTAGTTCAACAATATATTTTCAAGCCCTACTTCAAATTCATATTTATTGTTAAAAGCAAATTTCGAACGTTGATGACACGGAACCATTTGGGGTACATCACATCGCAAGCAGACTCAACTGTGACCCAAGGAGACTAAAAATTGCTGTCCGTGGGTACACATGGTTGTGTGTCCTTGGGTACAAAGGTATGCCATTTTGGTTTTGCAAGGCAGTCACATCGACAGGACCAGTTTTACAACATTAAAAACCTGAAACAAAACCTTCAAGTTATAGGGAATCATGATACCTACAACAAAAATGAATAATACAATACACGACGGACGAAAAAAAAAAGAAATTGCTCATGTTATTTTTACTTAGATCCTACTAAAACCGAAAAAATGTGATAGAATCGTAAATGTTCGTTTGATGGGGTTGAAACTTTCTGGGGTATTGTAGAAAGCTGTGACACACACGTCAAACCCAATTAGGATCCATCCCTCTTGACGATACCCGGAATTTCCCGACCAACGTCCGTAAGTACAACCATCCGTGGGTACAGCAGCTTCCCCTACTTTATAATTGTTGTCTACAGACTGTATTGTATTAAAGTATTAACTTTCTGTATGGCGCCGATGACATTCACCAAAATAACACTATAATAGCTGTCTAAAGGTTGAATTTTCTGTCCCCAACTGTTGCTTGGTGGTCACCTGATTGCGTGCGTCAGCTCAGGCGTTCAAGCAGGTTTAAGCCAGAATTTGAAATTTCTAAAAGTTGTTTTTAATGTTCAAAACTTGGCGGGTATGTTTTCGTGCGTTGACTATAAAAATCCCCATCATGCAACGGACATTGAAATTAGGACTAACTTATTTACTGAGATAAGTAGTAATGATATGGATTAATTTAATATTACAGTGCACACTAACGGATCAACAGAACAGCGGTATTTTTTAAACAAATCGATCTAGGTTCTAGCTTGCGAAAATGTTCGCTTCTGTTAATGTATTTTCATGTAATCTCAGGCAGATATAAGACTTTTTATCCTCTAACTTAATAACAAAATATATGTGGCATTGGTTTTTTTTTTCTTAGTATTATTCTCAAAAATCAATGATATTTTATCAATTGTATTAAATACATACACACACTTTGGACGTGTTTTTCTGTCCAAAAAAGTAACTGTTTTACGAAACAAACGTCCTGCCTCTTACAATGGTTTGCAAGAAATATTTTATGCATTACTTTTTTTGTATTTTTATTGAAATTATATCAGTGATGCTGTCTTTGAAATATCTTTTAATAATTGCAGAATTAGGATCAATCATGTATAATTCAAAGAACAATGCCTTTTCATTAGCTTATTTTCTACTAATTAAAAAAAACAATTAATTAAACATTATACGTGTCATTAATTAGTTACCTCATTTGTAATGAACTTAAGAAGTAACAAGATCTTATTATTATTTAAGGCCAAATGAAACTGATAGTTTTAAAAAATAGTTTCCTTATTCATTTTATTTCTCAAATTATTCAAAAGCCATTAGCTTTCTAATTTTTATTTTTCTCATCTTATTAATTAAAAAAATGTTAAATACGAATATGCTAACATTAAATTTACTCAAATTCAACGCAGTGTTAGCATCTTTAATTTTTGAACAGGTATGACACTGCATATATTTATCCAGATGCTATAAATTTATGGTTAAGATGAAGTCTTGTTAATGGATAGTTAACAACATTAAGGAACGTCAAAGAAGAAAGACATTAAGTTACTTGCTGCCATTAATAAGCAATTACATCTTCTTATGTTTTTATTCATCAATATCACTGCATCAATCTACTGCACGGGAACAATCTAAGAAAATGTGCTTAACCAGAATGTCATTAAATATGCATTAATTATAATTAATAATATAATATGCTTATGGTTAAAAATAGCCAAATTCAGATAGCCATGTTCAGAATAGTTTTTAGTTTTGAAATAAGCAATAAAAATTTTTTTGATCGTTTCATCAATTTTGAGGTACTGTAATCCTTTAATGCAATATGTAAAACGTTTTATGAATTCTTACAATAAGGTTCGTCCGGGAATTTAAAACAACGTTACGCATATCTTTTATCGAGATTCTAAAAATAAAAGAAAAAAAAGTAGAAAAATAAAAGTAGATGAATAAAATATGACAACGTGTATAAGTACAAATTGAGAATGAAAAAAGGTTAAAAAACCAGCAAACAGCTGTTTCGGCACTCTAAAATACAAGTGCCATCATCAGTGCATTAAAAACGAAGACAAGTTCACCCGAAAGAAACACAGTCGATGCGAACAGTGGAATGAGAGACGAGTTGTAAAAGATATGAGAGCAGTACCAGAAACGATGACGTCAAGATTACGTCAGAACTCAAAAGGACAGTTGCACTCAGGAGAAACGTCACGGACAAAAAATAAATCAAATAACGGGCATCCAAACATTAGGAAAAGGGGGAGTGCTAGACAAATCATTGACGATTAAATTAGCAATTTTCCATATGTAATATGACTCCCAAAAATCTTCTCTCCGGGTTCTTTTATCCGGAACCTTGACAGATGGGGCATTTACAGTGTTTCCTGCCGGTGCAAATTGGCCTACATTGGGCAAACTCGACGATCCCTCAATTTCCGGATAAAAAAACACGAAAATTACGTCAAAAAACAGGATCTCAAACGCTCCTCTATTGTTCAACATTGTTGGTCCTGCGGTCATAATTTTATTTTTTCTTCCGCCAAAGTTATTCACGAGTGTTCGTCCATTCATGATTTAGATTTTTGGGAGTCATATTACATATGGAAAATTGCTAATTTAATCATCAATGGTTTGTCTAGCACTCCCCCTTTTCCTAATGTTTAGAGGTCCGTTATTTGATTTATTTTTTGTCCGTGACGTTTCTCCTGAGTGCAACTGTCCTTTTGAGTTCTGACGTAACCTTGACGTCATCGTTTCCGGTACTGCTCTCATATCTTTTACAACTCGTCTCTCATTCCACTGTTCGCCTCGACTGTGTTTTAGTCGGGTGAACCTGTCTTCGTTTTTAATGCACTGATGATGGCACTTGTATTTTAGAGTGCCAAAACAGCTGTTTGCTGGTTTTTTAACCTTTTTTCATTCTCAATTTGTACTTATACACGTTGTCTTATTTTATTCACTATGCAGTACAAAGTTTTCGACTACTTTTTATGTAATAAAAGTAGATGTTTGAGTCTAACAGTTTACGTCAAGGGTACATTCATTAAAGTGCCATAAATTACGGAAAACGTGAGAAGTATCTTAAAAGTACACAGATATATATCTTTCTTTAAAGCAAAAGTGTGGAATATATTTATTATATACAATTCACTAGATATTTTAGATTAAATAGGATCCGTACATTTATATATTTGATAATTTTGAACTGTTTACTTGCAAAATACTCAATTAAAAGTCTTATTATGCTTAAGTGAATAGAACACGTGTTTCTTTTCTATTTATATAGTTACGTAAATGTTTTCATTGTCAGTATGTATTCAGTATTAACACACGTCAGCAGTAAGCGGAGGGTATTTTTCAATCTTCTTTTGTCTGCTTCTATTATTCGAAGATTTTAGCCTCACCTAGAACAAAAGAGATCCGCTAAGCTGACTGTGTTTGCTTTCTTTACGTCAGAGTGAAGTATTTTCTTTTCACGGATGTCATGAACTGAAGGATTTGCATTCCATTGCAATCTACGAAGCTTACAGTTTCATGGTAGGAATGAGTTTTGTGACACTCACAAAACGAAATTACATTTACAGTGGCGACCATACAGGATTTGGTTATGGGACTGTTGAAGATTTTATTATTGTTTGCCATTTAGAGATAACATTTTATTGTGTCAGGCAGTAAGAATAGAGGTATGTCTTTTTGCTTGAAATAACATTTCATTTATAATATATACGAGTGTTTAAAAGTAAAATGTAAGTTTAGCATATCAGATCATGTTTTAAAATCATTCAACTACAGTGCCTGGTTCACGGTTATGGAAAGAAAAAAGCAGTTTTACGCACAAATCATTATTTTTTTGAATACAAAAATATTTTCAGAAAGTTGATGGTTGCTATTATGATACAAAGTGGTTCCATATATTCAAATACATTTCTCGGAATAAAGTGCAACCATGTGCACCAAATGGGTTCAACCAACTAGTCAAAAGTGGAAATTTACAATCCGGAATAATGAAAGCAAAATAAAAGTGGGGGGGGGGGCGGCAGTCATGGGACAGCCGACACAAGTGAAAACTCAAATTGCACGATTTATTTGGTGTGTTTCTGCGCGCGCGATAGCGTATGCGTTGTGTATTTTAAATTTTCATTTAAAATGTATTGTAGTTTCAAAAATAAAAAATGTATAATTTGTAAATACAAAATACCAGCTACAGTCTAGATTTTACGTTTATCCGAGCATCAATTATATAAATTTTGGTATGGTGTATTTCAGTTACTTTATAAAGTAAATATTGATGAAAATATAGGAAATATTTGAAAATAAATTCTTAGTTTGTGTTATTCAGTTTTCCATGCAGAAAAATAATGAACAATACACATACTAAACTTTCTATGTAATTAATATACTGTATTACTCTCTTTAGCCGACATGCCGTAAGATTGACTAGCATGCCATGAAATTCAAATGTTGAGGAATGCCAAATAATTCGGGGTTCATTTCGATTTAAAAAAAAAAAGACAAAAAAAGTGACCTTATAGAAGAAAAGACATTTTACAAAATATTTATGCAACCTATTTTAAGGATGATTTGAATCATACTGTATCAAACTGGTTTTTCACGATGATATAAAAAAGTTTTGGTAACGTGTTTTTTGAAATTTAATTGTTTTTAAATTTTTAAAGAACCGTTTTTAAGTTTAATCTATACATATAATAAAATAAGATGTTTGTGTGTGTGTGTGGGGCGCTCTTTTCAGGAAAACGGTAAGGCCTAGAAAGATGAAATTTGGTATACAGGTACAGTTTCTGCCGAAGAAGTGCACTTCGGGCTTCGATTTTTGATATTTTAATTAGAAAAAAGTTATTTAATATTTTATGTGTTTTTTTGCACTTTTTAGTACTGTTTACCTCACAGGCCCCGAACCAATCACACCACACAAATGCTTTTGTACTATAGTGTTGGAAATTTAATTTTAAATATGATGAATGAAAAAATTTTGAAGATAGAGCAATTTTTGTATTTTTTATGAATTTTTGAAAAAACCTTCAATTTGCATTTTTTCCTGGGTTTTACATTTTTCTAATATCATCCTGCGAGAAGTATCAAAGCCTCATTTCTAAAATTTAAGTTGGTAATAGTAAAAACATTTCGCCCTCTTCAGAAGAAAAACGTTTTTAAAAATACGCAATAGTTTTTTTTTTACAATTTTTTTAATGCTGAACATATCATATCTTTCTACGCATCGGTCGAAAAAAGCATTTTTCAATCTTCTATGCTTCTGACGTCACTACTTGGATTTCGATTCGATATTTACGACGGAATCTTAATCGCAAACAATGTTATTAATCTTTTTTTTTTACTATATAGCTTACTTCTTCATTTTATGACGTGATGACCACGTGTTTTTCCGGCAGCGCTTGCTTTCTTTCTTTCCTTTTTTTTTTGTTTAATTTAGGGAATGCATTTATTTCATTTTCCATCTCCCCTCCCCCCCCCAAGCTGGACGTTTTGCTGTTTCGATATTGCGTTACATTTCATAGTTGTGCGCATTTAATTCAATAAAAACAGCGAGATTTTTTTTTCTTTGTCACTTACTTTACTTTGTTACTTTTTTGCACACTACGGGGAGTTTTGGAGATAACTTTTTTTTTGTTCTACTTAAATAAAAAAAGCGGTTTTTTGAGTGATCTTTGTTTTTATTAGGAAATGAGCGGGGAGGTTAAACTAAATAGAGATGCAAAAGAAAATTTAGAGATTGATCGTAAAGGTAGATAGCCGCCGAAGGCGGCAATCTTGGCGTAAAAATGTGAATGGCACAAAAAAAAAGATAGAGATGGATTGATTAATACTGCAGCCAAATTTGTTTAAACAGCCGCCGAAGGCGGCAAACTTGAAGTAAAAAGGTAAATGACAAGTTAGCAAACAGCCGCCGTAGGTGGCTGCTTGCATAGAAAGGTGAATGGCGTAAGAAGGCGAACCAGCTGGTCGCCGCAGGCGGCTAGTAGGAAATAAAAAAAATGATTTTATTTTTTTTTTTTAAATATCGTGTAAAGACTGCACTAATTGTAGTTTTATATCTCGTTGTGCTAAGATTGCGATCATTTAAGATCGTTAAATTAAACTTCCTACTTTAAAATTCAATTAATAGTAGATTTTATCATCTGCAAAAATGATGTTGAAATTCCCATTTAAGATCTTTGGAAAATCATCAAAGCTCTTCCCAATTTTATCTTGAAGTAATGTAGAAGCGTCTTTAGAAAAAATAAATGCTTTTTGTTATAAAAAATCATGTACTGCGCATAAAGACTTATCCGGTTAAACATAAGAATCAATCATTAGAATTAGCTATCCACTTTCAGTGCGGGAATGGCAAACTCATATCTCACCGATATCAGAAATATTGTTTTTTCTCATCTCAAAAAATACCTAAATCGCCTTAAGAAGTTTCCACTTCAAAAGCTTAAACATATTAACTTCTGAAGAAGAAATGCAATCCCCCGAGTGAGAATCGAACTACGGTCGTCTTATTGCTCAATAAGGAATTGTATCAATAGACTGATTGCGCTCATGACTGCGCTCCTGAGGCTCGTAATCCCAACGACCCACGTACAGGACCAGAGAGAAGCCGCGCATACGCTGTATTCCAAATGTCGGTGACCATGTCGCGAAATGATTGTTTTTTTTCCCCTCAAAAATGCTCAACGTGCCTAAAAAAGGTTGCACTTCCAAAAAAAAAAAAGAACGACTATGTGTTCTGAATGACGTTGCAGAAAAATTAAAAAGATTCAACATATATTTAAATCGGAAAACTCTTGGAAGAGCAATACAAGTAACTAAACATTATATTAACATGTATAAACACGTTAGTTGCGATAAAAGCAAGAAAATCGTATTACGGTGAAAGAGACTAAAATATGTGTAGATGCATATTAACAAATGAGTACGTTCACATATGAAAGAATTATCAAATCCCTCAAAAACTAATAACCTGGACACCAGTACGACTCAGTTAATATTTAAAACTAGCCGCCTGCGGCGACCAGCTGGTCCGCCTTTTTACGCAATTCGCTTTTTTGCGCCAGGGTGGTCGTTTTCGGCGGCTGCTTAGACAATTTAGCGACGGTATTAATCAATGTTTTTCTTTATATAACAATATTATCATTCGCCTTTCTACGCCAATGTTGACTTCTTCGGCGGCTGCTTAAAAAAAATGTCGATGGTATTAATCAATCTTTTTCTCTATACATCAATATTAACATTCGGCTTTTTACGCCAAGGTTGCCGCCATCGGCGGCTGCTTAAAAAAAATTTGTGTTGAATAAAGTATTTTCTAGATCAGCGGTTCCCAACCTTTTTCTCTTTGCGAACCCCTTGGAACAGGCAAAAAAGTTCGCGAACCCCCTGATGTTGAAATTAGTAACATGTAAGAAACAATAAAAAACCAGCATGTTTGCTTTCCATTTTTTGCAGCATTTGATTGCAATAAACAAAAATATAATTGTAAAATATCATTAAGTGCAAACATTAATAAAAAGTTAAAACTACATCTACAAGAAAAATTATAAACAAGAAGTTTTATAAACCAACTATTTTTTTAAGCATACTTTAAATTGGGGAAAAAATCCTTAATGCGATATTTGTGGCTGTTTGACGGAACAAAGAAACTGAAAGTTTGGTTCAATGTCTGACAGTTTGAGTCTTAAATCAGGTTCTGCATTCAATCTGCTTCGGTATTTATCTTTGAGATAAGTATAGGAGGAAAATCCTTTCTCGCACACATATGTTGTACAAAATGGTAATAAAATTCGAATTGCTTTTTTGGACAAAATGGTATAGTCATTTCTTACACTGAGCCAGAAGTCAATTAACGAGAGCTCTTTAAAGGTAGTTTTCAATGAATTATCACAGGATAACTCGATGAGCATTTCCTTTTCAGGTAATGTCAGGGTGTTCTCTAAGCATGGATTTCCTTCAAAAGGAATGCGTATCCAGTTGTTTGAGAGAGGGACGTTACGCCTATTATTAAAATACTCGTCAAAAGTTAGTTCAAGATGTTGCAGATGTTCGCATACATTTCTTTTAACGCTTTCATCAAGTTTCACTGAGTTTTCTGATAAAAAACTACTCAGAGAAGTGAAACAAGAAAACTCACCCATTTCCAGGCATTGGATCCAGAAATTCAATTTTTTTACCATAGCTTTAATTTTATCATATACAACGAAAATATTAACAACTACACCTTGCAAGGATAGATTTAATTCATTTAATTTTGAAAAGATGTCAGCTAAATATGCAAGCCTTTGCATCCAAAGAGGATCGAATATGCAAGTGGGACAAGCGAAATGGATGATCAACAAAAAATGCTTGGACTTCTGACTTCAATTCAAATAAGCGTGTCAAAATTTTGCCACGGGAAAGCCATCTAACTTCTGTGTGAAGAAGTAAAGTAACATGAAGGCTTCTCAATTCCTCACAAAGCGCGTGAAATGGACGGCAGTTTGTGGCACGTGATTTTATGAAATTTACAATTTTTACCGCATCATTCAAAGTAGCGGATAATTCTGCGGGAATACGCTTACATGCTAATGCTTGTCTGTGAATGCAGCAATGAGTCCATTCAATTTTCTCGTTGATCTTCTTTACTCGCACCACAAAGCCAACAAATTTTCCTGTCATTGATTTTGCACCATCCGTGCACACACCCACACACAAAGACCAATCTATTCCATTTTCTTCAAAGTAACTGTTGACCACACTGTTAAAAATTTTCCGGAAAATTTACGGTAATTGTTACTGGCATCCATGTTGCCAGTAACTATTACCGTAAAAATCAAATGTTACTGTAAAATTTTACGGTTTCCTCGGTAGGCCACAGCAACCAGTTGGCGCTGGGATCGCTTATTTCTCCGGTATAAATTTACCGTAAAAATCAGCGATGCAATTTTACAGTAACAATTACCAGAAAATCTTCCTGAATTTTTAACAGTGCAGTTCGAAAATTGCTTCTCCAGTTGTGTTGGTTTTCAAAGGTTTGGCAAATAGTACATCTTCTTTAATTGTATTGTTAAAACTATACCTAACATAGACAAGTAATATTGCAGCGTTTGCTACATCAGTCGACTCATCAAGCTGGATCGCAAAATTTTTCTCTTTTATTCTATTCACAAGTTCTTTCTCCACATTACTTGCCAAATCAGTAATTCTGCGTGATACTGTGTTGTTTGATAGCGGAACCAGGTCAATTTTTTTTGCTGACTTTTTTAACAGCATACACTTAGCAATATCTTTAGCACACGGTCCAGTTAAATTTTCTGCAATTGTATGTGGCTGTCCAGATCTTGCAATTCTATAACTGACTCGATATGAAGCTTCAAGGGCCATTTTACTATCTTCGTTGGATTCTAACAGGAACGTAGAGACGCTACACGTTTTATTATATTCCAATTTTCTTTTAAAATATTCGATTGTCCTTGTGTGTCGGATGCTTTGTTTCGAGGTGTCTTTTCAGAAGTGATGGTTTCAAACTGCTGTTCGTTAGAACTTCGTTGCAGAGAAGACAAAGCGGTCTAGGTTCAGACTCTTCTCCAGTAAAATAAAAGCCCATTTGTAAATAGTCACTGTCATATTTTCGCTTTTTTCCTTTTTTCTCCCCTAGTTCACTTTTCTGTTTAGCCGGGGGAAGCGGCAGTTCATTACAGCTATCTATTTCAATATCCTGTGTTGATTCGAAAGTTACTGCTGATGTTGAGGGTTGATCGATTGACTGCTTGTCCATTTGTCGCTCAACCAAACTACCAGTTTTCAACCATCGATCCATAACAGCAGAAAGTTATTAAATCATAAAAATTACCAACTCGATTATAACTTCACAGAGTAGCAAGTTCACGTAGCAAAACCAATTGCAAAGAAAATCACTTGTTTTCAAGCATCTCTAAAGTATCTCTAAATACGTCTGTTAACAACTATTTCCCCAGAACTATGAGCATGCTGATGTTATATATTTTTGAAAACGAACAGATGGGTAAAATCCAGTAATAAATTTTAAGTTTGGAGCCTTTTGCTGTCATGTCTGCTATTCGATGACTGAATTCGACGGAAATTCCCGAGTTATATTTCAACCAGATAAGAAATAATACCTCTATGATGCATTGTTTGAGAATTCTTTATTTTTTTCGACATATGTATATTACGTATATTGTTTGATTGACTCCACGCGATGGCGCCTTTTTAAGGTCATCGTGATCCCCGCCACAGCTTAATACAACGTTTCTGCATGGCGCCTCGCAATAAAGAAGGAAGGATATCTCTTTTTTGTTGTCTATCGAAAAAAAAATAAGAAAATTTCTTTTTAACCAAAATTATAAAACCGCTGAAAGATTTTTTTTTTTTTTTTTTGAGCTTAATACAAGAGTCTGGCGCGTTTTCAAATTAACCCATTAGGCGCCGCTATATGAACCACATTGAAAATACTTAAGTTTTCATGTGTTTTGATATTCAATACACATCTCTAATCATATGTAGCTGAAATTTCGCTAAAATATTTATTAGGTTAAGAGATATGGTATGGTCCCAAAATGGGAGACTTGGCGTTTAATGGGGACAACATACATATCCCTGCCATTATGTTGATACTTGAATAATTTCTGGCTAAATCCAATTAGAAAGCCCTAAAATCGCTTTTATATAATTAATATGGCTAGGTATTGGTACTTTATGTACATATTTAACATATTCAAGCTGTAAAATGTAGAACTTTTAAGTTTTCATGACACCCAATGCTATACATTTTGGGCCCCCTTGCAACAAAAGCTGTGGAGGCCAGCCCCAGAGGCTAGCAGTGTATATTTGCAACATTAATAAGTATTAGTATGCTAGTTATTTTCAATTTCTTGAAACGTTGGGGCCCTTAAAACGTCTCCCCCCTCCCTCTGCCCGTACATCACTCCGTGTCTGGTTTTCATTCTTGTTGCATTCCTTCTTCTTATACATTTTTGTACAAAACGGAACTTTTCCCACACATTTTACTACCTTTTAGCAAAAAGCCTCAGGATTTTCATACACAAAAAGAGAAGAGGTAGCTTTTTTTTATTAACCATGTAGGGGGATCGAGCAATGGTAAATGACAATGACATGAAATGTCATTTACCATTACACACTACCACACTATATAAAATGTATCTTATAAAATGGAACTAAGATATTTTTGGGCTCCCTGATGGTGTAATTGTGTTATTATAGGCAAGGGTTTTTTTTTTTTTTGCAGTCAACATTTCGGTTGCTTCACAACATGTTTGATGACATGATTTATTCATCATCATAATGTTTTTAAAGATAAATGTCTAGCATGCTTCGCATTGAAGAATTATCAACGGTCACACTTTCTCCGATTTCATCCAACAAATTACGATAAATGGTAAAAATATAAAGTGAGACAGTTATCGCATTATCTGTGATCTAAACGTTTCGATTAAAGTTTTTTTTCTCTCAACTACAGTGAAACCTGTGTAAGTTGACCACTTGCGGTGCAGTACTTTGGTGGTCAACTTAGACAGGTGGTCAACTTATAGAGTTTTCTTTAACCGTTGAAATGAAACCCGAAATGAAAACCGTTTTCTTTTTTTTTTTTCTTTTCTTGCCCCATCATTCATTTTTTAACTAATTGGAATACTTTAAACTGACTTTCATTGTTTAACATTACTTTAAAAACAATAAGAAAAGTTTTGTTTAAATATTTTTAGAGATTATTTACCAGAATGACGTGTAAAGTATCATACAAATTTAAAATTTCTGTAAATTGATATCTTTTTTTTTTTTTTGGTCTCATTTCTTATGAAAAACTATTTGATATTAACAATTCTTATAAATTCATAACAAGTCAAAAGAGACTCAAATTCTTCATTTGATTTTTTCTTGTACATTTGTAACCGTAGTAATAACAAAATAACTCCTTATTGAAGTTAGGCGCATTTTCTGGGACCTAACATTAGCCCAATGTTTTTCGATGGAAACATAAATATTCATAGGTTTTTTATTAAATGTCTGGTTGTGCTTATTTGAGGCATAACTGATTAAACTTTTAGTACAATCTAATGTTTTTGCCAAGTGGTCAACTTACAAAGGGTTTTTTACAATACTCCAAACCAAAGCTGGTGTATATTAGTGGTCAAGATAGACAAGTGGTCAAGATAGAGAGGTGGTCAAGTTACAGAGGTTTTCCTTCATTATGTAAGATAGGACTAATTCCGTTCCTGACAAAAACGGTCAACTTAGACAGGTGGTCAACTTACAAAGGTGGTCAACTTAACAGGTTTTACTGTATCTGAAAAGAATTTGGCGATTCACAAACAAGTGATACTGCACTCATCTTCTTGTTTAAAGCTAAAATATATTATTTAAATAGTGTTTGAAGCTCGTAGCAAAGTCAAAAATTCTTACTACATTTTTGATTAAAAAAAAGGTGGAGAAATTTCTCTATTGAAATTCAATCTCCCTAATTGAAGGGGGAGCGCCCTCAAGGGGATAGGGGAGCATGGAGCTGACTGAGCTACAAAATATTTTTATGGAGGGGGGAGGAATAGTTTTAAAGGGAATTTGAACTCTTTTTACGGAAATATCTTTCGTGATCTGTAGAAATTCAGAGAGATGCGTCATCCTCCTTAGGGAGGATTGGCACCCCTGTTTTTTCAGAACTTTCTTCTAAACGAATGGAATGTTACTTGTTTTGATAAAAGCACCTGCTCTTGACCTTGAACAACAAAAGAGTTTTTACAATGAGAAACTACAAAGGGGGCTGTGGCTTCAACAGGAAAAAAGGGGAGAGTTCATTCATGCAAAATGGGTGAGGACGATTTCTACTGGGCATGACTTGCTCTGCTAATCAGAACACGCCAAGTCTCCCATTTTGGGACTTCTGTAAATAAAGTCCTCTAAAACTACTTTAAATTATTTTCCTTGGCCCCTGTTTGTTGTGATTTGAAAAAAGGTCTATTGAGCTTCATATTCCATGTTCCAAATTTCCTGCATTTGCATTTATTATTTTTAGGGAATTTTTTCCCCGTGTAATGCAGAAACAAGAAATTTTCGCAAAATTTAGAAATTTTTCAAAAAAGAATTTGCATTCCAAACCTTTTTGAAAAAATTACCAGTAAAGTTTGGCTCTCTATCATTCATTTTAAAAAATTTCAAAATGATATCTTAATTACTTGATGAAGAAAAAAATCTTAACTGAAGGTTCCCAAAATGGGAGACTTGGCGCTTAATGGGTTAAAAAAAAAAAAAAAAATATTTTATAATTTTTTACCAAACTAGGAAAAATCCGCCATTGCACCGAAATTTTCGCGAACCCCCTTCCTGCACCTCGCGAACCCCTGGGGGTTCGCGAACCACCGGTTGGGAACCTCTGTTCTAGATCTATCTCTCGTTATGTCCTTTGGAATATTTTTCAGGGAAGGGGAGGGGAGGCACAAAAGGCATACTCTTCATGCAAATTTTGTCGGAAAATAACAAAAAGCATTTCCACTTTTATGTGAATGCATTGTTTTTTCAAAGTCATGGTGTGTGTGTGTGGGGGGGGGGGCTATTGATCCCCCGTTGAAGTTCCTCTATTTCTTACTGTCTATCTACTGTATCCACCTCTATATTTGTCCACCTTTCTTTCTCTCTATCTATCGATCCAAGCATATCTACCTCTGATAGTAATTAACAATCCTTTATATGTAAAAAATTTTTTTTTGCCCACTTAATATCATCTCTCTATCTACCAAACATTACCACCAATCCCTACAAAAATCATGCAAAAAAAACGCGGGCTTTATTTATTTACTTAAAATTACACGTAAAAAAAGGCTCAATGTTCCATGTAGTGTCCAAAAGCAGCGCTTGCAAAAGTTACCGCTTTTATTGAATTAAAATGCGCAAAAATATTTGATCAAAAATAAATATAGCAAACAGTCCAGAAAAAAAAGTTGGAAAAATAAAGATCTCAGAAATCTCTGAACGTTAAAAAAAAAAAAAAAAAAGTGAAGAGAAAGCGAACGATTTCAGTTAGGTCACGTGATGAGGAAGTGCGGAACTCAGCCGGCAATGCTTACAGGTCGCGTCGTGTTCTGCATTTAAAAAATTGTAAAAAAAAAACTTTTGCGTATTTTTAAAAACTTTTTTCTTCTGAAGGGGGCGGAATGTTTTTACTATTACCAACTAAAATTTTGGAATTGAGGGCTCAATACTTTTTGCAAGATGGGTTTCGAAAAGAATTAAACCCAGAAAAAATGCGAAATAAAGCTTTTTTCAAAAATTTATAAAAAATACAAAAATTGCTCTATCTTCAAAATTTTTTCATTCATCATATTTAAAATTAAATTTCCTACACTATAGTACAGAAAATATTTGTTCGGTGCGATTGGTTCGGGGCCTGTGAGGTAAAAAGTACTAAAAAGTGCAAAAAAACGCATAAAACATTAAATAACTTTTTTTCTATTAAAATATCAAAAATCGAAGCCCGAGGTGCACAACTTCAGCAAAAACTGCACCTGTATACCAAATTTCATCTTTCTAGGCCTTACCGTTTTCCCGGGATACGCGCCACACACACACAAACATCTTATTTTATTATAGGTATAGATGTTGAAAACAGGAACGACTATTAACATGGAATAAATAAATATAAAAGTACCTGGAAAATTAGATAAAGGAAAAAGCAATTTATGCAAATTAATTTCATTTTGCTACATTCTCTTTGCGTTAGAGTGTATTGAAAATTAATGCGTGCCTAACATTTATTAAATTAATACTGCCCCAATAATCAGTACGTCGCTATTACTTTTGAAATGTTAATGACAACTTTATAATTTTGTAATTAGAGCAAATGTTTTCGATTTTATAATAAGCATAACACAGATTAGCACGATTAGAATAAAACACTGAAAAGGGCTTGTATTGTCACGCGTCTTGATATTCATTGGTAACTACTTTCTGACTGGAATCAACAACACATAAATAACATAGTTAACTACTTAAATTACGCCACCAGCTCAGTTATTCCATCCGAGGACTGTAGTTTCGTGCTTTTTAGCACTCATCAGCCCGGAATAGGAATCACATGAGCTGGTGGCGAAAATCCTCTTAAGGGAGCCAAGAGAGCCAAACAAACTGGTAACTAATGAAGATTTAGCACACCAGATGAGTGAACGCAGCAATGGTGCGGTTCAACTCAAAGATTGATGGCAAGGCATGGTATTTTGTAGTAAGTTACCGGCCTAAGCCAGAGCTAAGGCATAAATACTTAAAATACACCACCAGCTCAGTTATTCCATCAAATGACTGCTGTAGATTTAGCACACCAGATGAGTGACCGCAGCAATGGTGCGGTTCAACTCAAAGATTGATGGCAAGGCATGGTATTTTGTAGTAAGTTACCGCCCTAAGCCAGGGCTAAGGCAGAATGGATGATGGAATAACTGAGCTGGTGGTGTATTTTAAGTATTTTTGCCTTAGCCCTGGCTTAGGGCGGTAACTTACTACAAAACATAGTTAACTCTCTACTGTCGCCATGACTGTAAATGATCGTGAAATTTTATCAATGTACTTCAATATAGGAGTGTGATTCCTTTGTTGATCAGTGTGGTTTGAGTTTTGCAATATGACTGCTTGACATTTGGGTTTTTGGTACTGACACTGGTCAATATTTCAGACAGAGTCACAAAACTATTTTGAAAATGTAAAAAACTAAATAAATAAATGAATATTAAATAAAAAAATCCCCCTTGTGTGTGTTAAAAAAATTATTCTTTAACATTCAGCGCAGACATTTTTTTTCTTTAGGAAATAAAAATTTGGGAAGTAGAGGGTTCAAGTGTTGCAGTTAGTAGTAGTTATATTTCACTGTTTAACTTTGTCCTGCATTCCCTTATTTATTTGTTTTTCCTTAGTAAAAAAATAAAAGCATTAACTACTTTGTATACGTAAATCATTATGCATTGCGATTTAAAGGCTCTACAATGTAAACACACCTGCTATATTTTTGAAAGGTTTGAATAGACAGACGTAATCTAGCGAATATTCAGCAGACATATCCCCGAAACGGAGAGAAATCTCTGCTAAATTGCTGAAAAATGACTGGAAACTAAGAGAGAATGAAAGTATGTAGCGAAAGCTCCATCATTTGAAGGGCCCTCCAAATAATTTTCATTAAGTTAGCTTTTCTGGTGAGATTGATTTTCACATTCAAGATGTTAATTACAGTATGCTGCGTTTTGGAAATCCGTTCTGCATATCTGTGAAGAAAGGAATAAATTAATAGTTATCAATCATTTTGAGTTTCTTTTCGCATCACGGTGGAGTTTTTTAGTTAATTAATTTAATGTATATTAATTAATAATCTATTTTAAAAAATAATTATGTTATTTAATCGTATTAGACGTATACTTCTTTTCCTGCTATGGTTTTGGTTCAACTGACAAATCAATGAAAACAAATTTACGTTTCGAACCAAGCATTGTTCTTAATATTTACTGCAGTATTTAAATTATTCTGATATTTGCACAAAATAAAATATAAAGTGAATTTCCGTAGAACGTTTTTTTTTTCGAGAACAGTAGAGTCTCGACGTTCGGTACTAGATAACTCTTCTAAATTCTGAAAATTTTGTCTAACATGTTCTAGTTTTCAGCCTTGAAAATGTAAAATGTATCAATACGAAACCCCTTACGGAAATTAAATCCGTTTCATTAAACGTTTTTCAGGATTGTGTCATAATATAAGTGATGCAGGGAGACGTAAAAAGACGTTGCTGGAGAAATAATGCTTAAGGGGTGATATGTTTTTAACTTTTTAATAAATCGCGTTTGAATTTCATACGCTAAGTAGGCTTTCATTTCGAAATTTTATAAATTATGCAGTATAGCAGCACCTACCCGGGCTAATAGTCCTATGTCTTGCCAAAAAACAAAGTCCTCCTACCATTTGTATTGTTTTTTTTTTTTTTTTCAAACTTTTAAACTTGCACTTACATCTCTTTGCGTCTCACAGTCTTAAATTATCCATTCTTGTTTGACCGTCTGTCAATATGAAAGTTAATAGTGAAAAAAAAAGTTGTTTTATGTTTGATATTGACGAGAGTTTTCCTCAGTACTTCCTATTTTCAAGCAAATACTTGAGCTGATATACGAGGGTTTTTATAATCGATGATAGACTATTCGATTAAGTACATTGTAGCAACTACTAGAAGGCATCATTTTTTCTTTCCCTTGAAAACTGACATGTTTTTTTCCCTGTAACCTTCGAATCTTAATCTTCTTTATGCTTCAGTAATGATCGTGCTATATTTAAGACGTATTAGTAATGGGTTGTCCATAATTGAGCGACTTAAATATAAGTCCTTTCACCCCTAAAAATTTTTTTTTAAATATACTCAATAATGAAGACATTTTTAAACAAGTGATTATTCTTTATTTTATGTGAACTACTTTTTTAATTAATAATAAAATTAAGATTACCATTAATGGACCATTTGGGTCATTTCTAGTTTTGATTATCAAAAGATAAAATCAAATTTAAAATTGAAGAATGTCTGGTTAAATAATGACCTAAACAACAAACCATCAAACTTAAAATTAATTTATGTTCGAGCATCTTCCCAACACACCCATTTATGAAACAACTGAACAGTAGAATGACCTTAAAACAGCAACCATTTGGATACTAAAGCTTCTTTCATGCATTATATTCATCACTCACATACCTACCATTAAATGTTTAAGGAAAGATAAAAATGCATTTCAATTTAAAAAAAGAATCAGCATATTCAGCAAATGTGATTTAAGTAACATTAGGAAGGAACATTCGCCTCTTAAAGAAATATGCTAAAATTGGCCGAAAATAGCAATTAACACTACTCACTAGAAACAATTGTCTACCCCTCCAACAGCAAACGGTAACTAAATGTTTCCTTTTCTTTATTATTGAAGAAAAGGGTTTCAATCAATCAGCTATTATTTTATCTGTTTCCATTAGTGTCGTATACCCTTGCTTTTCACCAATCAAAGCAGATGGTCCATTATAGCTACATTGCTCAATATTAGTAATGTTACATTAAGGATCATTTAGTTTTAGCAAGTCAATTTAAGTTTTTTGGGGACTGGAAAGGGAAGTGGGGGGGGGATATCTAAAATTGCAGTACGTAATGATATAAAGACAAATATTTTATTAAAAAAGCATAAACTAGAACACCAATTAAAACAATATGTTTTTTAAGAATATGCAATCAAAATTCGATCCCATAAAATATATAAATATCTCTACGGTTCGAGGTTTCTAGATAATTATATACTTCGAATACATCTATAAGGAGTCTTGGGAGAAACAATTTAAAGCTTAGCCTGATTAAAATGAAATTATCAGGAAGTTAATCTTGTGCAGTAATTATACCGAATTTAGTTAATTTTTATTTTCAGGTACTGAAGAACGTCAAATGTATACCGATTCAAAGTTTCCACTGATTAATAGAATGTATACTAAAGTGAAGCAGCAACTTGTATTAAAGAGTTACAAAACATCACAAGAAAATAGAAAATTAGATAAAATGCTGTTTCAAGTGTACCATTTTTAAAAAATGCATGTTAAGTTTTGATTAGCGGGAAACAGTTTCATTTTGATGCAGACAGAGCGGAGTATATTGGAACATCGGGCATGTGGACTCTTTTGAAATGGTTTTTATTTTTAGAGGGGATAATAATTTTGCTAGCATTTTTTTTGGCGTGTTTTAAGTGCAGCTGTTATTTTAGGCACTATGAGTCATTCCATATCAAATCGATCAAAAAAGTAAGATTTTCAAGTTTACCCCTTCAGATTTTATACAGAGGTAGTGTTTGGTAATAAAAGTAAAAACCCAAATTTTTAAATTTTTAATATAAATATTCTTTGATAGCGGGTCATTACAAAAAATCGAATTTTGGTAGACGGAGTAGCTTTTGAACACATAACTTTTGTTCTAATTGCACAACATGCAAAACTTTGATACCATTTTAAAGATCTTAAAACGCACTTTAAGATGATATGTATGATACAAAAATGCAATCTTAAATTTTGAAGGTTATTTAGAATTACCTTTGACCTTGAATATTTCCAAAAGTTATAATTTTAAAAATCTAAAAAAAAGTATTTTGTATACACTATTATTTTCTTTATTTGTGACGAGTTTCATGTTGGGACAACACTGGGATCATGCATAATTTAACAATTTTTCATTTTGAAGGTCATTTGAAATTGACCTTTGACCTTGAATATTTCCAAAGTTATAATTTTAAAAATCTGAAAAAAAAAAATATATATATATATATATATATATATATATAATACACACTATTGTTTTTTTATTGGTGGCAAGTTTCATGTTGGGGCAATTAGGGGATCAGCTAAAATGTAATGTTTCATGCAACGGATGTTTGACGATAAATTGAAAAATAATGATATAGAGACGTTTGGCAGACGATAAATTAGAAATGTAAAAATATTTTAAAATTATGTTTGATCTATTTTAAATATCGTCTGCAGATTGACCTACAGATGCTATTTTCCCTGCCTCCCGGGTTCGAATCGACTCGGGCATGGATGTACTCCTGTCCTTGTACTTCCTTTGTGTGAATGTGTTGTTATGCTGTGAATGGTTGCCTACTTTATTAACGGGTCCCTATGGCATGTGTGTATTGTGGAAGACGGAATTCACACCAAATTACAGCACAGTTGGAAAAGTGAAGCTGCACACCCCAAATTGCCAGCCTTGCTGGCACTAGACAACAACAACAAGGTTCTCATCCCGAGATGAGTTGAATCAACTTTTTAGTTGGTTCAACTCTTAGGGACATTGCCAAGCGTTCGCTTTACACACGAGTAAATTTGCTGAGTCAACTCGGTTCAGTTTTAACAGCGTTGTGAGGTATTTTTAGAAGAAAAATTGAATCTACGAAGTTGCCTCGTGTGAAGACAATGTAATACTCCAGTCAACGACTGCCATAACATTGTGTGCCTGAAGACTTGAGACCAGTTTTTGCTGAAGTGCAGAAACTGAAAGGATATATAAAATTGCAGAAGCAGAAAGCAACCTAGCAAAGCATTGTCAGGAATAAGTATATAACTATTAAGTCAAGTTTGACTGCATGAATAACTTATATAATTATTTTATGGAATTTACTCATTGCGTACATCACATTGAATGAATTTTTTGTTTTTCTAATGTTATATTATCAGCATGGTTTTGTCACATTTGGGCACACATATTTGACTTTCAATTGATGGCAATTGATTTTTGGCCACTCGGAGTAACATTAATTTTAAATTATGCATGATCCCAGTGTTTTCCCAACATGAAGCTTGGCACAAATAAAGAAAATAACAGTGTATAATTTTTTTTTTTCAGATTTTTAAAATTATAACTTTTGGAAATACTCAAGAACAAAGGTCAATTTCAAATGACCTTCAAAATGAAAAATTGTTAAATTATGCATGATCCCAGTGTTGTCCCAACATGAAACTTGGCACAAATAAAGAAAATAATAGTGTATACAAAATATATTTTTTTCAGATTTTTAGAATTATAACTTTTGGAAACACTCAAGGTCAAAGGTCAATTCAAATGACCTTCAAAAAAGAAAAATTGTATTTTTGTATCAAGTAATACATCATTTAAAAGCTCTGAATGTAAACTTTCAAAATATATAAATTTCAAATGTCTAACATTATTTCTTCCAGAGTTATGGTCAGGCAAGTGTAAGCCCGTGGAGCAAAACATTAAAATTTCAACCCCTTATATCTAAAAAACTACAATAGCTAGAGGGTAAAAAATTGTTTTTTTTTTAATACCACTTAGTAAATGGGTATGAACCTGCAAAATATTGTTACTATCTGTGAGCACTCACTTTTTAGGTGTGTGTTTTGACAAGGAATGACCCTTATGTCTTTAATCTTTTTGGACAGAAAGGTATTTATAATTTGAAGCAAGGTAAGTACATTTATCATATTCCTTAAAATATTGATTTACTTTTGAAATAAGATATTAATCTAATCGAAAGTTATGTTGTTATATTCCTCAAAAATCAGACTCTTTCTTTTCACAGAAAATATTTCCATGTTGCCACATTTGTGTTAGAACTAAAATAAGAGACAATGCAGGCACTTAGTTACATAAATACGACTGCAAACCCGTGTTTCGGCGTTATAAGGAACCATTTTTTCAATGCAAAAGAAATGAGCTTTGTCTTTTGATCCATAAGCTCATTTTTTTCGCATTTAAAAAGGCGTTCCTTTTAACGCCAAAAGACGTGTCTGCAGTAAACTGAAACTTGTGCTTTTTGACTTTGTTATTTCTTATTTTACTACAACAGCGATTCTAAACTTTTTTGGCTCGCGGATCGGCAAGAGGTTAAAAAAAAAAAAAAAAAAAAAAAAAAAAAAACGAAGACCGGTGAAGTTTATTTTTTCTTCTCCTCTTTTGCAAAAAAAAAAAAAACCTTTCATTTGCAGAACGTTAAAAACATTTGACTTTTTACGTATCGGTGAGGTCCCCTTCCTTCTTCCCTTCCCCTTTCTTTGTGGGGGAAAAACTTTTGTCTCGGAGACATTTAAGCACTTGTGATTTTTTTCCGGACAGCTGAGTATATTTTATTTATTTTTTACAAAATAATAATTAAAAGAATTAATTAATAAATATATCGATAAAACTTCACTTATTGTTAAAGAACCGTTACAAAAAATATTTAAATTAAAAGGGAAAATAAAGAAAGAAAGAATCATCATTATTATTCTATACCACATCTTTTGTGTGATTTTTGTGATTATTCTTAGTAGTGATCGTATGGTTTTCAGCAGTGTTTATTACTTATGTTTAATTATATTATTATAAATACTTATCAAGAACAAGAAAAGTATTTATAGTAATATAATTAAACAAAAGTAATAAACACTGCTGAAAACCATACGGTCACTACTAAGAATAATCACAAAAAGCCCATAAAAGATGTGGTATAGAATAATATTGATGATTCTGTCTTTATTTATTTTCCCTTTTTTATTGTAATGTAAATTGTGCGTTAATGACCAACAATTTATGAGGACCCGTCAAATTTTTCTACGGAGCGATACCGATCCGCCGAACCACCGGTTCACTACACTACAGTGCAAGTTGGGGCACGTTTATTCAAGAAGTGACTTTCTGAAACAGTGTTTGTTTTGCATGTTTTCTTATATCTTCTTACATAGCATAGTGAATTAAAATAATGTTAGCTTTTGGAGTTTACCAATGAAGAGCAATTGTTGAAAAAAAAAGTGAAAAAGTGATATTATTCAAAAGTCCAGTTTTTATATAAAAGAACATTTAATTAAATATAATTGTATATAAAGGAAAAGTAATGCATGATGTTTACATTTTATACCAAATAAAATACTATGCTCAAAAATAGATTTTTTTTTTAAAGAAAAAGATTGCTTTTTGTTTTAACTTACCCCATGGACTGTTCTAACGTGAACCACCCTGGGGCATATCGGAACTGCTTGTCGACTAATACATTGACCTTAATTATTTTCTCAGATACTTTTTTTTTAATTTGATTTTTTAATTTTAGCTGATATTCGTAGCTATAGAAGCCTAAGTGGGTGAACAAATGACTTTACTCAACTAAGTTGCAGACCAAAAAGTTTAAAAAAATTATTTCAACTTGTCCTATCTTCTTCTATTTAATGAATAGATTATTGTAAACGTTTGCTTCCTGCATTTTTCTGTGAGTAACTAATAATTTTAAGTTTATTTTATAGTAACTTAAGCGTAAATATTGACTTTTATTAACTTGAGACTTTTTTTTAAATCTTACATGCAATTTTGCCGTACATGCACTCATAATCACATATTGTTATCAATTACATATCCCACACGATATCGGTTTTTCTCGTTTCGATTTTAAAAATGCTGATTATACCCGAATCCAAATTTCATTACCCCCTTCCACCATTGCCTAGAAACGCTTACTTATAATGTCGATCTAATAATCTCAAACGTGCACTTCAACCCTTTGTTTTAGGAACCTCTGGGATTTCCTTTCCTTTCAGTTGGAGCTTTGGAATAAGTATGCAATTAATTATTATTTTTTTAGAGTTCTATGGCAAACAGTATATCAGAAAAAAATTTCAAGTTTGAAGGTGAAACATTAAAAACGTTGTGATAAGTCCAGCGTGATGGTCATACTTTTTAAAAACAATATTTCAGCCAACAAAACAATGAAACATCATACAAACCTCATTGTAAAAAGTATGCCAAACAATAATAATACAATATAAATGTATTTAAAAGGATACATAGAAGACTATATCTTAAAAGTAAATCAGAAAAAAACACTCACATTTGTGCCGAGATTCCATATTTGGAAAAAAAAACGGGTTTCTCGCAATCTTACAACGACACATTCCTACATAGATAATAATAAGCAGAACGTAAAGTGTCAACAACTAAACGTATCAAGTACTCTAATCATTTATTAAATGATAAGCAGCTGTTTAATGGTAGTGTCCAGTATACTGCACATTAGGTCTGAAGGGATTAAGTAAAACATGTATAGGAAAAAAAAGTGAAATAAAAGAATGACTGAATCATATATTATAACTGTTAAGCATCGATAAAAATATAGGATATAGAGTTTAAGTGAATTAAATAATAAATGAATAACAATTGCACAAATGTAATGCTAGTAATGTTTTCCACGAATGAGTTCACACGCAGCACAGTTTTCAGCATATTCATTGCTGTTCAAGAGAAAAGCGAAATTATTACTATTTCGTTAAAATTATATCGCATATGGAGTGTGGAATAAAAATGAAGTTTTAAATTTAAGTATTTAAGAAAATCTATCTGACTTTTAACTATACACAGCCAATTTAGATTAATGATGCTGGAAATTTTAAATAAAGTAAAAAGCCGAAACCTGAAACTACCCAATAACTATTTCGTAAGAGGCCGTACGAATATTAAGATGAACATAGTTGGAGTAAAAACAATTTATACTGCGCAAAGAGAAAATTCTTACACATAAAGAACTAAGCACTAAGATCACATATAGCTAAAAGCCGCTGAAACAAAAATTGTTAAATGGTTATTGAAAGACCAAATGCTTTCAAAATCGCAAGTCTTTCGAGAAAGAACACGTGGCTCAATGAATTGGAATAAGTCCAACTCAGCTGGAAATTTTAAAATTTATGACTGTCCGTTGTTGCCAACAAAGCAAAATCTTCTCTGAGCTAAAGAACCGTATTCGAGGTTTGTTTCAAACTCGATCTTTTCAGCTGAATCGCAGACTTAATTTCCGCTTCATAATTAATAGCTGTTTGTCACCAGACAATGAATATTAATACGGGGTAGCGATAACGAAAGAGTCAAAATGCTTTGACCTGAGCATTATTCTAATTAATTCGATCAACTCCAAAATAATTAATTCGCACGAATAAGAACGCCTCGTAGCCACTAACCTACATTTTCAAAAGCACTTTTTAAGTACCAGATACAGTACTAAGTCCTTACAGAAAATAATTGAATTAATTTGCAGGGATCGAATTTCAAGTTGAACGCTTGCATTTCAAGAAATATTCACGCGCTACGGCATTCAACGTAAATATTTGAATTATTTTACGCAAATTCGTTCAATAAATTGATGAAATTCTCTCTGGAGGCTCTGTTAGCATTAACTTATCATCGAATGTCATCAGGCATGAAAGAGTAATTGTATTTCGAATGATTTGCGAAACTATTTTAAATAATAATCCCTTGATGGATCTTGTCAAAGTTTAGCCAACTAATAGAATAGATTCAAAATTATAATTGCAGAAGTTTATTGAATATACGCTCTTCTTTTGTGATGAATTTGAAGCAGATGTTTAAGAAATTTGAATTATCTATTGTTAGCTTGACAGTGAATGCTAGTTCAATTTCGAGTCAAAGCGACTTTTGGTACATAAAAAAAAATATTTCATTGATAAATTGTTAAGCATTTCTAGGAAGAAAATTCGTTGCTTTTGTTGAAAGAAATTCAATACCGAAGTTATAATATTATGATGTTTTTGACTTCTTTCGAATTATTGAGAAATCGTAGCAAAACTGCAGTTGAAGATAAGAAACCAATAGCGCAAATTGTTTACGAAAGAATGATGGCGAAAGAAAATCTCAAAATCCATCTGCGCCCACGTCATCCTACTTTCGTGGCAATTTCGAAAATTATTTTCAAGAGTTATTTATTTATCATTATTATTTTTATCATTTTAATAAAAAAATAAATAAATTGCTGTTTTTAGCCTAATAGGAACAATCTATATGTTTCATCAAAAACACATTTTTTTTTTTTTTTTAACTTTCGACAAAATTGTAAGATTTTTCTACTTAGTAAAAATCTTTACAAAATGTGGACACACAAGGCATAAGAACTTCATTTTTATTAGTAAACTAGTAAGCTTTGTAATGTGTGCATTTGAATATTTTATATAGGCACAAGCAGACTGTTAAAATTTTACAAACTTGTATTGTAATTTATGAAATAATTATTAAATTAAGCTGACAGAAACATAGCGCATGGACTGCAGTTGCTTAAGTTTCATTGGTGATATATATATATATATATATATATATATATATATATATATATATATATATATATATATATATATATATATAAGGGTAAATGTTTAACACTTAATCGTACTCAGTTAAATTAGCATTCAAATATATTGGCACAAATGATTGGTTTCTTAATGAAATCGTTAAATATTAAGCGCCGTCGACTTTTTTAACTAAATGCAGAGCCTTTCCATTAAACATTAACTGCAAAAGAGCATAATAGAAAATGAACACTCAATCGTTTAAATAACTGTTGGTTTCTCTAAAAAGTAAAAAGTATATACTAATTCCTTAAAAAACATCGATAATATTTCTAGAAGAAAAGTTTGAAAATGATGAAAAAAAAAGCATAAAGATTATTCTCACAGAAAAGCGGTCATTTTCATGTCCTTGTTATAATTTCCAAACATTTTATGACTCATATATATGTTTAGGGACTCTGGCAGAGATTTCAAAGTACGCGAGATATTACACATTGATGAATACAAGGCCAGCCAAGACTAAACACAGGTTGACAAGACCAATATTTGGCAATAACTGTACGTCGTCAGAAGCAGAGACTGGGTACGACAAGCAAAAACTGCTACATAATACGAGTTTTTCGACTAACTGTTTACAGAAGGGTCAATGATTACTTGTATGCCAAACGATCAACAGTTTGCATTCGCGCTTCTTTCAACTGGAGCTCGGAACTGAGAGTTTCAGTGGAGCAATATGATGTTCAGAGAGAAGTCCCGTTTTGAACTGAGCACGGATTCTAGTCAGAGAACGTTATAAAGGAAACCTGAAACACAACCACCCAGGAGACATCACAAGAAAAGCATCCGTTTGCAAGAAAGCGTCATGCATGGTGTATCCAGGCATTATGCATATTGACCGCTTAGACCTCCGCATATTTGAGACGAGATCTGTTGTTGATACGAAATAAAGAGACGAAGCTCTTAAGTATTATATGAGCTTGTTTTGAGGTGCTTCAGTTCTTGGGTTTGTATAATGAATAATACACGCCTTGTTTGTGTGGTGCTGGTGGAGGACTTCCTGCAAAGTGAAGATATCGATCTCATGCAATGAGTCTCTCCCTAATTTGGTCTAAATCCCATCGAGTATCATGTAGGATATGCTCAGCCGACTATAGAACAAGATCCCACAAGGCTTAGCCTACCCTCATCGAGTTTCAGAAAATTTTACCATAGATGAAGAGTAAAACTTGTATATAAAACAAAAGTAAGAATGTTTACATCTTTCACATGAACTAATTAGGATTGCTAGATGTTGAAAGGTGCCCAAAAACAAGTAATTTACCCTCATCGAGTTTCCGAAAATTGTTATCACAAATGAAGCTTACTTAAGCGTTTCGTTTACAACTTTTACTCTTTATTTATGATAACAATTTTTGAAAACTGAATGAGGGTAAATTACTTATTTTTAGGCACTTTTTTGCCTCTGGCAACCTTGCTTAGGGACCAAAAAAAGTAGACAACAAACTTAAGAGTTTTATTTCCATCTTTTACTCTTAATTTATGATAATAATTTTCAGAAACTCGATAAGGGTAAAATACTCTTTTTAAAGCACCTTTCAACCACTGGTAACCCTGATTAGTTCACATGAAATAGGCATTTTCTTTCGCGTTTTATTTTCAATTTTTACCCTTCATCTATGGTAACACTTTTTGGAAACTCGATGTCAAGACTAGTGGGATCTTAGACTTGTAGGGGGACAAATGGTAGATCTTCCACACGCATCAAATTCCGCTTTAGAACTCAAAAACGGTGTCCATAATGCTCGAAACTTTCTGTGATCGCAACTCATCCAGTCTCATAGCAAATAGGATAAGTCATTGTGCTGCATGAGAGTCTACCAGACGTGAGAACACAATTTATTAAATTACCAAATCGACTTTTATTTCAATATGCTTAATTACAGTATAAACTCATCGTCAGTGCATTTTTCATTCAGACTTTCTTTGAGTAATAGCGTTGAATAATATCCGTATGTTGCAATGTTCAATTCTATAATAACCGCTTATACTCTCACATAACACGTTTTTTGAAATTCTGGCAAATTTTGCTACTTACATACGTTATTAATGAGTATTATGCTAAAATGTTTGACAGCAGAGTGTGATTTAATTTACTTTTTCCGCGTACACAAAACTTATGTTTTAAAAGCATAAACCGAAGTTGCTCATACAGTAACCTGGTGTTACTACTTTTTGCATCGAACTATTGTTTTTTTTAATTAACGCCCTTTTAAAATCATATGTTTTATTCTTTTATTTCAAAATGCTTTTACCCTGCTGTGCGTGCGCGACGCAAAAAGAGGGTAAAGTGTTTATGAGTCTTTGTACGCAGGTATGAATGTTTATTCCTATGTGACGTTCTAGAGACTAAACACCTTGGCGAATTTTAATGATTCTTACGTCAATCGATTTGTCTTAACCTTGGGAGTGTCACTAAATACATGACAGTAATCAAAATTAACCATATCAACAACCAATCGCCATATTGTCAGTTCGAGATCGTGTCGCACGCGTTTTCGCTACCTGTATTTATTTAAAGACACTTTTTTTATCCATAGCAAACACTTCCAAATTACACTTGATTAAAATATTTTGTATGCATTGTATGTTACTTTTGTTCAAGACGCACTTAATTACACCCAGCAGTAGAAAAATAAGCTTAAAAAAGAATTAAAATTTTTACTTCCCCTAATATAATTCTCAACTTAATAAATCAAAAATGCTTCGACATTTCAAAATTTAAAATACAAAATTAAAGCGTTAGTCCGAAAAGCGATACATTACAAATTCAGACACGTAGCAAATACATGCCTTAGTCATATCTCAACAACTGAACAACTCGGTTACAGGGGGCAAATTTATTCAATCTACAGCAAAGCAAATAAGACAGCATTTGTTAGTAAACGTTATTTAATGTTATGCCATTCGAAATTGAACCCTAGCACATATGTTCAAACGCTTTCAGCTATTCCTAAGTTATATTGGGAAAAATGGTAATTTGTCCATATTTTACTAGTTCTGTCAAAAAATGTCGACCATCATGAGTCAGAGGTTGATAAAATGCCATTAGCACTTGCATTAGGAGCAGTAAATCGATATTTTTCTTGGTGTCTGGTCTTTTATTGACAACGCAGCTTAAAGCCCTGAAGCTTTAAGCGCATTTGATGAGGGCTTCGTAAATAGGTTAAAAGAAGGCGTTGAGAAAAATAACTTTGAAGAAGAACAAGTACATAAGTTTTACTTAAAATAAAATTCGTAAAATCTTAAAAAAAGTTTTTAAAGAAACAAAGTGCAAAATTAAATTGTGGAAATGTACTTCGATTTGAGATGAAGTTTTGGTTTACATATATATATATATATAATGTGTGTGTGCATAAGGTAACTTCTTACTTAAGCCAACCCCCCCCCCCCCCCCCACATAACAATAATATCATTCTTCTTATTATTTTTTACTATTATTATTTTTTAGATAGAATAAAATCAATTGAACGAATTTAGACATGCAAATTGATTGTAGGTATCTGTGTCATTTTACTAGCAAGCAAACATTCGTTGAAATCACTTAAACTTACAAGGCTTAAAGTATACTCAAAATATTAAGGAAAAAAATATTTACATACCTTGTACTTAAAAAATATTTTAAATTTAATCAAACTTGTGTAACACACCACAAAAGAACAGTGGTGGCGTTTTCCAAAACCAAGAACCCATTATTTGATTTAATAACACAACTTGTGGTTTTATGCTATCATCAGCGGAAAAGCTTACACCTCCAAAAATCCACGAGAATATTCACAATTTTATTCTCAAGACGATACACATGAAAAATGTACAATACATGCGAATTAATGAACAACTAAGGCGAGGTTTGAATCAAACCCACAGCATTTGGTTTAGAACACACAGCTTTTAACACAGAGGTACGGAGACCCCACAAGCCATGAAATACGGAAACTACGCCATTCACATTTTTATCACTGCTGCCAACACTAGACTATAATTTAGTAATGTAAAAGCTCAGCCTTTTTGGCAACACCGGAAAAATACAAGGTATGTCGTTTAACCCTAGTGGCTGACATACTTTGATTAAAATTCAGAAGACAGGTCCCCCCCTTCTGAATACAAAAAAGAAAAAAAATAGCTGAAATTTAGTTTTATTAAAATCTACCAGATCGAAATTGAGTAGAGTAAAAATCAACCGTAAAATTCCAAAATACTCAATACTACAACTTCAAGGTTAATATGCAGTAAGTGCTGTATGAAAATTCGTTCAACAGTGGAAAAAAGAGCAAACGTTTACTTTTACTAACAGGTGTAATTTTATACATTCGTATTTATTATACACAATACTAGAACAGTGAAAATGTATTTTATCAAAAAGGTACCGTAGAATCTAAAGCAAAGCAATGAAATTCATGCAAAATTTTTCTTTTCAATTTTGATTTAAAGTATATCTTCCGTATTGTTTATTTTAACCTTATTTCAATTGCGAATCTTGTACACGAGTTTCATTGCTCTATATTAAAATTTTATTTTCAGTGTGTGTAATAATGAATAATTTCTTCAGTATTATTTATATAGCATTGTCAAGTATGTTTTCAATTGAGATCCGATAAGGGAAAAAAAGGAGTGGTTTGTTATGATGATTGAGAGAACGAATTTTTTTATCTCTGTTATAAATATTTTATTGCTTGACTGTGCGAAAGAAATATGTTTCAGGAATTTAAAAAATCATAATTTTATTAAAAAGTCATATTTTTTAATGACTGCTTAAACTACACTTATAGCTAAAGATATTAATGAAGATGAAAAGCACATACTTTATTTTTCGGATGGAGAATGCTTCTGTAAAGCGTTTAAACTTTAAGATTAAAAGTATTAGTTTATAATACGAGATAGTGCCTTCGAGCATGTAAGTGCCAAAAATTGTAACAACGTTTAAAGATATTATATGCAAAAGGTAAATGCATTGGTTTAAATAGAAGTGCGTATTTCGCTGGTATAGCATAGTCACGAAAGTACTGGTAGTTACGAAGGATTAGTAGTAGTATAAAAATTCGCGTTTTTTGTAATTGAGTAGGAATCACCCCGTAAAGGCGCTGTTATAATTTAGTCTTGACATTCAAAATTTGGTTGAAAGTAAGGATAGTACACTTGCAAAGCCATCTAGAATATTTCAAGGATGTCGCTTTTCTCACAAGTGAGATCTGAGATGAAATGATCGTATGTTTGAGGCTAAACATAATTCTACGGGTTCATAAACTGAGATATGCAGATCATCTATATTTGTTCTAAATAAATTTAAAAAAAAAGATGCATTAAGGAAAAATCTACGCATGCTGTAGTTGATCAATTATTTGCTGTCTAAAATTCTGCCAATGCCAGTACCATGTACAAAACAGTCAAGTAATAAACTCTGATGTTGGTTTTAAATTTTTTTCCCAAAAACAATGTGATTGTAAACGTTTTTGGCGTTTAGAAAAAATATAATAGAATTTTTATTCAGAAAAAATATATTTACCAGTAAGTGAAGGGGAGGGTACTGTGAAACGCGAAAATTCAGTTGCATTTTTCATTATTAAAAACTAATTATAAAAAAGAAAAAAAACCCGACTGCGTAAAAACCAAAAAAAAAAAAAACTACTATAAATAAAATAAATAAGCCCAGTAGTTTAGAATGTTGTTAAGTACTACTGAATAACTACACCATTGCAATAGTTTAATAAAATCGATACAAACATAAGACAATTCATAAATTCAAAAGCAGAATAGAAGGATTAACTGGAAGGATCAACAATAGGGGGTCCATTCAAATTTTACGGGGTTCCTTGATTGGTCAAAAAAGAATTGGGCTCCGACTATTGATCCTTCAGCTCTTAAATTTATGATTTGTATTAGGTGTGTATTGATTCTAAAACTTCAATGGTGTAGTTTATTTAGTAGTACTTAATAACATTCTAAACTACCGGGCTTATTTTTACTTTATTTATTTTTGTTTTGATTTTTATGCAGTCGGGTTTTTTGTTCCTTATATATTTTTTTTACACTTTTTAGTTGATTTTCATCGATTTGGTTTTTATTATTACAAGATAGTAAATTTCGAAATCGTGTCATTTCGTTGAGAAAATTTAATCGTGAGGTTTATTAAGAAAATTGCGGTGGTCTGAACTACTGATTTTTAGTCTAAATTACTGATTATTAGTAGATTATTTACGGCTTAAAGCTACATATGCTTGACTTTGCCAAACATGCGCGAACTTAAGTCAACCTCGGCTACATAAACAGCTTTTATAACTCATGATGACGCGAGCTCGGAAACGTCGTCAGTTCAAATCTTTCTAGCAAAACTAAAAAAATCCGTCAAGAAAGTACACGTCATGAAACTCAATCCTCTGAATCACGACAAAAACGAATGCAACATATTAGAGATTAAAATCGACGTAATTATAATATTCTTTTACCCACGACAACGGAAGAAGTGTTGTATAGCACTGCGCGTCTATTCGAGACGACGAATCTCTTACGACAAGATCCCGAAGTGACAATATGGCGACTGATTGCTACTATGATTAATTTTGAATACTGGTATGTGTTTAGTGAATCAATT
Organism: Uloborus diversus; assembly: GCF_026930045.1. Lineage (NCBI taxonomy): Eukaryota > Metazoa > Arthropoda > Arachnida > Araneae > Uloboridae > Uloborus > Uloborus diversus. The sequence continues at coordinate 6,943,504 of NC_072733.1, forward strand.
GACGTAAAATCAGCAAAATTGGCCAAATTGTTTAGTCTCTACAACGCCACATTGGAAAAAAACATACTTACATACATACATAGACTCATAAATACTTTACCGGCCATTGCGTCGCGCACGCGCATTCGGGTAAAAAACACAGAAATCCATTTCTTTCAAACGCCAAGTAGGTCTAGAAAAAACTGAGAATTGACACAAACGATTTAAAAAAAATAAAAATGAAATGTAATTTTGTCCTATTGTTCCCCCAGTAAGTGGGAACAGTGTTACAAACATATTTTTTGAATTAGCGAACTTTGAAGCAATCTCAATTTTCCTGGGAAAATATGAAAGTTTGTTGTTGTTGAGTTTGGTTTGGTTTGGGAAAACGAGAGCAGAACTATCGCCTCTATTGTGGTCGGAAAGCAAAGTTGTTGTTGTTGGCGTGTCCATTGTTAATAAAAACTATAGAAAAATTCGGTCTCATTGATTCGAGAAGTTGGAATGATTTTATTTATTTACATACAATGCAAAACAAGAGAGATATGCAGCAAAACATGAGGGAATCACACGTAAGGCACCACACATTGTGGCGTTGTGGGCAAAAATCCACCGAACTAGCGGGTTTTGAGCTACGACCTTCTATTATAGCTCAAAATTTGGCAAAACTCTTCAACTATTTCGTAGTGGTGCTACAATTTTGAATTTATTTTCCCTCTAAGCCCCGCAGAGCTCAGAATGGACACAAGTCGCGAATTTGAAAACTAAACGTATGGCCATATTTTTTCAAAGATATGTGACTCAATGCTTCGTATAAATCGAGCAATTGGATGATAAAACACAACTTTTGATCGCTGCCTGGTGTTTAGAAATGTTTTTTTTTTTACCGTATAAGTCATTAAAAACATGATTTTTCAGGTTTTTCCTTTGAAAAAAGGGATATTAACGGTCTTCACAAATCTCCCGCACAAGAACAAATATATTTTGATTCTAAACTACAACTTTTCATTCATTTTACAAAGTTCAAAAGGTAATAACCTCCCTAAAACACCGAAAAATCGCTCATGTCAGAATTTCAGCTCGAGACCCTATCATTGTCCACGGGAATACATCTTCGTACAATAGCGGCAACAGCATATATATATATATATATATATATATATATATATATATATATATATATATATATATATATATGTATGTATCACATTCCTGTTTGTCAAAATTGCAACACCATGAAGGAAGCATCTTAGTTGAATGATATTTAATAAACAGTTGAGTGGTAATAGTACAAATAAATGATTACATTTTCAAACCAAACAAACAATACAAAGATATAGAAATTAGTTTTTTGTGTGGCTACCACTCGCCGCAATAAGAGTGCCGCGTGGAGTGAAACAAAGTTTGAATATCTGCCTGCAGAAGAATATTCCATATTGTTTGTATGCGCAACCAAGGTTCGTCTGTCGAAGCAACAGGACGAGAATCACGAGCGCGACGCCGCCCAACGAAATCCAACACATGTTCAATCGGTGACATATTCGTTGAATATGCAGACCAAGGAAGAAGGTGTACCTGTTGCGAATCAAGGTAGGATTTGACAGTCTTGGCGACATGTGGACGGGCATTATCCTGTGGAATACAGCCTCTGGCAATCCTTGCAGGAAAAGAATAGCTTGGGGCTGTAAAACTTCGTTTATGTATCGGGTACTGTTCAAATTGCCCACAATTCGTAGCAATTGTGATCGTCCATGATATGCTATGGCACCCCAGACTATAACTCCGGGTGGTCGTCCGCTGTGGCGTTCGATAATGCACTCCGGAATGTGCCGTTCACCGGCAAAGCGCCTGACACGAATTCAGCCGTCATGGTTCCATTTCTAAACACTCGGCAGCTATCAAAAGTTGTGTTTTATCATCCTTATTCGATTGATACTAAGCATTAAGCCACATATCAGGGAAAAAATATGGTTACACTTTTTAGTTTTTAAAATCGCGACTTGGCTCCAATCTGAGTTCTGCGGGGCTTAGGGGATTTAGAAATTCAAAATTGTAGCACCACTACGAAATAGTTGAAAAATTTTGCCGCATTTTGCACTATCGTAGAAGATCCTCGCTCAAAACCCGCGAGTTCGGTGGGTAATATTTCATCATTTTTTTTAGAACATTTAGATGTTTTTTTTTTTTTTTCAAAAATATTGAATTGAAAATTACCGCTACATCGTCTTGTGAATATATAAGAAAATGCAGAGAAAACACTTTAAGATTTCCTCCCCGAGTTATGTATTCGTTGCTTATAAAAAGCCTTCTTTTCCAATCAGTATCAAATCCTAAGATTGAAAAGATGTTTATTTATTTATTTTGCACGACTTGCATACTTCTTACCGTTATTAACTAAAAGCGATTGAAAAAAAAAATAAATAAACATACTACAATTTTAAAATAAAAACAAGCCTGTTAAATTCGTGTAATATAAAGTTCAAAACTTTTATTACGCTATAGTTGTTTCACTTAAGCTATCCGTTTTATACAAAATTCAAATGCTTTACAATATTAGTTGTTTCATTTATTTAAGGCATGCCATTTTATGGGTAAAGTATTTGGACTCTAGGGTAATGTGTTATTTTCACGTGTCAGCTTTTTTATTTGATTGGGGATATAGCTCTTTTTTGGCGAGAAATGAAAATCCTGTAAATCAAAAAGAAACGAAGAAAAAAAAAAACACCTTAAGATATTTTTATTTCCTCTCCGATTTTATTGCATCCGGATTCTATTCGTTGCTTTCTTAAAGCCATCTTTTCCAATCAGCATCGAAACAGAAAAATGAGAAGCGAGTTTACTATTTTTTTAAGTCATATATTCTGAAAAATAAACTTTAAATAAATCTCAACTTATTCTAAACTTTCCTTTGCATTCATTTCTTTGCCTTGACTTCAATCATGGACGCATTGACTGGAGGTTTTTTTTTCTCTTTTTCATGCAATTTTATTATTAAAAAGAGTTTGCATTGTCAGCACACTTCAAAGAATGATCGTGGGGTAAGATAAGCACCCTAGATTCAAAACTTACCCGGGCGAAGAGACTTGCGTGTGCCCGGATATCGTGTCTTGAAAAGAAACCGGGCTTTTTATTTACTTTTTAACCGGTACGTTTACTTCGAATAAAAGGAAAGTCCTAGCCTGCTTCTTATTGAATGCCGGAAGTATATGTTATGTCAAAGAACTGCTCGCTCATTAGTTAAAGAAAAAAATTGGACTCTCTGCATTTTTATGTTATTTTTGATTTTATCTCATGCTTCTTCACCATACGACTTAGAATGCGTGACATTCCCCACATAAATTTTAATCAATGAATGCATGAAGTTTTATTTCGGCACAACTCTTTAAATGTTTTAACTATAATTTTGTGACGCTAGTCAGAAATTTATATATCTTCTCCGAAAGCAGGAAAAGACATACGTATCTACAATCATGCCATTAAATTGCGCGAGGATTGTAATGTTTTATAAAATATTTTTCTATAAGAGCATAAAATAATTCTGCTTGCCTATGTAAACGATCATAAAGTATATTTTGCACATTTACCATATAATTTTTATTATTTTCGAAATTTGTGTGTGTGTGTGTGTGTTAGAGAATGCCTTTACTATATCAAGATATCTTCAAAACCAACCTCTCAAGCATCTTACCGTTTAACGGAAAGTAAAAATCATTCAAATTTTAACTGTTTTTAAGAAAAATACACTTTAGAAATCCGGATGAATTTTTTCGTCTAAATTGACAAATTCCGCTTGCATTGTTGCCAGGGAGAAACAGATATCTCAGGTAATACAACGTTAGGCTCTCAATAAAACTGTGGGAGGTTCGGGGGTCTCATCAGGCGGTTTGCCTTTACAGCATTTTTTAAAGCAAGCAATTTTCGCACGGCGCACGAGGCGTTGAAATTTAATGCAACGAGAATGCTTTCCGCTTTTCTTAAAATAACATGGCTTTTAAATCAAGCTATTTTGTGCATAGCACTTGAGGATTAATTGCGATACATCTCGGTAAAAAAAATAATGTAAAAAGTACAGTTTTATTAAGTTTACAATATAAACGTGTATGTAGTATTTAGTAAAGCGAAAAATAGCATCCAGATTTATTACATAACACGCCGCCTGCGGCGACCAGCTGGTTCGCCTTCTTACGCCATTCGCCTTTCTGTGCAAGCAGCCACCTACGGCTCATTTAAATTGTATTTACCTTTTTAATTCAAGTTTGCCGCCTTCGGCGGCTGTTTAAATAAATTTGGCAGCATTATTAATCAATCCATCTCTATCTTTTTTTGTGCCATTTTTACGCCAAGATTGCCGCCTTCGGCGGCTATCTACCTTTACGATCCATCTCTAAATTTTCTTATCCATTTCTATTTATTTTAACATCAACACCTATTTCCTAATAAAAACAAAGATCATTCAAAAAACCGCTTTTTTATTTAAGTAGAGCAAAAAAAAAGAGATATCTTCAAAATTCCCCCTAGTGTGCAAAAAGTATCGTTTGGCAAAGGAAAAAAAATATCGCTGCTTTTATTGAATTAAATGCGCACAACTATGAAATGTGACGTAATATAGATACAGCAAAACGTCCAGCTTGGGGGGGGGGGTGGAAAAAGAAAAAAATGCAATCCCTAAATAAAACAAAAAAAGGAAAGAAAAAAAGCAAGCGCTTGCGGAAAAATACATTACGTCATAAAATGTAGAAGTAAGCTATATAGTAAAAAGAAAAAGATTAACATTGTTTGCGATTAAGATTCCGTCGTAAATATCGAATCGAAATCCCAGTAGTGACGTCAGAGGCATAAAGGAATGAAGAACCTTTTTTCGACCGATGCGAGGAAACACATGATGTGTTCAGCATTAAAAAAATTGTAAAAAAAAACTATTGCTTCTTTTTAAGAACTTTTTTCTTCTGAAGAGGGCAAAATGTTTTTACTATTACCAACTTAAATTTTAGAAATGAGGCTTTGATACTTCTCGCAGGATGATATTAGAAAAATGTAAAACCCAGGAAAAAATGCAAATTGAAGGTTTTTTCAAAAATTCATAAAAAATACAAAAATTGCTCTATCTTCAAAATTTTTTCATTCATCATATTTAAAATTAAATTTCCAACACTATAGTACAAAAGCATTTGTGTGGTGTGATTGGTTCGGGGCCTGTGAGGTAAACAGTACTAAAAAGTGCAAAAAAACACATAAAATATTAAATAACTTTTTTCTAATTAAAATATCAAAAATCGAAGCCCGAAGTGCACTTCTTCGGCAGAAACTGTACCTGTATACCAAATTTCATCTTTCTAGGCCTTACCGTTTTCCTGAAAAGAGCGCCCCACACACACACACAAACATCTTATTTTATTATATGTATAGATTAAACTTAAAAACGGTTCTTTAAAAATTTAAAAACAATTAAATTTCAAAAAACACGTTACCAAAACTTTTTTATATCATCGTGAAAAACCAGTTTGATACAGTATGATTCAAATCATCCTTAAAATAGGTTGCATAAATATTTTGTAAAATGTCTTTTCTTCTATAAGGTCACTTTTTTTGTCTTTTTTTTTAAATCGAAATGAACCCCGAATTATTTGGCATTCCTCAACATTTGAATTTCATGGCATGCTAGTCAATCTTACGGCATGTCGGCTAAAGAGAGTAATACAGTATATTAATTACATAGAAAGTTTAGTATGTGTATTGTTCATTATTTTTCTGCATGGAAAACTGAATAACACAAACTAAGAATTTATTTTCAAATATTTCCTAGAAAGAAAGCAAGCGCTGCCGGAAAAACACGTGGTCATCACGTCATAAAATGAAGAAGTAAGCTATATAGTAAAAAAAAAAGATTAATAACATTGTTTGCGATTAAGATTCCGTCGTAAATATCGAATCGAAATCCAAGTAGTGACGTCAGAAGCATAGAAGATTGAAAAATGCTTTTTTGGACCGATGCGTAGAAAGATATGATATGTTCAGCATTAAAAAAATTGTAAAAAAAAAAAAAAAAACTATTGCGTATTTTTAAAAACTTTTTTCTTCTGAAGAGGGCGAAATGTTTTTACTATTACCAACTTAAATTTTAGAAATGAGGCTTTGATACTTTTCGCAGGATGATATTAGAAAAAAATAAAACCAACGAAAAGCTGCAATTAAAGGTTTTTCAAAAATTCGTAAAAAATACAAAAATTGCTCTGTTTTCAAATTTTTTTCATTCATCATATTTAAAATTAAATTTCCTGCACTATAGTACGAAAAATATTTGTGTGGTGCGATTGGTTCGGGATCTGTGAGGTAAAAAGTGCAAAAAAACACATAAAACATTACATAACTTTTTTTCTAATTAAAATATCAAAAATCGAAGCCCGAGGTGCACATCTTCGGCAAAAACAACACCTGTATACCAAATTTCATCTTTCTAGGCCTTACCGTTTTCCCGGGAAGCGCGCCACACACACACATACAAACAACTTATTTTATTTTATGTACTAGCCGCCTTCGGCGACCAGCTGGTCCGCCTTTTTAAGCCAGGGTTGCCGCCTTCGGCGGCTGCTTGGACAATTTAGTGACGGTATTAATCAATGTTTTTCTTTATGTGTCAATATTATCATTCGCCTTTTTACGCCAATGTTGCCGCCTTCGGCAGCTGCTTAAATAAATTTCGTGGCAGTATCAATCAATCTATATCTATCTACAACATTAGTAATTTGAATAAAATATTTTCTAGATATATCTCCAGTTCCGTCGTTAGGAATTATATTTTCAAATCGTAGTAGCGGGTTGGGGGGGGGGGCTTTGACCCCCCCCCCGTTGTTTTTCTTTAAATAACGGGCCTGTCTGTCTCTCGGTGTGTATCGACCTGTAGATTTATCATTCTCCAGATCCATGCAAATTTACCTCTTGATGGCAATTTCTATCTCTATTTATTTTTATCTAACCTCCAACCTTATTCCCTAACAAAAAGAAAAAAATGCAAAAAAAAGCGCGCTTACTTATTTTTTAAAATAGCACAAAAAATGGTATGTCTGTGGTACCTGCAGTTTGCAAAAGTATAAAAATCATGGATTTTATTGAAATTCAAAAAAAAAAAAAAAAAAAAAGTGCCTGGGACTAAAATGATCCCGTCCCGATGCGGTCCGTCTGATAAACCAAAATCGAATGTTTAGAAAAACCAGCGATATTACCTTGGAAAAACGTCCTGGGGGGGAAGGGGAGGAGAGGCACAAAAGGCATACTCTTCATGCAAATTTTGTCGGAAAATAACAAAAAGCATTTCCACTTTTATGTGAAAGCATTGTTTTTTCAAAGTCATGGTGTGTGTGTGTGGGGGGGGGGGGGCTATTGATCCCCCGTTGAAGTTCCTCTATTTCTTACTGTCCATCTACTGTATCCACCTCTATATTTGCCCACCTTTCTTTCTCTCTATCTATCTATCTATCTATACGATCCAAGCATATCTACCTCTGATAGTAATTAACAATCCTTTATATGTAAAAAAAAAAAAAAAAAAAAAAAAAAAAAAAAAAAAAAAAACATTTTTTTCCCACTTAATATCATCTCTCTATCTACCAAACATAACCACCAATCCCTACAAAAATCATGCTAAAAAACCGCGGGCTTTATTTATTTACTTAAAATTACACGTAAAAAAAGGCTCTATGTTCCCTGTAGTGTCCAAAAAGCTGCGCTTGCAAAAGTTTAAAAAAATCACCGCTTTTATTGAATTAAAATGCGAAAAAATATTTGACCAAAATTAAATGTAGCAAACAGTCCAGAAAAAAAAAAGTTGGAAAAATAAAGATCTAAGAAATCTCTGAACGTTAAAAAAAAAAAAAGTGAAGAGAAAGCAAACGATTTCAGTTAGGTCACGTGATGAGGAAGTGCGGAACTCAGCCGGCAATGCTTACAGGTCGCGTCGTGTTCTGCATTTAAAAAATTGTAAAAAAAAAAAACTTTTGCGTATTTTTAAAAACTTTTTTCTTCTGAAGGGGGCGGAATGTTTTTACTATTACCAACTAAAATTTTGGAATTGAGGGCACAATACTTTTGCAGGATGGGTTTCGAAAAAAACTAAACCCAGAAAAAAATGCGAAATAAAGCTTTTTTCAAAAATTTATAAAAAATACAAAAATTGCTCTATTTTCAAAAATTTTTCTTTCATCCTATTTAAAATTAAATTTTCTACACTATAGTACAAAAAATATTTGTGTGGTGCGATTGGTTCCGGGTCTGTGAGGTAAAAAGTACTAAAAAGTGCAAAAAAACGCATAAAACATTAAATAACTTTTTTTCTAATTAAAATATCAAAAATCGAAGCCCAAGGTGCACATCTTCAGCAAAAACTGCACCAGTATACCAAATTTCATCTTTCTAGGCTTTACCGTTTTCCCGGGATGCGCGCCACACTTACACACACACATACACACACACAAACATCTTATTTTATTATATGTATAGATAGATGGTAAACGACAACTTTTAAAATATTACCACCAATTTGGTCTTTGTAATAGAGCTTTCTCTAAAATTTTGACATAGAAAAAACACAATTTCTGTTTTGAGTTGTGATAATTCATTTGATTAAGTAAACAGTCCAGGGTGCGAGTTCCATTTTGGGTGGTGAATTTTCGTATACGTTTTAAATGAGTCTTAGTACCGTTGATTTACCCTTTTTTTATGTTTCTTTTTTTTAAATTGTAGAGTAGTAGGAAGTGTTTGCGCACTGAAAATTCCCAGTACTCGTTGGTAACACGTTTAGAGCACTTTTTATTCAGAAAAATTGTTCCAGTTCCCTGAGTGTTTCCTGAATGGTGCTTTAAACGTGTTCTGTTAAAATGAAAGAGTTCACTGAAATTCTCCCCAAATCTATACACATTGAGGGGAACATCTGAGAACAGATTGAAAAAACATTGGGGGCACACTTGCTAAATCCTTGCTTTATTTCGTGCAAATATAATTTCAACTGTTTGACTTAACAACCAGTCAATAGAACCTCCCAATATGATATTTCTGGAAATTTTGTTGTAATGAGTCGATGTCGGCTGGAGTCGTGAGTCCCGCCAAAAAGAACGGACTTCCGTGGTCGAAGACCGTCCGTCGCCCAACGGCGATTGACACCTGCCTTTCAAGATTTCTGTAAAATTAGCAGTAAAAATTATTGGTACTGAGTTCTATAAGGGCTCTACATCAGTGGTGCCCAACCTTTTCCTACCCCGAGGGCCGTACTTCATATTAAAATGATTATCGCTGGCCAGAACACATGTACAATTTTAAAATATGTAAAAAATTTCAAATATATAAAAATTTCCTAAATAACGAGGGAAAATAAGAAAAAAGAAATGAAATCAAATTGCGCAGTTATCATTCCATTGCTTCGTTTATTAAATGCATCTGCTTTCCAGAAACCAATTTCTGTATATTTTTCTCCAAATTGGTACCAATGTCATTAATCGCGCTTTTCGATTTGCAACGCGTAATAAAACAACGGTTCACACGGATACGCTTCGCGGGCTAGATGAGGCTTGCCGGCTGTGGGTCGGGTATTGCGTAATAAATACAAAATAAATATATTTTTTTTCGAAAAAACAGCTAAAAGCCAAGTTCCTCTTTATTTTGGAGCGAAAAAATATTGAAAATGACATCTTACTTGTGAAGTTTCATAAAGTGTTAACGAAATTAAGGCATAAGAATGAAAAAAAAATAAAAACACCATTGAGAAATGATATGTTGAACTGATCCGTGTGACGACAGCGTGTGTTTTCAATACGATTTTTCTTTAGGTTTTTTTTTTAATATTCAAAATGCAAATTGTTTTATTATTTTCCCCCGATGTCAGCGGATAAAAAAAAAAAAAAAAAAAAAGCTTTAGTTTTGTTGTTTGATGAGATATTAAGAAACCATCTCCTTATCCCCCCCCCCCTTCAAAAAAGTCATCATAAAAAAATTATTATGCTGTTTCAACATGTGACCATGTTGAAAATAAATGTTTTCTTGACTGATTCATGGAAACTTACATCAAAGTTCCACAAGAAAAAAAAACCCGTTAAAAACGATATTTTCTATCTTATCGGTGGATTGACTCCATGACCTTAGCGTTATTATTACGACGTTAAAACAAATTGAGGTAGTAAAACCTCTCCCGTGGGAAGTTATATATTTAAAAAAATAAAAATAAAAACTTTTTTTTTTCAAAAATTGCCATCCCGTGAATAATTAGTTTATTGTAATAATTCGTTTGATATAATTAGTGCCTTTAAGAACTAGTGTGTATGAGGAATTTGAAAATGTAAAAGCAAATTAAATGTATGTAATTAAATGACGCTACTGAATGATTGTCTAAATTCGGAGGAAAATATTAAAATCTAAAGTTAAAAACGAAATCTAACTAGTAACACTAATTTAATTTATGAAATGAAGAATGTGCCTAAAGATCGGAAAAATACATTACGTTTAATCTGTTTCAATCTAAAAACTTCCAACATAATCCTTCAGACAATTTTTGCTTAAAAGATGTTCAGCACCAATTTCCGTTTCTATTTGACAAAAATACTTTGATCTCTCCAAACGAATTAGCACTAATCAATGTATAAAGCGCTTCTTAGTAACTCATGTGCGAAAAAGATTATTTTTTATTATGATACAAACTATATCATTAAGAAAACTTTACAGATATAATATGTGAGTAAAGGAATTTTTCTTGTGATTTTATTGCGTTAGAGATTGCTGGAAAAATTAGAAAGAAATATAAAGACAGCAATAAAATGCCAGATTTTCAGCACAGACTACATGTTTTTCTTTCGTTGATAGAAATAGCAACAAAAAAGAATATATTCAAAGAAATCACTGATAGTTAAATACTGATATTAATTGAGACATAAATCTAGTTACTTTATCTTTTATTTGTTGACTACCGTTTTTTTAGAATACATAAATTAACAACAACGATTTAAAACCACGAATTAGCAAAAATGAAATGCAGACAAATGGGTCAGGGTAGCTAGGAACCTGTTTTTCAATGCCGAATTAAAAAGCAAAAATGTTTGTGAATGTTAGGACATATGAGGCAGCGAGACGCAAAGAGATATAAGTGCCTAAATTAAAAATTTGAAGATAACCACTACAAATTAAAGGTGAATCTTTCCAGTGTTTTGGGGCAAGAAATAGTAGTACTAGTAACCTTGGTAGGTACAGCTCTACATCATGATTGAAAAGCCATTTCAATGAAAACTTCCTTCGGACCGGAACTTTGAACGCGTTTTTCTCAAAACTTGAAAATATCCACTTGCATCCATTTGCTTCTCACTGCTTCATATGACAAAAGCTTTTTATAAGATTAATAAAAAGTAGTATAGGAACTTATTAAAGTATTAAAATTAAATTTAGAAAGAAAAAAAACACACAGCAAGTTTAGTAAAAGGCAATTGTTTCTCTTAAAATACAATTGGTTCCATTTGAATCTGCCAACTTGTGTCTCAGAATCCAAATAAAAAATATCCTTCATTTTATTTCTCTCTTTAAGAATCTTGTGTGACATTTCTTTTTTTATTTTCTTGAAATTAAAGTACCACGTAATGTATTTTAGTTTAGTATTTGAGGAAGTTCCTACCCACATATTGTAATAATTTGCTCATTCCCTCACCAAAAGTGACCATGAAGCAACTGTTTATCTACGAGATAATGATGCCAGTTCAGAATTTTACTTTTACTGCAGCAACAATCGTTACTAGATAATCTTCCTTTTTATATAACTGCTGCAAAGTAGGAATGTACTGAGGAACTCAAACAAAGCAGTACCAAGTTTGTCAGGAAAAATAATCACTTGATATGAGTAATACTCGTTTTCCTTAATTAATTCAATACTTCATTTCCTTTTTAACTCGCTTCTCCTTAAAATCTGAATAAGTCATTTCGTAATTTAACATGTTTCTTACTACTGAATAAGCATTTTAACTTGTTTCCCTTAAGTATCTAAATGAATCATTTCGCATTTTATTACAATTACCCTGCAATGCATTTTCGTTTAGTAGGTGAGAATGCTCATATACGCACATCGTAATAATTTGCCACACCATCAACATTTGTAGCCGCGAAGCAACAGTTTCTCTTTTAGCAAATTAAGTCAGTAGTCTTTAAACGACAGTTTTTACTAATATGTAATAGCTAAAACAAGGTATACAAATGCATTCAGAATTCAAATTATGAAGTACCATTTTCTAAGAAAAAAATATATATTGTATTTAACATCCCATTTGGATTCATTTTACTTGAAAAAGGGCATCTATGTTTGTCATTTGTTTCTCATAAGCATCTGAGTGTGACGCTTAATTTTGAACTAACTTCTTTTAAATTCGTTTTTTTAAATAATTACTCTAAAGCATTTTCGTTTTGCAGATGAGGAAATATATGCTCACACATCGCGTTGTTATGCCACACCTGCAACAAAAAAGGAACCACAATGCAACAGTTTATCTCCTAGCAAATTATTTCAGCGATTTTAGAATTCCAGTTTTATTGCAGCAAAAATCTCTACTAGAAAGTTTTCACTAACATGTAATGGCACTGAACCATCTACTTTCGGTCATCGGGACCATCAGAGAGATACTGATGGATTTTTCATCGTATTTCCGCCCATACCGCAAGTCTTGATCTGTTTCTACGGAGAAGTAACGTTACTTCCAGATTATCACCATTACGGGCGGACATTCTTAAAACAAATTTTTTTGAGGTCTACAGTCGCCATTACTGGTCACAGAATTGGTCTTCCCCTTATTGCGGTTTTAGTAAAACACGTATAATTTACGTCAATTTGTAGAAAGCGTTAATGTAACAGCAAAATTTTAATGTATATTTACAGGTAAGTACTGTTATGCGTGACATTTTGTTTTTCAAGATTTACACATACTTTCGTTAAATTTGAAAATGTCCCGCCTGTGACTAAGAGATGATTCTTTTTTTTTTTTTGCTTCAACGGTGATATGTTTTGCGAGAAAAAGGCAAAACAAAAACAGATTCATGACAGTGTCTCTCGATATTAGTGGCGTACGGTGGAAGAGTCAAAAACTTCTTAAAACTTTTAATTCGTAGGTAATGTAGAGAGCAGTACACGCGATAAGCAAATCAGTTAGCGACTTTTACAACTTGGAACTTATGCGGGAGTTAGGATTCAGTATCCAACTGAAATTTATTCCTTATTGCAAACACAAAAACGCCGCTTCACGAAAAATCTTTCTTTGCCAATGCTTGATTACAATAACCCATGTTTATCTTGTTTTCAACTGGCTATATTTAGACTCGTCTAAGGCCGAACGCCATCAATCTTACGTTGCACTATATTGATGTACGCTTGTCACTTAACTTGAAACATAATTTTCGGCTTCAAGTTTGTCAAGCTGTCGTCAAATGTTAGTTATCCTATGACGTCACTTCCGTGATTTTACTAACACTGTCAGCTTCTTTAACTTTAAGATTTGTGAATTTAGATTTTTTTTTCATTCGAAATAAATTCCTTAGAACAAGTAAGTATCAAATAAATGTAATATTTGATAGAATTGCATTCAATTGACAATGAATGTAACATCAAAACCCTAATTGTATAAACTCGAAACTAAAGGCAAAATAAGCATTTTTCCCAGTAATTAGTACAAATTAATTTTTTTCTATAGTTCAAAAAGAAATAATAACATTGTAAATTATAATAGATTGTAATAAACTAATATCGCATGATGAAAGAACTTTCAATTTTAGTTTTAATTCAACTCTAATTCATTAGAAGTATAGCAGTTAAACAAAAGACAAAACAAAAAGTAAGCAACAAACCAAGGGAAGCCTTACAACAGTTTAAAATATAAAGAAAATTATCTTTCCTAGCTTTAAATATCTGATTCACTCTTTATTATTTCGAAATCGATCATTTGACAATGAACATTGCAAAAGCGCTTATTATACGATATTTTAATAATTTACTGAACATAATTCAACATAAACTAAGAAGAAAAAGGCAGGTAACTTTTGCTTAACCTGTAAAATATCTCACATGCATTTTAATAAGACAAAAAGGCTTATATCACTTAAAATAAAAATTCATTTTTAAAAACGTTGAATGAAAAAAAAAAAAAATTAAACGAACAAAGAAAATAAAATACGTAACCATGGTTTCCATAGGCTGCAAAAACAAATAAATAGACGGTAAATAACTAAAAAACAAATAAAAAGCTTTGTGCCGAGAAGAATATAAAAATCAACAACGGTTTTTTTAACAGTTAGCAGATAACTGCAGATTACTGCTAAACATATAATCAAAAGATGAAAATTTTAATTATATCACTATTGGAGCAGTCTAAAAACAGTTCAAGAATTTCATTTGTCCACATATGAGCAAAAATGGCAACGATTCAAATAGTTCATTTAGATCGGAGGTTGAAAAACTTCTAAGGGGGGTATTTTGTTTCGAGTTCCAGTGAAACTTAATCGGGACGATGCGTCTACTGCTCCAAGTACTAAGATCCATTTTAGGGTTCTCAAACTGAATTTCAAATTTAAAGAAAAAACTATTCATCGATTTTTTTTTATTAAACGGTCTAAAAATCTTCGCAGAACTAACCAGCACAAACTGTAAAAGTTTCAACGCAATCGTTCCGGTATATATATATATATATATATATATATATATATATATATATATATATATAATATATCATCTGTTAGGTAATCAAAAACACCGAAAAACATGAAGAAATAAACATGTATACAAACTAAAAATTAAAACAAATCCAGTATTTTTCAGTGCAAGATATCCATTCAATTACTAATTGTTAATAAAACGTACGAAACATGAATTACGATAACGCAAGCGAGCATATATATGCGACAACTATTATATTGAATCGCAATTAAATACATTCTTATTTGCTAGTATTACGGCATTACATTTAAGGTCGAAAACAAACTCTAACCGATTAAATAAATACGTTTCTTTGTGTTATTAAATAACTAGTTACAGCCAAAGAAATGCCTGTCTTTCTTTAACGTAGATAGCAAATGGTTTTTATTCGCAGTTGCACAATGCTTTTACTCGTGCAAGAAAGATGTAAGGAAAATACTTATTTGAACGAAGCAAATAAAAAACACTGTGCATTACTTTTTATAGCTCGTGTTTAGCTTTGATGTTGGTGATTGCTTTCACTAATGACATTTTCGCAATATGTTTAGAACTTGTAGGTTGTAAATTTAGATACACAAATAAACGATATAGAATGTAGCAAATATTTAGCAATACAAATAATTTCTACTTTTGTTCAAATTCGTTTGTTTGCAGACAATAAATATTTTAACACAAAAAAAAATGATTTTTTAAAAATCTATTAAGAATGGTTAATAATAAAACCCAGCTTTTTTATGCACGGCCCTTATTATTGGAACTTTGCTTTATAGAAGTTAAATGTAGTGATAGTGATAAACACATTTGTATGATAAGATGTTTTTAAACGATTGTTAAATGTGAGCGCCATTCATATATATATATATATATATATATATATATATATATATATATATATATATATATATATAAAGTTTATTGTGTAAGTTAAATGGACAAACTTAAATTCGTTTTTATGAGATAAAATGCGCTAACACAGTTCTATCTGAAACAGATCTATTGAAATGCAGTTTGGTGTAAAAATAAGGTGTGTTATTTTGAAGCGAACTGGAACATGGAGTTTTGAGCGAGATTTCTTTGTGCTATTTTGCATTTTTAGTTCGCAACTTAAAACCTTATTGCAAAGAAACGACTACTCCACTTTTTAAAATCTTCCAGAAATAACAATAGAAAGTTTAAACATTTAGCTTTTACTCATTCAGCCAGAGTTATGAAATACTAAAAGAAAAATGTTTAGATGATAGACAGTGTACTATGGTAAATATTATCTTGTAGACAAAATTTCAGGTTTGCAAACGAAAAAAAATCAATGCGTTATGACACATTCAATGTACCGGGCATATATTTTGAAAAAAAAAAAAAGATGCATAAAAGTTCATTGTAAACTGTTCTCCAAATAATAATAAAGCATAATATGCCCATTAGAAATAATTAGTAAACTATTATATATTTTTATCAAATCAGAAATGAAACCTTGTCTTTACGACAAGAAACCATGGTTAGGAAAATGAGCCAGTATTAATCTTTCCAAATATATATTTGTTAGTGTTGTCAATCCCAAAATCATTTTTGGCATAAATAACAATTAGAAGAATGCAAAAAGTGACTATAAATAGGCAAGTAAGTTAATCGGTTGAGGCAGTGAGAAGCAAATGGATGTAAATGCACTAGTTAAAGGGCGTTAGTACCCTCTATACAGTCAATGTTAATTTGCACATGTTCATGTACCTTTTTCTGAAAATCTATTAAAGATACAATTCTGAAATTTTTTCTATACCTTAAGTAGACTCTTTTCTCTACTGAAGTAAAATTTTACAGAAAGAAAGCTTAGTTTTTTTTTCTTTTTTAATTCTGATGTGTAAGTCACTGTATTTTTTTCAAAAAATGCCATTTTGCAAACACAAAATCAGCTCTATAAAGAAATATTTTTCGAATATGAGAAAAAATGTACTTCAGTATATGCAGTTAGATGTATGGAATAGGTGGTAAAAATTTCAAAGCCTAACACACTTTAATTTCTGAGAGAAAGGAGCATTTAGTTTCAAAAATACCATTTCGAGATATTGCGACTTAAAGGGGAAAATCATACCTCATCAGAATAGGTTTTACATTTTTTAAAGCTTATTTTGACTTACTTCTAATATGAGCACGATCAAGAAAATTGTATCATTAAAAAGTATTGAAACAGAGTTTCAAAATATGTAAAAATTAAAAAATCGAATTTTTGAAAGTATTTAGGGTACTGACTCCCCTTAAAGTTTCGAGAAAATTGCGTATAAAGCTCAGATACTAGGAAGACTTTAATTTAAAAAAAATCTAAAGCATGCTGTAGAGCAGCAGCTACAAAGACTACAATTACTATTCCTTGCCCCAAAGCAGAGGAGAGGTTTTCCTACACTGTAAACAAATTCCGAAACGTTACTGGTTATCTCCATGGAACGTTTCGGGATTTCAGAGGTTTTCACCTATTTCCCCGTAAAATCAAGTATCTTCGCAAAAAAGCTTCCTGAATTGCTAAAAGATGCACGAATGCAGACATTTCACTGGTGTGAAAGATATTTTTTGCTACCAGTTTAAAGAATGACTGAGAATGTTTATAAGGTGTATCGGCTTCAGTTTGATTACGTCCCGTCCAGATTGACTGAACTCCCAATGGGAGCAACTAAGTCACTGGATAGCTGCAGCCTTGGCCATGGTCGAGGTAATGCTTCTAGACCTTTCTTTGTAAACCCAGCATTTCAGGAAGGTTACTCACTTGTATCGGAAAACGTTCCTGGTTTTGTAAGAAATGTTACTGGTTGAAATTGGGCACATCAGCTGCCTATTATTTTCCAGGAACGTTTCTGAATAGTTTTTACAGTTTATCATTTGTACTGGTAATCTACAAATTTTTAATTTTGTTACTTACATCCCTTTGCTTCTCATTACCACAATTGTTTAAATGATTTGCAATTGCTTAAAGCTCATGTCCCGTGCACCGGGCACAGGGTCTGAAGGGGTACAGAGTTTGTCTTTAAATTTGATGCCATTTTAGAATGTTCCTCTAAAAACATATCTCAATGATATGTTAACAAAATATAATGTGAATATATAGGAGCTGTTCCATTCTTGCTCAAAATGCAAGTAATAATCTAAAGATTGTTTGACTGTAATATCCCAATCGGTTAGACACAAGGCTCGTGACTATAGCGTCGAAGATCGATACCGGCGGGTAGAAGACCTACTGAGTATGCTCATGGTGAGTGACGCATATCAAGTTCAGTTTGGTCACAAAGTCATCCAAGTTCCTATTCCAAATCAATACCTCGGATGGTGCTGAACCAGGCGTTGTTCGTCTTCTGTTGCGGATCAAAGTTTTCGAAATGTTAATAAATCGCTCTTCTATCTATTGTGGGCTGTCTTAACTAAATCGGATTACCATCTAGACGGTGCTCTGTAAACGGATCATCTGACTCAAAACGGGTAGCATTGTCTAGTCGGACTCGGATCCCTGAGTAGTTTAACTTTCTCCGAACATAACATGAACTCATTATAAGTCTTGGGATAAATAACAATTTAGAAAAAAAAATAAAACAAGAAATTGGCAAAGTTTTACGTCCTTTTTTCCTGAAACGTAGCCTGTTAAATCTGCATTCCTTTAATATTTTATGTAAAATTGGTTGGAGATGTCTCTTGCTTGTACAAAAGTAAAGATTTTTTTTTTGTTTCATGTTTCAATATTATATAAAACATACAACCGGCAAAAAGTGAGGCTGCCCCACTTAACGTTTTTCTACATTATATAAAACTTAATGCTTCGGGGAGGGGGAGGTATGAAGATTTTTTTTTTTTTTTTTACAAAAACAGTTTCATCAGGTTCTTCTGCTAGTACATAGCACATCGCTTTCCTTAAATAATTGATTTGCATTTACTTCAAACGTTGCATTGCAGAAATTCTTTCTCTTCCTTTTTTTTCTTTCAATAATTTTCTCAGACACTTCTATTTTTTTACGCACTAAGTATTGATTTTATTGACTATTCTTGTCAATTCCAATGAAGATTAAGTAAATTGGAAAGACACGTTTCAAGAAGTTAGTTTTTCGTCATTTAACTGTCGCATTAAAAGGATTCGTGGAACTGCTGATCTGTGAAATTCCTGCATTACAGTCTAATCAACTAAACTAAAAACATATCGCCTAAAACCCTGTGAGATGAGTGTCTTGAAATGCATTGTTTTCTATATCTGAATGGTTCTTTGTTCATTCTTGTCTTAGAATGTTTACAATATTCAAAACTTCTAATAAGTGTGAGAGAAAAATGAGCGAACTCCACTCATGCTTCAGAGTTTTTCTTTAATTATTTTTGTGATGTATACACTAATTAACCTTTTGTAATGATACTTTATGTAAAAAAAAAGATGAATAAAAATTGCCATGTTTTAGATTTTCATTATTTTTTTCAAAGATGTATACACTGTAATCAAACATTTGTCATAGGTCATAATGTGTGCAAAAAACGAAGACATCTGAATGTATTTCTCGCGTTTCAACACGATAAGAAACGAAAAAGAAAGCAAACACAGAAGATTTTAAGTCTATGGTAGAACAATTTTATTCTATGTCGTTATCGTATTACAATAAAGTAACTTTTAATTTTTTTCACTTTACTATCCTGAAGCAAAAAAATTAACAAAATGATGAAATTTATTCATCATGAAATGAAGGCGTATTATAGTTTGTAAATCACTAAATATGATTAAATCTTACATAAAACAAATTTCGTTAAGCATCAGCAAATTATTTACTAAATATTTGCACATGAATTTGGCAGAGAATATTAGACTTGATGAACTAGGAACTACACAAAAGAAAACTTATCAAGTATCAGTAAAAAAATAATTAAGTATTGTACAAGAAATTTCCAGGGAATACGCTTGATAAATGAGGAGTTGGAAAAGCTGAAATTTATCAAGAAACAGCAAAAAATAAATAAATAAATAAATAAAAAATCATCAAGTTAGTTTTCCAAGAAATGGGAAGCGAATACACTTCATCAATTAGTACTTACGCAAAATAAAAAAAAATATATCTAGTTTCAGAAAAAAAAGAATGAATATTGCACAAGAAGTGTGCAGCAAATCCGCTTGATAAATAAAGATTTGTAAAATACTCAAATATCCACGTATAAAACCAAATGTTAAATTTTTTTTGCATAATGAAAATCTATACGAAAAATTGCTTCGCTTAAAAAAATATATATAATACAAATATATCCTCTGACCGAGAATTTTGGAACAAAAAAAAAGTTACTTGAATGTAATTATTCCTTCCAAATTTATTACGTGAGGATGGGACATACATACAACACAGAGACGTACATTTTCTCATCTTGAAACCAAACGTTATTTATTCTTCTATATATGGATCATTCTCCAGAAAACGTAACTTTTGAACGCAAATATTTTTCAATTTCGTTTTACTTTTTTTTTCATTCTTGCATGAAAGTATTACCTACTAGAAGTAGCCTAAAACAATGGCCTTAGTTAAGTTACAATTATTTAACTCATAAATAAATAAATATATATATATATATATATATAATGCCTTGTTCACGGGGGAAAAAAAATTAATATTTAAAAATCGAGGCAAGATTAATATCAAAGTAGTACTTTTGTTAATTGTGCAAACAATCAACTGTTTTAATGATTAGTGGGAGTATAATATTAAGCTCTTTTAATTAAAATACAGCTTAATTAGTAGTTTCAAATGTATGTCAAAAATAAGTATTTAGTAAATTTGAGTATATATTGGCATTTTATAATTTTGGGGTAGAATGTCTATTATTGATGTATTTCCTCTCAATCATTTATTTTCACCTCAGAAATATTGACATTGATAAGGACTGTCACGGAGGTGAGGAATTTTTCATTAATATAGGCCTAAAAGATACATTTTTCAGGGAAATTTTTTTTCGTCGTTGCTACAATCTGCACATGTTAAGCATATGAAAACATGTGTTCACTTCTTTTTTTTTAACATAAATTTGCATCCCTGAAATTCAAGTTAACGGAGGTGAAAAGTCAAAATAACCACACTAAGATTTTAAAGCAAAATCTATCTTCTTGTTTTTCGACAAAAATCTCACAACTTCATTTATGGCTGAAAATTAACAAGGGGGCTCTCTTGCATCATGGAAAATAAAATTTGATGCCATTACTGCCATGTGTTAATGAGGAATGGCATTTTATGTTTAGATAACGGAGGGGAGAATTTATTGTGTGACATGACTCTTTATCCTACTAAAACGAACTAAAACACAATAATAAAAATTTAACTATACTTAAACAATTAGTGTTTGAGATAAGGTGAAAGGAATAATAAATAAATAAGTACATACTTTTAATTTAATAAATAATTAAGCAACATAAACAGTCACACAAGGTGTGTGACATGCTACGGAAGTGAAAATTCACATATTGTGAACCAAAAATATACTAAAATAAAAATTATTTTAAAAAAGTTGTTGGCAGGTTTAAAAAAATATATTTTTGATGAAATTAAAAAGCATTGTTAAATGAATTGTTTCTTAAATTTTTTTTTGTAAAAGGCATGTGACAGAAAAGTTACACTTTTTGAAGAATGACCCATATATTTAATAATTTAATTGTTTTTTTTTTTTTTTCATTTTTTGCATTTAGTTAATCGAAAAGTAAATACGGGCATGTGTAGCGTTCTTGGAGTTTCTGTGAATGAAAGATGTTTTCAGGAATCGAACTGTTCCCAAAAACGTTTTTTGGAGGCAGAATTAACAGACAGACAGATAGACAAACAAACTGACCATCAAGTGCAACTCTTAACCCTAATTTCAAAATTTTACTTTTCAAGCATTTTTTTGAACGATTATTATTCTAAATTTATAAAAGATTTTATCTGTATCGTTTTACAAAATATTACTTTGTTCACAAAGTATCCCATTTGTTCTACTTTATTATAATTATTACTGTTATATTATTATTCTGGCATTTCTTTTAACTTAATAAAAATATTTATAACAATCATACCGTGGACATTCATGGCGGAACATTGAGATTAGAGAAACTAGAAACTTTAAGACAAACATAAAAAATAGTAGAATATCATTTCGTTTTTCTGTTTCTGGATTCTGAATCTAGTGCCTATTTCTTTTCGGTTTATTTCATTTTCAGAGTAAAAAATGACTCATTCTTTACTAGGAAACTGCGCATGTACTAGTAATTTTCTATCTGTTATCATATGTCATGTTTTTTAAAATTACTTTTAAATAGAATCAATAGTGCTGATTCAGATCCTGTTTATTTTGCAGGCCCTGAAAAGAAAACATGAATATACTAATAAGCTAAAAGTTCCTCTAATATTTAGCCTGTCACACTACAAAAATATATATATATATATATATATATACTACAGCAAAAAATTGCAGATAATGCACAATGCAACATACAGCAAAGCACTGCTAATAACTTCTACTGTAATTTTCATAAGCTGTGGTTTTGGACAGTGTTGTGAATATTACGGCATAGTACTGTAAAATCCACAAGGTGTTATTTCTAAAACCTTTGCGAACATTATAACACACTGCCGTTTAACTATGCATAAATTTGCTAAAGCGATTCTAATTGGTTGCATGGCTCAAGGTGTAATGCGGGGAAACATGAAAAAGGTGAAAATTATTCAATTATTTTGAAATTCGGCTGTAAATATAAGTAGCTTGTCCTGACGGATAATCACACAAAACTACTACTATCCATTGAAAACTCAGTTTTACGTAGGGGAGGCCCGCCTATATTGGACCCTTAAGAACAAGAGGCCCGTGTCGCTAAATGTGAAGCAAAACAAAAATAAAAAATAGGGTATCTAAAGCCAAATTCAATTGGGAACCGCCATAGGTACTTACATTTTGTGTAAATATAATTTTGTAGTAATAATTTAAAAAAAAAATAGTTTTGACTTTGTTGCAAAAGTCCAATTAAGGAATATGTGCGTCTATATTGAACCATGCGCTTCTTAAACTGGGACGTAACAGTAAATGATATAATAACTTGCATTTGAACTGTAGTCTTTTTACAGGATTTGCAATAGAATTTCCTTTGCTTTGGGCTAACTTGGCACAGTGTTGATGAACCCACTGATGGTTTTTCAAACACTAAATCATGCTTTGCACTTAATCTCTATGGAAAATATTGCATGTCTAGTTGTTTTGTGTGTTTTTTTGCTCCTTCTTTTGCGGCCTTTTTTGTTCTGTGTCCTTTTTCTGTTGCGATGACGTTAGAACGTTTGCCGAAGTAGGTTTCCTTCTTCTGCCTTGCATTTTTTATGCAAAGGTAATATGTGTGCCCCCTTAACAAAATCATCGCATTGAAACCTAGCGACCCTATTTACCACAGCAATTACACACACAGGACATTTTGTAAATCAAAACCTCCAAAGCCTGGAATAGGCAATTTGCTGTTGTCAAAGACCTTTCATTAATGGCCTAGGCCATTCATTAATGGCCTTTAGAGTCCCTTGTGTCCATCTTGGTGGAAATATATGTTCCTCTTCCGCTTGGTTTGAAACAGGAGCATTGAATAGCGGTATGCCTGACCTAGTACCCTCCATAACATGTAAACTTTTACAGAATGAAAGTGAGATAATTGTTGGTCTGGAAGTAGCAACATCTATTGATGTTCTAAATTACTTAAAATATGAAACGTATGAATATTTTTACACAAAAATGAGAAAATCCGCAATTTTTCCTTCGAAACTCAAAATAGGGGGCCCTAGGGGCACGGGTTAATATTTATGGATTGACTTAAAATTTTGCAAAGATCCTTTATTTGTATAATGGAACAAACTGAAGGGGCGTCGCGTAAAATATCTACAACTTCAAAAATAAGGACCACTCTAATATATATATATATATATATATATATATATATATATATATATATAGAGAGAGAGAGAGAGAGAGAGAGAGAGAGAGAGATGCATAAGAAGAAAAATAAAATATTAGTTAAGAAAAATTGAACTGAACGTTTAGTTACTGACGTTTTCAATTTATGCGCACAGCTGTGGAAATTTCAAACTTCAAACAAAATTAACAACGGAATATTTTATCTTTTTATTTCTCTGAGTTAAATTACGATTCTTGAAATCGATAACGTAAATATGTGACGCATGAATGAAATATGAGTGTTTCTTCTTTTTATTCCGTAAATGCATTTCATGCCAGAAGAATTAGGAGGACATTAAAAAAAGGAGACATATAAGAAAGTGAGGACTATTTCAGAAATTATTAAGCAGCTTACTTTAAAATTAACTTGTTACGAGGTGCTCTTCTTAATATAAAATGAATTAAATAAAAATTTAATTGTTTAGACATTTTGGAGAATTTTTCTGCAAAATGGTACGAACTAGAGTCACATGGTTCTTTGTCCAATTTACTACATATTTCAAAATTTAAATTTTACAACGTCCTTATCCTAGATGTTGGAAATGAAGGAATTTAAACAACAAGACTCAATGTCCCCAAAATAATTTAGCGTTGATGTAAAAATTAGTATTTGAACTTCTACTTAGCAAAAATTGCAGTCCTTATGTGTTATAACCGATGATATCTTTTTTGTTTGCATATTTTCTGTATTTAGGAGGTAAAGTACACTAAGTCACAAGGTGAAAGTTATACTAAAGATCAGTTGAAAATCTGTCATTTGTGTTTATTTGATTAGATATCTTGTTATTTATGGGCTTTTAAAATGAAAATGTGTTTATCTAAATATTACTGCTTTAAGCGTCTGATTAGAGTAAACAAGTATGGGGGTAAGATGGTCTTAAATCTTATTTTTGAAAAAAATGAACATTTTGCGTTTTACTTCCCAGGTACGAACATACTTTTTTTAAAAAGACAAATGATTGAGAAGGGGGAAAAGTATTATGCAAATGAAAAAAGGGTACTGCTTACACGATTTCTGATCAAGAGCGATAATAATTTGAGGTGTTAATAAAAGATGGTGAAAACTTGATAAATCATAATTTATCGTTCATTCCTGAGCGATAAAAAAAAGAAAAAAGAAAACATTTCACGATGCAAAAAATATCGATATTTCTATTTTAGTGCTTGGTCTTTTATTTTACATCGTCTGAAACAGAGACAAAATGAATCACTCTAAGTGTCGCAATTTCGTGAATTTTATTGCTTACTATTCAACCCATTTCCTGATATACTACAAGAGAAAATAGAGCGAAAAAGAGAGAAAAGAAATAACTGCAAATGATTACGTGAATCAGTGAGGTAAAATTTTGCGCCTAGTTACAACAATAAAAGAAAAAGCAGTTGATTGAAAGACTTGATTTTTTTAGCATTATGCTACGTTTCTGTTTTTTCTTACGCTCTTATCTTTTAAAACATCGTGATGTCCCTCTAATTATAAGAGATAGAGTTAGATCCAATAATTTCACTCTTTAGTCGTAAAAGCTTGTTGATGGTGATGTATTATTCCCGTATTATTCTTTCTTTCACTCTCATTTCCCCGCACCAGATTTGACATAAAATGGAAATACTCATTTAAGGGAAAAACTCGTTTTATTCGGTAACTTCAAATTGGAATTCATTTAGAATATTTTACGGAATCATTTTCCTTAGTAATGTTTCGTTTGTTCCAAATATAATTTATCACTGACAGCATTTTTTCAATTGTTTTTGTTTTCTTTTCTTCATAAAAGTTAAATGCATTATGAAAAAAAAATATATTAATAAACAATTCTTCAAAATGTTTTGGATTTAAAATTATGCTTCATTGTGCGTATTAAATCTAAAATAAAATGAACTTATGCTTAGTCCTCTTTTTTTAATCGTTAATTCAACATACATTACAAGCGCAAAAATAAGATTAATAAACTATTTTTTAAATGCATTAGTGCTTTATATTTATTCTTAATTAGATAGATGAAATTTAAATGTATTTTTTTTTATGCAAAGTTATTGAGAAAACAGCTTGAAGTAACTAATTAAGAACATTTTAGGGTTGATTCAAAAGCAGGTTGTTAAATAATTATGATAAACATTACTTCATAAATGTCATTATGTACATTTTTAAAATAATAAATATAAAATAGTAAATCTCGTCAGTTTAACGTAACATGTAAATTATGAAAGTACCCAACATAAAAAGTTGCTAAAGTTATGGCACGTGGATGCTGATAACTAGAAAATGAAAATATAAAAATACTATTATGCTCCCTTGAAAACTTGCTATTTTTGACATTGGAGTTTCGGTACCTTCACCTTTTCACTATATGTAAGTTTTATATTCAAAATGTAGTTTCTAACTGTCCTGCTCTTAAATAAAATTTTCACGTTCGTTCAAACATTTATTTCCAAGGTATAGCGATTTAATTAACGAATAACCTCTTTACCCCACCAGACCCTATGCCTTGAAACATTAGAAGGAATATGGCCGATTACTTACTAGTTAGATAAAAATGTGGAAAGTACGCACCAAGAAGCTTTTATTTTCATACAATCCATCTTGTATAAGAGGACATAATGCATATTCGTCCATAAACTCTGTACCTCAGAGTCAGATGAATGTAAGTCACAATATTATAATTTTACGGCAGAGAGGATACACTTTATTCTGGTTCATGCAAAGGATGGGATGAGCGCTCTTTGAACCCTGTTTAAAAAATTAAAAGAATATTGTTTCAAAAATTATGTTCACATGACTCGATGTAGAATAGGCTTCTACGTACAATGCACTAATAAACAAAAAATCGCAATTTTGGGACTTGCGTCTTTCTGGCTCTGAGGTACAGATCTATGCTCTACTATTAACTCAAAATGAAAACAAAGTAATGATAATTACATTTGAAATAAACATTTATGTTAATCAAATGTAAATTGTATTTTTACGTTATTATTATGGACAGATGAGTAAAATAGATGCAAGATATTTTACAGTAGTTAATCACTATAAAATTAATAAAACATAACATAGAATAAATTACATTTTATAATCCATTAAAGTTCTAAGAAATAGAATAAGTAAAGTGCCGAAACTAAAAGACAAGTTGCTTCTAGTAAACAATATTAACATTTCTCTAATGTAGAGAAATGTTTTTGAAAAAGATGAAATTTTCAAGAGGTTAGAGACGCGAGACTTTCCTTTCAAAAAACTGTAACATATTCTACATTAGTTGAACAAAATAAAATTAATAACATCTAACATTGAATTCCATTTATATTTAATTGGTGCTAAGTTAAAATGCAAGTAAAATCTAAAACTGAAAATAATGCACAAAATGCAATTTGTTTCTAGTAAGCGAGAACAAATAATTTCTTAATAACTAGATATTTCATAACCATGAAACTTTCAGTGGTCAATTAATCCAGACATTTCTCAAAAAGAACTCTGTGACTGTCAGAAACAATAGGCGTTAATATGATTGTATAATGTATTCCATATGGATTGGAAGTACAATCAAGCAATTTGATAGTTAGTAAAAGAAAGACAATTCATATAAATGTATATCAATAGATGTAACGTTTCCTAAATTAGTTAAGCATTGTAAAATTATTAAAATTTAGCATAGAAAAAATTACATTTATATTTCAATGAAAGGCGAAGAGATAGAGCAAGTAAAATCCTACACAGAAAACAATTCATAAAACACAATTTGTTCCTAGTAAGCGAGAACAATAATTTTCTAATAGCTACAGATATTTGAGAGCCATGAAATTTTCAGAGGTCAGTGGCGCCAGACATTTCTCAAGAAGAGCTGTGCGGCTGTCAGAAGCAGTAGGCGTTAGCTCATGAAATTTTATTAAGACGACCAGTTTGCGGCTGTCACGACTTGTTCTCGATCCTTCCTTTTCTTGTCGTTGCTCCCCAGTCTTTTTGCCCACTCTAGTTCAATAATAAATTTGTCATGTCGCTGTAAGGATTGGGTTTTTTTTTTAAATTACGTTAATCGAATGGACGCTGTTTCCAGCCTCTTTTTCTCTAAGACACAAATCAAAAAAGTACATTCTTTAGGATATGCGATCTGCGAATATAATGTAAGTTTTTTAACTAATGCTTAGCCTTGATTTTTTAATTAAAATTTTTAAAGTCACTAAGCTATTAACATTTTTTGCTTCTTTCTGACTATTATTAAAGTATATTCAGTAAATTACCGCCCATTAGCCAGAGCTAAAGCAGAAATACGTAAAATACACCGCCAGCTCAGTCATTTCCAGCCGAGGACTGCAGTTTCGTGCTTATTAGCACTCATCAGCCCGGCATATCGCGTTCAATCTTCGAGTTGAACTGAACCATTGCTTCGGTCACTCGTCTGGTCTGCTAATTCTATATTAGCTACCAGTTTCTTTCGCACTCTTGGCTTCCTTAAGAGATTTTCCATCTCCAGCTCAGTCACTTTCCTATGCCGGGCTGATGAGTGCTAATAAGCACGAAACTGCAGTCCTCGGCTGGAAATGACTGAGCTGGCGGTGTATTTCACGTATTATTAAAGTAGTTTAAAGTTTTAACGAAACACAAAGTTCCTTTCGAACGCGTATACACAGTAAGGGGGTTATGAAAAAGGGAAATATTATAATGAAATTTATCGACAAATTGAGTATTTTACATACATCTGTTTTTTTTTCTCCAAAGTTTTTCTTTCTAAATATTTTTTCAATAATGCATAACTTTGACGAAATAATAAAGAATTGGAAGTACTTTTCCGAAGCGCATTCATCGTTCCTCAAATCTTTCTAAAAAAAAAGAGGAATGTTGATAAATTTATCAGAAAAATTCGTCTTTGCCCTGCATGAAATAAAACACGTTTCAGTTCCTACTTAAAGTAATAAATGTCATAAAAATAAGCACCTTGGATAATCGATGTCAAAAGACTTTACATAGTGCTTATTGTACCACACTTACGGTCATTTCATTTACGTATTGAAACATTTGATACCATGCAATACCACGTTCTTGAAAATTGCAACTAATTTTTGGAAGGACGCCGTGAAGGATGTTTACGTGATTATATAGGATTAAATTGAAATAAAATGATGCACTCTAGAAAAGTCAAACTTGAATTTAAAAGTTTCACTTTATTTCTCGCTACAATCATGATCGATGCACTGTCCGTTCATTTAGGTTAAATTTAAAATGATTCAGAGAATATCTTCTTATGCTAAAAACTTTTAACATAACTACAGTTGGTTCTCTGTTTAACGACGCTCTAACGACTTTCTCTATTTAAAGATTACTTTTTACGCTCCTGCACCCTCCACGGTAGATCTAGAATAATTCTGTTTAAGGACGCATTCAACTAAAGGACGATTTTTGTGGTCCCTTGACAGTCTTTAAATCGAAAATAACTGTATTTATAAATGCCACGTTTTTTCTGGCTAACAAAACTGGCGGTTTATTTGCGGCATCCCACACGTTCAAAAATAGTTTTTTTTTTTTTTTTTTTTTTTGAGCAATGACATTGCTTATTTCTCTCATTTGCTCATTTGACTGTTTTTGGCGTCCTATATGATTGTATTCCCCCCCCCTCCTCTCTCTGCAGCACCACCTTCAACCGGCCCCTCCCGATGCTACTCCTCCAGCGAAAACCATCTCCAGGTTGCGTGCATACACACACACACAAACCTACATGCACACACACTTACCCACACACTCATGCCTGCACACAAACACAAACACGCACGCCTACATACACACACACACACACACACACACACACACACACACACACACACACACTCGTGATTGCGAAAAATATAATTTGAATTCAAAATGTCAAAATTCTTTTTTTTTTTTGTGATGATAAACTGAATGTAGATAAATAAACACATTATACTACATTTTACTACTTTACAATCGCAAAACTTCTTTTCTAAACATTCCTATTTCGTTTTAAACCCTCCCTTCCAATGACATAAAACCTTCCATGGTCACCGAAACCTGACTACTTAAAACCTAGTAGCACTTACTAGTTATTAGATCCACGCTATTTAAAAAACTTCTCCATTCCTCCTCAATACATTTTTGAAGTAATCTAGCTTGATCTGTTTCAGGTAATCTGTGCACCATTTGATGCCGTATGTATGAAAACCATCTGTATTAATAAGCAATCCCTTGTTACGCTTAATAGAATCTCTGCTTTAAAGAACATCCCACTTATAGTCCAGTCAATAGATACATTTTACCTTGCAAAAAATGGGGTCAAAGATTTTATTTTTTTAATTTGTACATATTGGTGCCGACATGGAAAAACCAAGTTATCCAACACGAAAGACCCCGAGAAAACTTTTGGGGGCCGAAAAACCACAAAAATTTATGACTTTTTTTGTTTTTTCCAAAATATCTCCAAAATGGTTCAACTTAGAAAAAAGTTTTAAATGTAAAGTTTAAAGAACATAAAATTTCCTACAACTTTTGTATTTACAACTTTTTTGTAGCACAAATAACAAGCTTGCTATAGCTCTTTGAAAATAGGCAGTTTTCCTCCACTCCGAAAAAAAAAGCTTTCACACCGAAAGCAAGGCGTCATAATTATTAGAACTTGAATAGAAACTTTAGTATCAGAGAGTTTATCGACAGTTAGAGTAGTTTGAGTTTCTTGCTCCCCCCCCCCGTTGGACACAGAGTAGCAATTCTGTCTGACAGATAAGTTCCCACTAGACTCCAAAAACAAACGATGTATTATGAAACTGAAATACATATATACACATTCATTTAAAGCACATACGACGATGCAATAATAAAAAAAACCTTCCCCACTACCTCACGAACTAACCTTTCCGATCTGACAGAGGTAGTCTTCATCAGAATCCAATAATAGATGATATATTGCTGTTTGTAACTGGATTACGCAATATATACATTCATTTGAGGGATATAATTCGTACATTCTAGTCTAATTATTGCAAACAAAGATGCGATTTTTAAATATTAATGTGAAGGAATAAATATTAGGCAGCTAATAAGCAAACAATCAACACAGTCTTGCATCCTATGCTCTGATACAATAATAATAATAAACCCTCCCCCTCCGCTCACGAACTAATATTTCTAGTCTGACAGAAATAATCTTCAGTCAGACTCCAATAACATATGATTTATATTGCAGTTTGTAATTGAATTACATAATCTTCTCATTCATTTAAAGCACATAATTCGTACCATCTATTCTATTACAAGCGAAAATGCAATATTCGAATATAAATGTGAATGAATAAATATTAGGGTGATAATAAGCAAACAATAGACATAATAATGCATAAATAAAGGTACAATAGTAATACGTAAAGAACACTTTGAAAAAATTCTGCAGAAACTGACTTTTTGAGGCATGAAAAACCCAAAAGAATTACCTTCCAAAATGAAAATTCAACTGTAGAAGCTTAATACATACATTTAAATTACAGAGAGATTCATTCAACCTTAAAGCAAATAGAGAAAGAACAAAATACGCTGTTTATCTTCTTCGAAGCCGTTTTGAAGGTCCAGGTTCTCCCGGTTCAGAATCTGTAGGGGGTAGAAAGAAGCTTTGGTCCTTTAATTGTTCATCTCCTTGTTGCGGTAATTCCAAAAGCTCCTGGAACAAATCATCTTCTTCAGCAGTCTCATCCAAAGATGAAATTTCTGCATCATTTTCACAATTTGTGCCACAGCAGTGTTTGCACGTGCTGGAGCATTTTAAACCTGCCTTGTGACAAGAACAGGCTCCAGTACAATTTTTCTTGCAGGTACAAGGTACAATACAAGGTAGATTCTGAGGAATTGATTGTCTTTTCGTGTCAACATGCATTAGACCTTGCGTTCTGCGTTCCCAACCCCATTTCTCTGGATCAATTATGTTGCCCAACCAACTTTGAATTTGGTGGTAGAACCGATATGAGTGATAACGTCCAGCATCCCCCCCTCCCCGCACGTTGGAGGTAGCCCTGCAAGATTTATCTTAGCCCTGTATACTAGTTTTATTAAAAGATTAAATTGTAAAGTATCCAAAGATAGGTTCAAATACTTTACGTCACCTGTGTATAATATTTGCAAAATGTTTTCTCCAGCTGCAGCTAAGGCATCATGATGACAGATTGGGTCCATAAATACTTCAATAGCTTCCTCAGTTTCAGGAGTTTTTTTTTTTTTTTTTGACTATTTTGTACAACTTAATTTTTCCTTGACCAAAGATTGTCGATCAAAACAGAAAGATATAGTATTTTTATAGGTTTTATTTTTCAATTTTTACGCTATTGTTTGTTTCATGAGTATATATAGTGACATTTTTGTCAACAAAGTTTTCGAACTTCTTATTACCAAACGAAATTTATGTGAATTCGGTATAAATTAATTCTTTTAAGTGATGAATACTTTTAAGATACCGAAGTAACAATAAGAAACTGTTAATCTGAATAATGATTTATGCTGCGGATTAAAATAGTTGAGGTTTAGGTGCTGTGACGACATGACAAGAATGTTTAAATTCTATTAATAACGATAAAAGTAACAATATTTTAAATAAAAAAAAAACAAACAAAAAAAAAATTTTTCACACTTGGCTCATATAAATTTAGTAAATATGTATAATGGGGAAAAATTTGTAAAATCATATCAATAAAATTAGTTTTAAAAAAATCGTTTAAGTTATAATTTTCATGGAATTTCCCAAGATATTTAATGAAAAATAGTTCTTGCACTGAATTCTTTGTAATTGTCATCCAACGAAGCCAGTATTTTAGCTTCGAAAGGAGTATATAATTTGTTTTTGTGGAAGCGAAATTCATCTTTTAGTGATAAATAGAAGGAAAAAAGACACTTTCGTTCGAAAATCAGCTTAACAACGTGCTTCAAAATCAACAACGAGGCCGTGCTAGCCGTGCCCCCGACCGTCGGCTTTGCCTTTCCTGTAAACAATATCACATGACCAAAATCCACCAATGAGAGTGGCTTTTACATCTAGGGAGAAAAAAATCAGCGGTCTGGGTGACTCGCTGTTGGGTAATAACAACTGTGAGTAACCTCGCGGTTTGAGTTAGCCCTGGGTTCACCTACTCGGCAGTTACCCTTCCTCAACTCGCGCTGGTTAATACGAGCGTTAGTCAAGTGTATGCGGGGCAAATTGGATGGGGCAAAGTGAAATATAGTCCATTTTATTTACTTATTCAATCTTTCATTAAAAAAAATAACGTATTAGTTAATTAGTTGTTCCATTCACATTCCTTCATTTAGAAGTCCCCTTATTTGTTCATTCATTCACTTATTTTATGCTTTATTCGCTATTTTATTCATTTATTTGATTTTTCTCGTGTATAAACTTATACATTTATTCATTTGTGTATTATTTCATTTTATTTTCATTTCCTCATTTATTCTTTTATTTAATTATTTATTCTATCAAAAATATCTTTAACAATCGAATAGAAAGTATTTCTTTAGAAAAATATTTTATTTTTCACTTTGCCCCAAGGGGAAAAAAAGGAAAGAATTCCACCTTTTTTTAAAAGTGCAAATTTACTGTCAAAAATTAAAGAAAAAATGTTTAAGTGAAAGATTTATTATAATATATAGTGTTCTTTCTTTATGTACCGTAATTTTCAAAACGAATTTCCAATTTGTTCATTTTGAGAAAAGTAAGTGATCTTAACCATTTCACTTTGCCCCACATTCTCCTACTAGTTTTAATCATTTTCAGAACTATTCAATGTGGAAAATGTGCCAAGATTTAGTTTTTTATAACTCAAAGCAATGAAAAATAATGTACACAACTGTATCCAAAAATGCACACAACACCGGAGGGGGGTAGGCAGCAACAGGAAACAGAAAGGGTGCCAATGTTCTGCCATAGGGTTCCATTTTTCACCGCTGTGCACGCTGGGTTAAGGGTGCCAGTTTTTCACTCGTGTTAAGGGTGCAATTTCAGCATCATATAAAGTGTCGCTGATGAACAAGCTTTTCACCCTTGCAAGGTGCTAAATGCAACTTGTAATTTGAACAGTGTACGTGTTTACGTCTCTTCATAGATTTCTGTTGTCCACTGATTCCGGATAAATAAGTGAAAGTATAGAGCAACTCTTGGTTTTAAAAACACTTTTCAAATGTGAAATTACAATATCAAGAGAGTGTGAAGTTGTCATATCAGTTACAGGAGCAATATTGTTAAGATTTATAAAAGTGAGATGATTGAAAAGCCGACAAAAAATTCAAAATGAACAAAATGAGTACTCAATGTGCATTGACTAATACATTGATTAATTTTTAATCATTTCCGTCGTTTTTTTTTTTTTTTTTTTAACTTGCACATCCATCTCGACAAAGTCGCCCATGCAATGGTTATGACGCTAAGCTTTCTTTCTTGATGTTGCAATTTTACTCTTCAGGGGCATAATTCGCGTATGATGACATCAACTGTAGAAATTTCACTTAAACTTGATGGAGACCCAACAAATCAGAACTGCTTATTCTAGAATTATCTACAATGTTTTTTTATTTCATTAAAATCTACAATTTAAAAAAATATATATAAGTATAGAGAAAAAACACTCGATTTGTTTCAGCATTAAGATCCTCTTCATGCTTTTCTTTAAAAATAATGCACAAAATATACGCACTCCTAGTAATAATTCCTTGAAAAACTTAAAACTATAAAAAAAAGTTCCTGCTCATGAAATAACAATTCTTATTGTCAAGACCTTCAAAGACAATGTCTTTGACACTCAAGCTGTTGCGAATAAAATATAACTTGTATTACTTTATTTGAAATTCAACGGAGAAGTCTAAATATATGCAGATGACTTTCTGATGCTATAGCATTTGACTTTTAAATATATCATTTAAATTCTTTTGATAAGGAACTTGAAAACCAGTTTTTCATGTTTTTTGAGTAAATGTTCCGTGAGCAAGATTAGATGTAGTCACTATTTAAAACATATTGTGTATACTTTTATTTAATGCGTGCATTAGTTCGTGTATACATTTTTACGTAAATATATCTGCTATCGCTTTTCTTTCACCCATATTTGTAATATTAAAAATTATTGTTAAATATATATACATACTTTATATTAAATATACTTCTGTTTGCGAAAATTGCAACACCTTGAAGGAAGCATCATAGTTGAATGAAATTTAATACACAGTTGGGTGGTAATGGTACAAATAAATGATTATATTTTCAAACGAAACAAACAATAAAAATAATAGAAATTAGTATTGTGCGTGGCCACCGCACGCCGCAGTAAGAACTGCTACACGATTCGGCATGGAGTGAAACAAAGTTTGAATATCTGCCTGTGGAAGATTATTCCATATTGTTCGTATGCGCAACCAAAGTTCGTCTGTCAAAGCAACAGGACGAGGATCACGAGCGAGACGCCGCCCAACGAAATCCAACACATGTTCAATCGGTGACAAACGTAAGTCAAAAAATTCTGATTTTCGATTCATTAGTGCATTGTATGTAAAATTATATTCCGCACCGAGCCATATAACCGAAATTAAAAAATAAAAAATATTTGTAAATATTTACCAGTGTTAAAAGAGAGCGTATCCCATTCTTGATATGCGTCATACAAACTTTTTCCCTCGCTCCTGTAAAGTAGCGATTATGTGACTTACTTTACTGGTACGGGTTTCAGTCAGAAAAAGTTAAAAACATCATCGGAACTACATTTGTTTTGAGAAAGAGTAAAAAATAATTAATTTTCTATCTTAACATACCTGGTACAATTTCAGTGTTTTCAAATGAGAATCGGCTGATAAATACATGCTTTATAATTCAACAGTTGGGTGATTCTCCATAAACCTGACATTTAAAAAAATAAAAATGCTGAAAAAAAAACAGAAAACAAAAAATTATACTTAGTCTTTACTAGGAATTTATTAAAAGAAAAATAGATGGAACTCACTTTAACTGTGTTACACCCCCAAAGGAGGGGGTCAAATTTTCTTACAGCAAGAGACTGACAAGCAGCACCTGAAGAAGTACAAAATGAATGTCTTCATCGGTTACCTAAAATGTAACAATAGTAATAAAAAATAACTGAAGCCTAAATAAAAATGGTTATTAAACGACAAAACAAAATTTATGTAAAACCTTCCTTAACTAACAACCCCAATTTCTTCGAGTACAAGTCCCATATAGGTTTTTCCATAAAATTCACTCTGAATAGCTTACACTCCGAATAACGGTCATTCATTTCATCGAGAGAAAAAATCGATTGCCACATTAAAACGTTTTAGTATGATAAAATTTACAAAAGGAAAAGTTTCCTTCTCATTACCTGCAAAATGTTTTATGGTTCAGGAAATACAAACATAAAAAACGAAATGGGAATCAGCAATATTAATAACATATATTTTTACTTTTAACTTAAATCAACTACGAAATTTATAGCAACTTCACTTACCTATTCGAACAACATTTAGATAGACAAATGTCTAAACAATAAATCTCGTTTGGAACGTTTTGTCTGAACAACAACGAAAAAAATATTAAATAAATAGAATTATTCCATTGTCACATTTTGTATTTATCATTTGCAGAATTTTACTATATTTTTTTCAATCAATTTTATTTTCCAACTAATACACTGGAAAAAAATATCCTTCTATTCTACGGGATTCGTTATCAGTAATTGAGAAATAATGCTAGGAAAGTGATTTTTTGCAACAGGAGTAGGACACTTTTTTAGGACAGAAGTATGACTATTTTTTAGAACGGAATATGACATTTTTTCCATACAATTTGCCTGTTACGTATGATCAGGATTATATTTATATATATATATAAGGTAAATAATGTTATTTTTCTATTCTAACTTCTTAATTCAACCACGCACTATGAGTAGATTTAAAAAGTTTCTTTTGTGGAAAACAGAAAAACTGTGCAGGAGATTGACAGCGAAAATGTTACACACCCTATTCTTGAACTTCAAAATGTTAATGAGAACAGCAGACAAATCATATTAACAAAATACTCAAGTAATCCAATAAAATGGTAAGACTAAACAGTTTTATAGTACCGCAGATTAAAAATTCCTTTTTTACTTCCTTTTCCAAAAAAGGAAGTACTGTATTCGCGAAAAAATTTTCACTCGAAATTCGGCCTTAATTTCCATTTTGCTCACCCCCGAATTAATGTTGAGTTTTTTTTTTCGACCCAACCACACGTGGATATATGCCTAGAAACGTAGAGACACCCGACATATCCATTTTGACGACCCCCGAGTTAATTACAACGTATTTTCTCGTGACGTCCGTATGTCTGTGCGTATGTGCGTATGTGCGTATGTGTGTATGTGTGTATGTATGTCGCATAACTCAAAAACGGTATGTCCTAGAAAGTTGAAATTTGGCACGTAGACTCCTAGTGGGGTCTAGTTGTGCACCTTCTCTTTTGGTTGCATTGCGATGTTCCTAAGGGGGTCTTTTGCCCTTTTTGTGCGGAAATCATTGTTAATTTCGATGTAAACTCAAGTGGTGTTATAATTTGTCGGACACTTGGCGATATATCGCCAGTCTTTTGGTCGCCAAGTTTTGTCGCCAACTTGGCGACAAATTTGGCGATTTTTTTTATTTAATTTGGTTTCACTTTGTCCACTGTTGGTGATATTTAGAGAGTAAACAATTGAATCCCATTAAAATTGCCAAAAATGTGGAAATAACATTAAATTGGAGTAAAAGAAAGTCTTGTGATGCACACATCAGCTCGTTTTATCTATAATTTTGGAACTCATTCCTAGGACAGGAGAATGGCATCAAAACCTGGATGCAAAGTTTAAAACTATGTACCTTGATGATTTAAATAATTAAATTTATTTCAAGAATGCTATTTTGCACCTTTAAATATGCTTAATTTTGTACTACAAATTGAATTTGTGGAATGTTGATAAAAATTTTAAATAATTTAAGTCCATTTGAAAAACAGATGGGGACACGCTAAAAATGTGACTTTCTAGTCATTAAAAAAAAATTGAAGAAAAAACTAAATAAGTTATTGTTTTAATAAGAGTAGAATAACATGAGATAACTTATTTCTAACTATTAAAAACGAGCTGATGTGTGCATCACATGACTTTTATTCCTTGATCTTTTACTCCTATTTAATGTCATTTCCTCATTATTGGCAATTTTAATGTGATTCAATTGTTTACTCTATAATTATCACCAACAGTGGCCAAATTGAAACCAAATTTAAAATTAAAAAAAAATCGCCAAGGTGGCGACAAAACTTGGTGACCAAAAGACTGGCGATATATTGCCTAGTGTCCGACAAATTATAACACCACTTCAGTTTACATCGAAAATAACAATGATTTTCCCGCAAAAAAGGGCAAAAGATCCCCCTTAGAAACATTCGATTGAAACCAAAAGGGAAGGTGCACAACTAGACCCCACTAGGAGTCTACGTACCAAATTTCAACTTTCTAGGATATACTGTTTTTGAGTTATGCGAGATACATACACACATACACACATATGCACATACGCACATACATACGTATATACGGACGTCACGAGAAAATTAGTTTGAATTAACTCAGGGGTCGTCAAAATGGATATTTCGAGTGTCTGTAGGTTCGTAGGCATATATCCACGTGTGGTCGGGTCGAAACAAAAAAACTCAACATTCATTCGGGGGTGAGAAAAATGAAAATTAAGGCCGATTTTTGAGTGAAATTTTTTTCGCGAATACAATACTTCCTTTTTTGTAAAAGGAAGTAAAAATGAAAACACTTTCTGGATTAAACAATTTTTTTGTTCGGCTACTGGGACATAATATTGTTAGGATTTTGGAGAATTTATAGTCATTGCCTACAGCATTTTTAATTACAATTATTTTACGGTAAATGACTCGCCCCTAGATGATAATTGCTAGGATAACGAGCGCAATAATTTAAGGACTTGCTTTAGTGACAAATCTTCTTTTGATCTTCGAGGCCTCCCGCTAATCTTGGGATTTGCTGGTTCGGACAACAACAGCGCTTCCTTTCTTTCACGTAATCAATAACGATACAAAGTTCGCGTTGACTTGTTTTCCAAATCATTCAAGCTTAGAGGAGAATTACAGCTTGACGTTACTGAACGTAAAGCGTATTGATCACGGCATCAAAAAAAGACAAACAGAAAAACTAGCTATAAAATTCTGTTCAATAGTAATGATTTTAGAAATCTGGCGATAAAACGTAAGCAAGCCCGAACTTGCTTTCAGTTTAAAAATCTGAGAATTTTTATTTCCTAAGAATCGTAAAAAGGCATCAGGATCCCGTGAATTCGGAGGATTTCTTTTCTTTTTCTTTTTTTTCTGAGAACGTTTTTCTATACATTTTATAGATTTCGTTAAAGCACTAACTTTTTATTTGTTTAAATATTAATAGTGCATTTTAGCAGCAGCCTGCAAATACTTACGGAATGTGTGCATTAAGTTTAGATAGATTGAATAAAATACTGATTTATTTAAAATTGTCAAGCGAATGTACGTCACATTTGTGTTAAAATTGAACACAAAATAATGTTTTAAGGTTTGCGATTGAGGAGAAAATTTTGAGCAGTTTGCAACTAAAAGAAAGAAAAATGTTGAGACGAAATGAGAAGAAATACTTAGTAATGATGATGAAAAGCCATTTCAATGCTAGAGGCAATTACCGAACTTTTACACTCTGCTTTTTGAAATTTGGACCAGTGACATTTTAAAGGACTCACGCATGGCATTAGAATACTTTTAAATAGTAGTAATAATTCTTACGTGTCTAGTGATCTAGTCTTTGCATTCTGCCCCATAAGGGCCAACTTTAATTAAATCATTGTCTTTAGTAGTAAAAAAAAAAACTTTTGGTTTTGTTTATTGTCGACATTGGTTTTGATACAGCATTTTCACATGTCATGTGTTGCCATAACATAAGGGATGGATTTATAGTATCTGTTGAAATTGTGGTCTTTTTTACATTAGTCAAACTATATGAGCGATTTCATTTTGCTCGAGAATATGTAGGGTATTTGTAATGTATTCCGCACTGTTGAAAATCCAGAAGAATGTTAATATGAAATATTACTTTAAAGGTCAGTGTTTACAGTACAGAAAGAAACTTCATTAAAAACTATTCTAAAAAAAAGTAAGGAATTGCAACACCAATTGGTACAACACACACTTTCGGTGCAAAATATATATAACTCTTTTCCCGTTCTCCTATAAATTCCAATTAAGTGTTGATTGTAGCTCGCCGTTCTTCAAAAAATAAGATGGTAGGTTCGCCTCTCGCTGCTTTTAGAATCACGTTATTTTTGTTTCAGCGCAACTAACCACAGTACGATTGCGCACTTACTGTATCTTCACAGTTTAAAAAAAAAAATACGGGAAAAGAGACAGAATTGCCATGATGGATGCCACTACTTTTTGCCGCAAATTTTCAGTTTTTTATTATTTTTTTACAATGAACTGGAATTAAGCTGTACTTTGGCTGTTTTCAGTCGTGTAAAAGGTACCCTGTTGCACAGAAATAAAATAAGTCATACTGTGCTATTAAGTCATTAGTATACTACATGGGTACTGAGAAAAAATTGAAAAAAAAATTATAATTTTTTGACAATTTTCTCTGAAGCACTACATTGCGGCTCTTTCCCGAATGTTCAGGGTAAGACGTTGCACTCGTGCAGGAGTTATGCCGCACCTGACACATGAACAGTTGACTTGATTTTCTTTGAACATACATTACTATATGATGATCCATTGTGCACTGTAAATACGATTCAGAAATGTTTCTGGAAAATAATGGGCAGCTGATGTGCTCAATTTCTGCCAGTAACATATCTTGAAAAGGGCCAGGAACGTTTTCCGCTAAAATTCAGCAACCTTTCTGAAATGATCCTGGAAGCCTCCTGAAAAAGTCAGAAATCTTCCCAGCCAGTCGTGTTTCTGGAACTGTAGGACAAACATTTGTAGTTATAATATAACTACTTGGCACCTTCCTGATTTATCACGGACGTTCCAAAAGCAGTATCGCAAACATAATCTAAAGCTGCGACAGAATTGCTAGCAAGTATCAAGAGCTTTGATCGCCTGCAATT
This sequence comes from Uloborus diversus, assembly GCF_026930045.1. NCBI lineage: Eukaryota > Metazoa > Arthropoda > Arachnida > Araneae > Uloboridae > Uloborus > Uloborus diversus. The sequence goes on from NC_072733.1 coordinate 6,984,231, forward strand.
CTTACAAGCCTAAGTAGCCCATAGACTTATTCGCTGCCTTTGCACTGTAAAAAAATTCTGAAACGTTACTGAATATTCCCGTGTACCGTTTCGAGATTTCTATGGTTTTTATCCACTTTCTGGGAAAATCAAGTATACTTGTCGAAAGTTTTCCTGAATTGCTACAAGTCGCACGAATTCAGACTTCTCACTGTTGTAAAAAAATATTTTTAAATCCCAGTTTAAAGATTGGCTGAGCGTATTTATAAAGTTTATCGACTTCAGTTCGATTACGGCCCGTCCAGACTGATAAGGCGTCCAAAGGGCGCAAATCAGTCTGTGGACTACGTAGATTTTTAAGAATTGCAGGTGAGTAAAATTCTTGACACTTACTTGCAATTCTGTCTTAGCTTTGGCTATGTTTGAAATACTGCTTTTGGAGCTTTCCTCGAAACGCAGTAAGGTGCCAAACTATTATAGTATACCCACCTAAGTTTATTCTAAGATTCTAGAGATACGACTGGTTTTACACGGGAAGAGTTCTGAATATTTTAGGAAGCTTCCAGGAGAATTTCAGTAAGGTTACTGAATTTTAGCGGAAAACATTCCTGGATTTTGTAAGATATGTTACTGGAAGAAACTGTGCACACCAGCTGCCCATTATTTTCCAGGAACATTTCTGAATCGTTTTTACAGTGTGGTAACTAACCAGTCAGGACGAGCCGTAATCGAACTGAAGTCGATAAACTTTATAAATACGCTCAGCCAATCTTTAAACTGGGAGCTAAAAATATTCTTCACAATAGTGAAAAGTCTGCATTAGTGCAACTTGTAGCAATTCAGGAACATTTTTGACTATGATACATAATTGTTCTTAGATGTGGATAAAAACCGTTGAAATCCCGAAACGTTACATGGCTCAGTAACGTTTCAGAATTTTTTTACAGTGTTTGAAGCTTCATCTAATAGAAAATATAACTCGCATTTATTTATTTATTTATTTATTTGATAATTTGTTTAAAATACTAAACATTTTCTCTACTTTTTTTTTTTCATTCTTATTATCAATAGCGGCTAAGAGAACAGCTGTTTTCTTAATAACGAACTTAGCAACGATCAGGTTACATCACAGAATAAGACATATTTCATTTAAGTACTTTGTAGGTGAAGATGCCGTTTCTGGATTCTACCAGCCGTAAATCTATTTGAGGCATGCTGTTTGTTACTATACTTAATGAATTTACCTTCTATTGACTTTTGTTTTTGGTTACGTCACTTAGATGTCCTTGAATACCTTAAACTAACGACTTGAAAGCTTGTTGTAGTTAAGAAAAATGAAAGACAAATTCATAATGCCGAAGCCAAACATTTACTCCAGTAATATACAAGTAAACAACAAAGTAATATAAGACATGGTAAAGTAAAGTTCAGTTTTAATAAAAGAATTATTTTGCAAAAAGAATCTGCAACATGTATATAGGAATGCGAAGAGACATGCATCCCATATTACACAATTTAAAAGTTGCACACCATAGTTCCCTGCATTTGTAAACTCAAATGGAGTATTCACGCAAACAATTCTCTACACAAGCTTTAGTTCGAAATCATGCATGGTTACTGTGTTTAGCATACACTGCAAAAAAATTCCGAAAAGTTACTGAGTATTTCCGTGTAACGTTTCCGGTTTTCACTGGTATCTATCCACTTCTTGGAAATATCAAGTATCGTTGTCAAAACGTTTCCTGAATTGCTACAAGGTGTCCGAATGCAGTTTCTCTCTGTTGTAAAAAGTATTTTAAGCTGCCAGTTTAAAGATTAACTGAGAGTATTTATAAGTATTTATAAGCTCGATTACCGCTCGTCCATGCTGATTACACTCTCAAAGGGAGTGATTAAGTATGGACTACGTAGCTTTGCAGGAATTGTAATCGAGTGAGATGTTTGGTACTTACTTGTAATTCTGGTTTAGCTTTGGCCACGTTTGCAATGCTGTTTATGGAACTGTCTCCATAAATCAGGAAGGTGGCTAGCTGTTATATTATCCCTACATAAGAACACTCTGAATCTCCAGAGGTACGACTGGCTTTAAACGGGAAGATTTTTTTTTTTTTTTTTTTTTTCGGAAGGTTAGTGAATTTTAGCGGAAAACGTTCCTGGATTTTGCGAGACATGTTTTTGGCAGAAGTTGGGCACACCAGCTGTTTATTATTTTCCAGGAACGTTTCTGAATCGCTTTTACAGTGTACATAAACTATTGTATTTAGGTGTGTTAAAGTTTTGACGGAGAAACTAGCATTGTGTAGAACACCTATGTCTTGAACGTCTGACTGCTTTCATTCTATAACTGCCAAAAATACAAGGGAAACTGCATGTAATCCGAGTGCAGAACCTCTTCCAGATTTACCCTTTTGCGCTATTATTATTATTATTATTATTATTATTAGCATTATTTAGAATTGCATGAGAAGATGTTTCTCTTGTAAGGGAGAGGAATACAAATTTGGAGCAATACATTGTGTGTTTTAAGTCATAATATTCAAGTGATAAAAACTATTAATTGACTGTTTAGAATCGATTTGAGTTTAAAAATATTATCTGCAACCAAAATAATAAATATATTTATCTATACCCTTTCTGACCAATATTATGTGCAATTTCTAATACATTAGTAAACAATATTGGTACTAGCCACGCAATTGTATCATTCCAACCGAACACTAATGTAAGATATACTTATATTCAGATATTGTCACGTATTCAATGGTGTAGCAATCGTTAGTAAGACAAATCTCCGTTTACTAATAGCCTCTTTGAACTTGATGGAGATTTTCCTAATCAATGCATCTTGTCTACTAATCACTACCAGTTCTCTGCCTGTAAATTAGCGTTACTACTGCAATTATCTGAGAGCTTTCGCAACGTTGCACATGTTATCGAAGTCATAGTTGCACCAGTAAGAGTTTTCCATGGTCAATAGAGGAAAACTGTCACTTAAATACATACCTAGTCATCACTAATCGCTAAAAAACCGGAATTCATTAATCAATGTACTTAGTGTTAGATTTAAAGTGAAGAATTCACACATAAATGAGTGAATGTTATCTTGTTTCACAGTTTTTCTTTAGACTTAAATTGTGTGTGAAACTCGTGTTTAATCAAGTTTCTTAATTTTATTTCTTTAAATAAACTCTGTAAAAGTTACTGTTCGGTGTTTTTAATAAATACAAAATATATAGGAAATGCGATTGTTATGGAGATATGAATAATAAGCTCGAATATGAACCTCATTGTAGTTTAAAAAAAAGCTTTAATCAAGAGCACTTCTTGGAAAATATGACAATTTTAATTTATTGCTTTATGAAGCTTAGATTGAGATAAATAATTAAAATAATGGAATTTCTAGAACTTAAAGTTGGTTCAGTTTTGTAAGTGGAGAGAACACCTAAATACTAAACTCTCTTTTATTTCCTCCTGTTTGTATTAAGACACTCAATTTTGAACATTGCATCTCTATGTGAGTAACTGGCAATGAAAAATTTGACTAAAATAAGACTTAAAAGAAAATATTTAGTGCTTTTTCGTGCAACATAGCCTATGGTATGCGAACGATAGTCACTAAATTCCAATTGAAAAACCTGGGTTGGATACATTTATGTATCACTTCGTTCTAGACAGGTAGATAAATGCTCCGGGACATGAATTTCTTATTTCAAAAAATATTTTGCAGCATGGCTAAAATAGAAACTATTGCAGCTTCTACTATACACACAAATATAAAACTTTATAAACAAATGAAAAAAAAAGAAATATATACATAGTATTTTTATACATATTGCATTTTTCTAAAAACAGTTTGTGACTGGATTATCCACGGACATTGTTTTACATGAGATAAAGGGACATATGATTGTGAAAGGGAAAAACATATAGGGGAAGGTCGGATAGTATCGGACACCTAAGCTATTTCAATCATAACACTTTTTGTTTTATTTGTAAAGAATTAGTTTTTACACTAAATTATGCTGTACTAAGTTACCTAACATAAATTGTAAACTTTAGTTAAAAAAACCATGGAGTCGTATTTTTTAAACAAGTTTTTGTCAAACTCTATTTTTGACCAATTTTAAATTTTGGAGTGTTGTATCGGACAAAACATTAAAATGTTGAAATAAAAAAAACAAAAACAAATTCAGAAATAACATTTTAATGTGCATAAAAATGAAACAAACTAAGTAGTTGGTTACTTAGGTTGGTTTACTTTAAGTCTGAAAATGAAAATAAGTAATATTTTTTAATAAAAGTTGAAAATATAGCCTATGGTTGGTTTAGGCTCCCCTAACTGAAACAAATTCATTTTAAACTTTGGAACACGAATCACATGTGTAGTAAAGACTGTCTAGTTGTAGCTCAGTACATTTTTCATGTGCCCAACCCTTACACGTTTGGCATTGGATCCAATCTTCTTCAAATGTCTCATTACAAATTATGCAGTGAGTCAGCTCTTCGTTTTTCTGCGACTCATCATCATACTTTAACTTTCTTTTAGTGTTTTCTTGGTTTTTCATTTTTGGTTGAACTATTTTTTGTTTCTTTGGTTTGGGTTTACCCCCTTTCTCCTCTCTCTCTCTTTTTTTTCTTTTTTTTTTGGCGCTTCTCTTCTCTCAATCTTTTTTTATCCTCTGCTAAATTTTAAACCTTTTTCCAACAAGTCCAAATTTTTCAATGGCTTATTTTATATTTGTTTCTCTCATCCGATTTATGTCGTGATTTTTCCATTTCAACCTGTTGGACAGAGAAAAACACCGTCTGTATTTTATTTTGGTGCCAGTAACTTAGTCCGATACAACCCGAAATTTGTTTGTCCGATACAACCCGACTGTAAAGCTACAGTTGTTTAACCATCACTAGGTTATTACTTAAGCAAGACACTTTTATGTCTCATAACACTTAGATTAATATACTATCAGTCTAAAGGTATAGCAACGAAACAATATAACTTACTCTATGTGTAAATATATGCCTCAGAAGTTAAGTTCGTGCACTGCAATTCTCTCAACAAACAAACAACTAGCTTTGCACACCAGAACGAACGGTTGATTTGAACCAATATGGCTTCTGTGGCTTTCTTCCCCAATACGGCACACTATGTTGACCCAGTACATGCTGCCCCTGACGGAGGAATTAAGAACAGCCCGCGTCCGATACTAAACGACCTTCCTCTACGGATATTTTTTGGATCACAGCTCTTAATATTGGAGCTGAGCCTTATTTCTTTATTTCAACGAATATCATTGATGCACTTTTTAAAATGTAGAGATCACCACTGTTGCCACCACGTTTAAAGTCTGAATGTTTGATTAGTTTCAACCACACACTCCTGGAACGGTAAAAGCGCCCGCTGTCAACCTATATAATGCAACTCGTCGCAAAGGATATTTTTATTCATGTCACTTTCATTTGTCACTCTCTCCTGTGAATGAGTATAATGACGTCACTGGTAATGATAAAAATATCGTAGTGCTACAAGTTTGGATACATACAGCGTAAAATTGATTTCGCTTGACTTATTTTAAATTTTTACAGTGAGTAGCTAAAGAATATTTTGGTAAACTTGTCTCATTCGTCCTGCAATTTCTGCTGGTAGTGTGTTTACTGTGTTTAATGATTTACTGCTATGGATATTCTAGCAATCCTGTATACATTTATAAAAACAAAATGCCGTGTTTTTACGAAAAAGGAGGATAACAGAATTAGGGTTGAAGCCTTTTCTGATTAAATGCCAGTCTAAGTTATAGTTAAAAAATAAGAAGAAAATAGCAATTAACAACAAACTTACAGGAAATGTATGAGCAGAACTTTTAATTGCTAAAAAAATAGTTAATTAATAACATTAAAAAAGGAAAAACATGTTTTAAAATCGTGCTCAAAATGTGACAAAACTCGAACCAATTGTTAGGCCAAAATCAATGCTTAAGTCAGTAAACCATTTTGCTTAACTATTGCAACTTTTTTCTTTTCAGAAAGTTTGCCCTTTCAAGTTTGCAAAAGGCTGCATTTAAATCGAAGAAAATGCTTTTGCAGCACAACATTGCAAGAATGCCAGTTTCGGAAGAAATATCGAGGTTTTTGTAATTACATATCACTGAATTTACAGAAAATAATTAATGAATGTTTCTCATTTATGTTCTTTGGTGTATAACAGCATTTATTTAATCCATAAAGCTATTCTTCAAACTGAATGGAGGGAATGGAGGTAATGTTTATTGATCATTTCGCATTGGAGTGGATCGTTTAATTGGAAATAATTTGCTTTTATGAGAGACGTCATACATATAAATCAAACCGGGACTTTTACGAGAAAAATACCGATAATGGGAAAAAGTATGACCGTAAATTGGGATCATTGCTGATAAAAAAGAAGCTCCTTTAGATGAACGGGAAAACAGATGAAATGATTTTTTAACTTAATAACTGAAATATTGATTTTCTTTAAAAATGAAGTTTGTTAATTCGGTTTACAGAAGTTTTTGTAATTACAATTAAACGTGAAAATGTCAAAAGACATTATAATGATGGGAACTTAAATTCACTTAACCCGTCACGTAAATTGCAATTCCTCTCTATTTTCAGTTTATTCTTAAGCTCTATGTACAGACTAATCTATAAAATGAACAAATGATGGGTAAACCCGTTTTCAGACAGAAAACGAGGAACCCTAGTTTGTGTTAATGAAATTTTTCTTACAACATCGTCTTACTCCAAAGAAAAGACCTCCATGAACTCTGAAAATACTCAAATCTATTTATGCACAATTCTTTCTTGAAAACAAATGATCTTTTTAAATTTATCTTATACTAGCTGTACCCGACGCGCGTTGCTACGTCAACAAAAAAAAAAATACATCATTATACTGATTTTCATGACAATCGGTTGAACGGGGCAGAAGTTGCTACTCTGCAGTGCCACCTGGCGGCGAGTGGCTTCAATGAGCATATTATGCACCTTCTCCGTGGAAAAATACATATATATAGAAATTTTCATAATAATCGGTCGAGGTATCAAGTGAAGCCGTGATTATACTCAAATTTTGTTCTCACGCAGCTTGCAAGATCAATCAATCGCTAAAAATATCAAATAGAAAAAGTTTTAAATCCCCTCGTTGCATGAAAAGCCATAAAACAGTAAAGAAATAATTTATTTGTTCAAACTCAAGAAAAATGGCAACAGCTAACTTCTTATCAATGAGATCTTTCACGCGAATTAATTTCTGCAGCCGATAATTTTATTCGTATTTATCCAATGGATTGTGACTTAAATTGGAATAAAAAAGGAACTATCGATCGGATTTTTTTCGAACTGGTCTATAAACATTCCCAGTACCAAAAATAACAAACGATGAAAGTTTCAGCCAAATCTGCCGAGTAATTTTTGAGCTCATGGATGACATACAGACAAACATTCATTTATATATATACAGATTCATTATTTATGCAGAAAAACTTGGAGCCGAAATTGTCTTTTTATCAATAAATATGCTTCATTTCTCTCACGCGCCAACAGAACTTCGTTTCTTTATTTTCAAAGCAGCATTTTTAATGCAATGAGTGGAAATTAGGCTATCTCAATCTCAAGTCCATGTTAGAACTGAATTTTGAGAAGAGTTGCTAAGAGCCAGTCTGGGCTAATCAAAGAATGTCATCAGCAAACGTATTAACCGCAAATGGCAAATAATCAAAATAGAAATAGTACGGGAAAGATTTGGCGAAAGGAATAGCAGAAAATTCATTACATCGCAAAAACTTGAAAGTTGTCTTACGCTGTGTTTCAGTCTTACTTTCTAGATTTTCCATTCATACTACAGGGTCCATTTTGAAAGTAATGAGCATAATGTTATTGTGACGCGACGATAGATGGCAGCACGGTAAAACTGGCTGGAAAATGTGGTGGGGGACATGCCCTTTCAATGCATCCGGTCGTCAGTTGAGTTCGAGCAGTGTGAGAGGAGATACGTGCCTCCGCTTGAAGTGTGTTTTCAACTTTTGTAACATGACACGATGGAGCGTTCACTTAAACAACGAAACGGCGTAAAGTTTTGCGTGAGGCTTGGAAAAAATGCAACCGAAACATTCCAGATGTTGCAAGAAGCCTTCAAGGACGATTGCATTTCAAGTCACAAAGCCTTCATCATTACCAATTTCCTGGCCCGGAGCAACACCCCGGTGATCCCTCACCCCCTTACAGTCCCGACTTAGCTCCATGTGACTTTTTTTTGTTTCCGCGACGCAAGAGAAAGATGAAAGGAAAACATTGGGAAACCGTGGAAAACATCCAATACCATGTTACAACGTTCCTGAGAGGCATTCCCTTCAAGGAGTTTCAGGGTGCCTTTCAGGCGTGGCTAACACGTCTCCGCAAGTGTATTGATGCAGGAGGAATGTATTTTGAAGAATATTGAACATTTGTACAAATTACGATCAATAAACAAATTTTGCCAGTAAATGCTCATTACTTTCATAATGGACCCTGTATAAATACAACCTTCTTAGTACTTTTCAGTGCACTGCAAATCTTTAGAAACTTTTTGAATACTACTTGCGCCCGGACACTGTTCCCCTCTTTTCGAACACTTTGATGAAGCACATAGTATCCACCAGTTTTCAAGATAATTTTAAAAACAACTATTTAGATCAGCACACGTTTTTAACACTTTCAGGAAAACATTTGCGAACATTTCTTTTAACTGAAACATATCTTCTTTTTAACCACTTAGTAGCACAATCTTATAGTTATATCAGTAGTTGTGTTGTTTGTTTCACAGGCACTTAGCTGTCAACACCGTCAGGAAATGGACGCTCTTCGATCAGGAATGAGAATCTTTTTACGGAATTCACAACAAAAACCTACAGCAATTCATTAAATCATAATTTCTTGTTGTATCATATTTAGAGATTCTACTGATTGATTGTTAAAGAATGTTACTCAGGTTATAAGTGCATGGCGAAAAAGCAATTTCACAAGTTTGACGAAATGTTTACCCAATCTGATGTCAAATGATCACTCAATCTGTTATCAAATGTGTTTAAAAGTTTATAGGTAGCAATAATCCTGAGCGGGGGACACATTTCAGTCCTATTCCTATTCTTATTTCAGAGTCACAACTGACTACAACTGTATTTTATGTCGAGGACTGCATACTAAGTGCCTTGCCTCCATTATTTTATATACCGATAGATAGCAGCACCATCACCGGATCGAACAGTTAATGAGAATTTAGAACTAGTCCAGGAGCTAATAGCTACCTAGTGCTAGCACCCCCAGAGGTATCATTTCACTTGGAGGACATTGAGACCACGAGCATATTTAACGTCGCCCAGTGCCCTTTAATGACGACGGTGGGTCTTCGACCATCGAGGTTCGAACTCAGGACCCTCCGGCCCCGAATCCGACACCCTACCGATCGGGCTACCACGGCCCACATTTCAGTCCTTTTTATTTTTAACGAAGCAAGTTTGGAAGTTCACAACACGTTTTAGGGCAGTTCCAGGCAGCATGCAAACTTTTTTCTAAATTAAAGGGTTCCAAACGTGTTTCTCATGTGTACTTTAAATGTGCAGTGTGGATTTGCGCATGATGTCTTCCGACAATAACTTTTGATTTGGAAACAACGTTCGAAAAGCGTTTTTGGTGGGCTTTTGAATTATCCTAGACCTATACTTTTGAAAGCTGCTGTTTAAATTGTTCTTTCAGCTAATTTTAAGAGGACCTGTGAAATTTGATTAGAGTAGAATATTAAAATGTTCTGAAGACGAAACAGGTATTCATTTGTATTTACTTAGTGTCTCTTTACTTACGAGCCCAGCGTTTATATCATTTGACACTTTCTAAAATATAATGCTTTATAGTTGGAATTTCATATCGCTTTTATTATTTTTTTTTACATGGAAAATGACATTTTTGCTTTCATAAGATTTTAAAAATTGTATTTTAAATTGTTTATTATACCAACTGAGGGACAAAATTTGATGTCGTAAGAAATTCAGCTTTGTCTACATTGCCACTCTTAGAATTGCATTATTATTTGAGAAAATATTGCTTAGTTTACACGATTATTTACTAATAGTCCTTACCTTTTGCCTTTCTTCAACCTGTTTTTTTAACTTGTTAAAAGCCTTTTAAAATACATTTAATGTTAATTCAAATTTTCAAATAATTTTGTTAAACTTTTCAGAATTGTTTCACATATTGCGTATTCTTTCTATGCTTCATTTAGTTCTAACTAATAGTGTAGGTGAGGTTGACTCAAAGCGAGTAGGTTTTTGAGGAACGCTCGAATATTTTAGTTTTTTGGCTTTTTATCGAAACAATTTTGATTTTATTTCATAGCAGGGTTATCGAACTATAAAATAAAAATTAATTCGTGCATTATTTTAAACCCGACATTTAATTATTATCAAGTATTACAGACACTTGAAAAACCCGCTTTGCCCTACCAGGGGGCCCAAAGCGGGTAAGCATAACTAAGTGTGATTTGGTACATTTTCCAATCAAATATGAAGTTTTAAATGATTAAATTAGTTGACTAGCTAAATGTCGTTATAAAATATATATAGAGTAGGGTAGACCGGGGCACGTTTGCGAGGATTTTTTTTAATGAATTTTCTAATTTTTATGTTTGAACCTAGGAAATTTTAGACATTGTGGTTTTATAAAACAATTAATGAAGTCAAAATTTGTATATTCAGTTGTTGCTCAGCTTGTATTTTTAGACGCAAAAAAATGTTTTTTGAGTCCAAGTCAGTTGCGTGAACTTGCCCCTAACACGGGACAAGTTTACGCATCGAGTGGGGCACGGTTGCGCACAATAAAAATGATACCAAGGAGTAAGTGGTATAGATATTTAACCAAATTTAAATGTTTTCTTTCTCTTCAAACACTTTGAAAATTGAAAAATCACAAATAATTAATTAAAGAACATTTTATAGGCTAAACTAAAATCATAGGGCATATTGCTAATTACAAACAGAAAATATGTAGTCATCTTCTTCCTCACTGTTAGATTTTACTAACAAAAATAAAGTATTTCTTTTCGTATACTTGTCATGGGACTGCGTTTTGACATGGAAGACATTGAACCCTGTTTTGTCCTTTTTTCGATTGGTTGTGTGTTTTCAAATAATAGATGCAAACACAATTTTCTACTTCGTAAACAGAATCATTCATCAATTTCCTTTTTACAGAGTGTGGTAACTTCTTCCCGGTCGCAGGTTTTGATTTCATATTTTTTTCTTTCATGACTTCTATTTCTGCTTTAACAGAAACTTGTAAATTTTAAAGTAATTTCTCCTTTTTCTTTTGTTCTACCCCCCTTTTTTTTGTAGCTTTTAAATGCTCTTGTTTGAGGGCTTCTTTATTCGGAGTATTAGTTAAGGGAAAAAAGGAGGATGCTCACAATCCTTTCCTGGTTCCTAAGCTTTGATCCTACTTTTTCAAATGGTCTCATTTGTGGTAGTCCATATGTGATGATGTGGAAGGCCTAGTGGGAGAAATACTTGGATTATCGATTAATTTTTTCATTATTTTGACATCTAATGTGGTTCTGTTAGTGTTTTGAACGTAATGTTTTACTATCTTTAAAATACAGAAAATGTATTACAGGCTGAATAGTGTATGAAGATAAAACTGAACAGGCATGAAGACAATACTATATGATTGTAAGCTATAAGATACGTTTATGTTACTAAATTAAAATAAATGGTGATTTTCAAAACTAAATAACCTGAAAATACTAAAGGTTTGAGACAGTACACAGCGAAAAAAGTGTCCGGGGACCGTTTAGAAGTAAAACAGAGTAGTAAGACAGTAAGAACGTGCGTAAATGTGCCTCGATGAAAATGCGTAAACGTGCCCCGTTGGCAGGTTTGAATTTATAACGTGCAAGAAAATTTGATAACTTTTCCGGCCATATTAATAAAACTCTCAAAAAAGGATACAATTCTGCTATTTTTTATGTATTTATTTGTTTTTAACAAAGTATTTTTTTTTTCAAAATAAGCTACCAAACGTTCAACACAAAATGTATTCAACTTGGTAGAAAACAGGTTTTCCTATCCGCATGCTAAAACGAAGCTCGACTGATGCTCAAAAACTTATGAGAAAATTTGCTATGGATTATCATCAATCTGGCATGACTGTTGGCTCTCAATTTATTATTCGTTTTGAAAGAAGGGCACTGCGTAAACGTACCCAATGCGTAAACGTGCCCCGTTCTACACTAAGTCCGGCAATCTCGCCCTACCTAAACAGACACTTTATTTAAAAAAATACGATGACGATAAATAAAAAATAATACCTCCTGCGCCTTTCAGCAAAGGAACAGATGATGTATAAAATTTATTATGACTTAAAACTGTTAATTAATTCTTTTATTGCAAAAATACAAAATTGCTACTTTGGGGCATATTACCTTGACAGTCAGACAATTTGTCCAACTACATCTGGTTAAATGCCGCATTTGAAGTAACAATACCAAACTTGGTAAAACAAGAAAAAGTACTAACAGTTAACTAAATGAATGCAAATCAATGTGAATCATAATACGAGCAACGGAATAATTGCTAATTTTCGCAAAAACAAAATTATTTATGCATTTCATTTATGTGTTCAAATGTTCGTAACATATAATAAATTTAGAAATTCGAAAAAAAAAAACTGCTGTGATTTTTAACATATTTCGACATTTTGAAAATTATTTTACTCAGTTGTGGATTTTAAAAAATTACTATGCATTTGTGCTAAACGCGGGCTATACAAAATTAAATTCCATTATGTTGCAAAATGTTACTTAATACAAATAGCTGTTGATAAAATAAAAAAAAAATAATGACAACTTCTTGGAACCACATTTAAATAATATACTTTTAGAAATGAAATCATCTGAAAGAAGCATGAAAATGATGCTATTTTTTTTCTTATTTAAGAGCTTTTAAACGGAGTGTACAGAAATACACCGACGTATACTATCCCAAATCACATCAACTCGGATTTACGAAGACTCTTAATTTTTATTACACGGCAAAGACAGAATGCATTCCACGAATGCTTTAGCGACTTTATTGTGCTTTAACACACAAATGACACCAGTTTAAATATGTTGTCAATTAGCTACTAGTAATATTTATTAACCAGATATCAAACGTTCATGTATCATTCTTTCGAACCTAAGCATCGGTAGCTACCAGTTTTTCGTAAGCGTCTCTTATATTTTTATACTCTTTGCTAAAAAACTATGACTATCATATGAATAGATGATGCAACGCTTAATCTGATCTCGTGACGAGTATTAACGCGCAATGTGCCAAATATTGGTCTCACTCGCAATTCTTAAATTTACGGTACTAACATTTGTTGATTGTAACGCTGATAAATGAATTGCAAATATTGTGTCCGACTTACGTAAATTTAAACTACACGCGCTCTCTCGAACCCGTCTATACTTTATTTTTGAGGAATTACTGCACTGTAAAAACGATTCAGAAACGTTCCTGAAAAATAATGGGCAGCTGATGTGCCCAATTTCTTCAAGTAGCATATCTTGGAAAAATCAGTAACGCTTTCCGCTAAAAGTCAGTAACCTTTCTGAAATTAACCTTGAAACTTTATGACGACGTGCGAAATCTGCCCTGTTAAAGCCAGTCATGTCTCTAGAACTTTCTAGAAAAATTAAGTAGGTTCAACATAATTGATTAGAACCTTCCTACTTGACCAAGAAGGCTCCATAAATATCAGAGCGACCACGGCTAAAGCTATGCAAGAAGGAACTAAGCATATCTCTTGCCAGCAATTCCCGCCTTGCAAAGCTGTAGCTATCCATTGACATTTTCGCTCTCCTTGGGAGCTTAGTCAGTTTGGACAGGCCATAAGCAACTTTCGGCCGATACACTTAATAAACACGCTCATTGAATCTTTAAACTGGTTGCTAAAAATATTTTCCACAACAGTGACAAGTCTGCACGCGTGCAACTTGTAGCGATTTAGGAAACTTTTTTGTGATGATACTTGTTTTTACGGGGAAATAGGTGAAAACGTGTGAAATCCCGAGACGATCCACGGAAATAGCTAGTAACGTTTCGGAATTTTTTTGCAGTGTGTTTATACAATTGAAAAGTAAGAGTAATGTTGCGACCCAATGGTTCCCCGCAAACCAGCCTACGGTTTCAGATGCAAAAAAAAAAAAATCTGAAATAGAAGGGTGCCAATAAAAAGCATTAAATCGGCCAGAAATTAGTTAGTTGATGGAGAAAAAACAAAAGTAATTAATTTTATCAACAATGAAACGAAGTAGTATTTTAAACATTCACTAAAATCGGATTACTGAAGTCGTTTATATTGTACTCATTAAGTGTTTGATCACAATGTGGATGGATAATATTGTCGACGGTTTAGGGGGGGGAGATCTTTTCCCCATGACCATCCCCTTGTATCCGATCCTAACAGGGGTTGCGACTCATAGGTTGGGGAACACCGATGATCCAATCTGGATTACCCAATCCAGAAAAATGTTCGTCTTAGTTTTCAGTTTTTCAAATATTTTGTAAGCTTTTTTTTTTTTTTTTTCAATGTTGTGACTAAATGTTCTCAAACATTTTTTATTTTACATTTAAAAATAAATAAAGATAGTTTTCGGATTTATATCAACACACGTAAATAATATTCAATGTGAGGTGTCAATTCATTAGTGGGGCAAATAATCTGTAATGAGGTGGGGCATATTACCTTTTTGTCAAGGTTAATCGATCCACCACCTCTGGTTCAAACATCAATCCAATTTCGCTCAATCAACGGTAAGAGCCTTTTTTATGATGTGCTCTTACTGTATAAACAGATAATTTAACTGAATATAGGAACACTAGTTGCTTTGACAAAAGTTCTTGAAAGTACTAACTTGGATCAAGCATTAAAAAGTGTCGCTCTTATCTTTAACTTTGCTGTAACGCTGTAATTACCCCTAAAAATTCACTAAAAATAGCTGTGGTGTATGCATAAAACTTCTTTATACACAAATACTCTAAAAAAATTTCGACACGGGCGCACCCTATTTCTGAAATCGTGAAATACTGTTACTGGGCAACTTATCTGATGGAGCATGATACCCCAACTTACTATAGGGGAAAGTTGCCGCAAATGAACCGGTTCCATGACTGGACTTCGAAGATATTTTCTCCACCAGAGATTTCTCAGGCACGAAATCAGTTTTAGTGTCTTCTTTTGTCTCAAAACTGTCCAATGCAGAATCGTCAAGGAGCTTGAATCAATACATCTCATTGGTAAACGTCCAAATAAGATTTCTGCTGTTCACTTACTAATGATTGACATTTACATTTTGTTTTTACATGGTTGAATATTACTGAACAACTAAATATGAACATTGATTTGAAAGAGTACATTTGCAAGTGCAATTTCCCATTTTTAAAGTTTCATAATGAATCGTCACAGCAGTGACAATTATGAGAACATTCAAAATGACGCAGGTTCTATCCTTTAACCGCTAGATGTTTCTATGAATGAACCAGCTAACAAAGTGAGTCATTCATGGAATTTTACAAATAGTCAAGCCCGCTTATTAGAATATCGGTTAAAAGAATATCCCGCTTAATGTAATATATTTTCAATGTACCAATTCATTGATCTCTATGATTTTAATCCCGTTTAATGGAATATCCCGTTAAGTAGAATAATTTTCCGAGGAAAATTGGCTATTCCATTAAGCGGGTTCGACTGTATTATTAAATTTTCAGCTCAATTATCTTTAATGAATGATCAATTTTTTTTAAAAAAGTGTGATAATGTTAAAAAATGGTTTTAATATAAGTTTTGGGGATTCCCCTCAGTTTTTATATTTTCAATTTAAAAGCTTGTGTAATCGTTTCAGTATCTGTTAAAATAAATTTTAAGACAGTTTTAAGTATATTTTTTGTTCAAGAAAAATACCAAAATTAATAAAACAAAGCCGGTGGATAATTGAGGGATAATCTTTGTGGATCAAAATTTTTGAATTGGGATGAAACAGGATTTGCATTTGTTCAAAAGAGGCTTCATGAAATTTTAGAAGAGTAAGTCACGAGTTAGAAAATATCAAGTGGTGAGCGAGATGTGGTGAAAACAGCTGCGTTGTGTGAGTCATGAGGAAGATTAATGTTTCTCCTGTGATAAAAAAATAAAATAAAACATTTTTTTTCTTTTTGAATAACTAACTATTATTTGTAGTGTTTGCTTTTCTCCTGTTATAACTATTTATATTTTACGGTTCGATTTTCTTATTTGAAAGTGTGATCCGTCGATGGAAACTCAATGGTCCATCCAAAGCAACTGGTTTCCATCAATGGACCACATGCTAAAATATTTCTTTTTAATTTATTCTTTGTTGAATACAATAACCATAAAAGTAAATATTTTTATTAAAGGAGAAATATACTGAGTAATTATTCCTACCGTCAATATAAAGTTTGATTCTGAACCACTTCCTAAAATAGGTCAAAAGTGTTATATGCTTCTTTGACGGCAACCTTCCCTTATATAAAAGTTATACTTATCCAATTTAAAGTCAGTCATTTGTTTATAAAATATAAAGAAATAACTGATTAAATTAATATACTAATTACTTGCTATCATTAAAAATAACTTTTTAAAGTTATACTCATCCATTTGAAATAGAAAATCTAAGTCAGCACATGTTTCAAGATATTATAAATAAATACTTGATTAAATCCTTTACAATTTTTCTTTTTCTTTTTTTTTTTTCGAGTTAAAAATGAAAAACACAAAAGTAGCATGATGATGGTAGTGAAAAGAGTTATTTTTTTTCCTTTTTGGCTCAAATATATATTTTTCTTTTTTTTTATTTCGTGAAGATCTTATCTGTTTCTTAATGGCAAAACAAGCATATAAAATGACAATGCAGTAAGATATGTAAATAATAAAAATGAATATACAAGCATTTCTTTTCATTTAAAATTGCGTATATTTGCTTATAATTCCCATTGTAATTATCAAGCGTAATTGAATACATTTTTTTTTCGCACTTGTGAATAAAATTTTACTCCATCTTTAATATAGCATGTAATTGCTGCTGCATTAAGCACTAAAATAAGTTTAGACATACTCAAACAAAACAACTCCGCGTTTGTTTTCTGCTAAAGCATGTTCTATCCCACAGCTTAGTATTTCGTAATGACTAAAATATAGGTAATACCAGAGACATAAGAAAATGGAAGGTACAAGTTTTGCGGAGAATTCTGGTTTGAGCCACATTATTCAGTGGAGGAATTCAATTAGTATAATGGTGTAGGATATTATGCTGTCACTTAGACGGATGGCAAGCTCCCTGTACAATCTAAGAATGGAAGGAAAATTAATGTCGATTAAATTTTACAATTTGTGTACTCCCTTTTGGCATAAATTTTATCTTCTTGAGACTGCGTATGGAGAAATTTCAGTCGTAAATGTCCTTTTTCCTATTGCTCGCTTTCTTTCGTTCTTTCTTTTGCTTTCTTTCTTTTTTTTTTGTAACAGAAATTGCAAAAGGGAATTTGAAGGAAACATTAAAATTTCCTAGTATATTTTTTAGCAGAAGCTGCAAAAAGTGTCATTCTAGTTTAAAATCATTATGTAACCGGTGGATAAACCAAAACTGCTAATCCACTATTACACGTAAATTTTATCACTAAAAGTTTTGTATTTCATGTGTTGTTTTTAAACTATGCAAATACCGTTATGAGTTTAATTTGCAGTCGCAATGAACTTAGATAAAATTGGTTACACTTCAACGAAAAAAGTTTAATTTCATATTTAGCAAATATTACATAGTTATGTCTCTGCTATAACGTATTTCAGACTTTCACCTAACCGACTAAGAGTTCATACAAAATATGTACTGTTTGCACACTAATCAATACATAACTTTTAAATTAAAGGTTAATTTCTATTAATTTGGTACCAAGACTAATGAAATATCTTCAAATTATTTAGCTATTGCATTTATGTGTGTGTGTGTGTCTTTACTTTTCAGAATATTTCTACACTTTTTCAGAAATTTAAAATTTAAAAAAAAATAAAAAAATAAATGAAAAATTCACAAGTTTCAAATTCCTTTTTTTTCAAACTTTGAATTTCCACTTAATTTTCAATCATTAGACATAATTACATTAATTTACGCATTCCACGCAATGTTTTATGAGATACTTTATTAAAAATGAATGAAAATGAAAAAAATATGTGAAACTTTCAGCAAATCTGGGGATTTTAACAACAAAAGAGTTGAATTTCAAATTTTACGTAACCATATTACTGAAATTCATGCATACAATGTGTAACTAGATATTGTCCAAATGCATTTCCAAAATTTCATTATGATCTGATAAACAGCGTGATGCATGGAACATTTTAAGTTTACGTTTTTGTGTAAATAGTGACAGCATTGCATACGAGTTGCAAAATATAACCTGAGGGGCGTGATCACGGATGCGCAAAACACAAAACTAACCCATTATTCATTAAATAATGCATGGAATGAAAAAATCTTGTTGCCCTGAATAAAACAGATGATATAGTGTTAAAAAAAGCTAAAAAATGTTTTCGATTTTTAGCACAATCTTCAGCATTTTCTGTATCTATCATCTCTAGTCTTAAACTTAAATCTACGTAAATAAAAAAGTTCCTGTTTAAACTTCTTAAAATTTAAAATAAACATTTCTTTAGAACAACGCATTAACGGAGGAAACTGAAGAAAATTGACTGTTACACATCGTTGGTAAAATTTGGAAGTTTAAAAAATAAATAAATAAATAAAAACATGGTACATGTTACTCTTTATACCCTGCTATTCCGTAATATCTACACTTCCTCTACGTTCCTTTAAGTTTCACGTTTAGTACCCGAAAGAATAACCTTGCCAAAACTGACGAAAAATATAATGCTTGAAAAGAGTTTTTTCTTTAAAAAACC
Source organism: Uloborus diversus (assembly GCF_026930045.1). Classification (NCBI taxonomy): domain Eukaryota; kingdom Metazoa; phylum Arthropoda; class Arachnida; order Araneae; family Uloboridae; genus Uloborus; species Uloborus diversus. Next base: position 7,003,209 of record NC_072733.1, read on the forward strand.
TCCGATAAAGTTCATCTGTGCTGAAAAAAATTAAGTAACTATATAAGTAAACACATTTGTTCTTCAGAGTAAAACGTTTTCGGGGAATTTGTACACATTACATAAAACATTTTTATCTATAATCAAAAATGTTTTTAACTATTGTACTTGAGAATAAAATGACTGAATTCTTCCTAATAATAATATGAAGATTTATAAGGTAAATTTGCCAAAAATTACGGCTTAATTTTAGTTTTCTTTAAACATATTGCAGTGCTACCTCGTGACGTTGTATTATATTTAGACATTATTTTATTTTCGTCGCAATAACCTTTACTTCATAGAAAAAAATAATTTCTTAAGAGAAAATTAATCAGAATATCTACATAGATATATTATTATTGTTAAAGTTTATTCTCAGGGTTTATCTAAAATCTCTGTTATGTCTTTTGAAAGTAATTATTATAGTAAGGCAGTTGGGATAAAGGGAATTATAATGTGTTGCAAGTTCAGACAGTTTCATTTCTTTTTAAGGAATTGAGAGATATTATTTTGGGAATTATGCCGAAGACTACTGTTCAAGAGCAACTTGGTATGAAACATTTGATTTTATGACTGTTTTTTTGTGAATTAAATCGTGTTTCCTTTTCCCCCTTGTCACTTAGGGGTAAATGGAGGCAGTTATTTCTATCCCCATATTGTTAATGCAGGTAGTTAATCGCCTATACTCACTGAGTTTAGAAGCTTAGGAATTTCTACACAAACAGTACTCAGTGCAGAACCTTGATAATAACGCTGACACAAAAATGTAACTGACAGCATAATTTAACCTTCTAATAATGTATGATGAGGAAAAAAACTAAGTTGTTTCCATTTACCCCAGATTACGCCACTTAATGAGCAAATGAAAACACCTAACTTCCACATCAAAAGAAGCTGGGAAGATGAAATGCATCAATTAATGATTTTAGTAACATTCTACATGACAAGTAGAACTAGTTGAACATGTTAATTTGCATTTGTAGATCTGCTGAAAAGGAAAACGTAAGCTCTTGAAGTTTCTAGAAACATCTTTTTTTCAAACAATGATAAAAACTACAGTTATTTAAAAACACCTCGAGCTCTCAGTTTGTCCTCTATATGTTGTCTAATCTTGACTCACCAACAATTTAGTTCCAGAAATTGCCTCGTGTTAGAATAGTTTCTTTCCCTATGACAATGAGTTTTCGTTGACTTTTACTGACCCTACATCATTTATACAAAATATATCATGCATATAGATATTAGAATATGTAATACTTAATTAGAAATCGAGGTTGGAAAACCGAAAACATATTTTCTTACTTGTAACTAAAATATATTGCTTATTAAAATTATATGGATGATGAATAGGCGGAGGTTTGGCGTCAATAGACCACATAAAATTAAAATTGTATTTTAGAAAGTTTTAATAAGTTAAACTATAGGAATAATTAGTCAATTTTTTTCCCTTTTGATAATCGTACTTACTTTTATTCAATACAGAATACAAAATAAAAATAATTATTTTGGCTTGAGGTCCATTCATGGCAACCGATTGCTATGGATATGTACAGTCAACTCTCGGGGACCCAAGGGAAAGGCTAAAATCTATGAAAAATCGATAGTTCGAGCTGTCGGAAGTTCCTTTCCCAGTCTTATTAAGAATCATTTTTAGTTTCTTTTTCATGTATATTGCATAACAAATAGACTTTAGCATATGTAGTTTGGATAAAATTAATTACTTGTACTGCATTATATTTTCTCGGCACATTCATGGAACCGGTTAATTGATGGCAAACTTCTCCTATACTCTGCGTAACGCAACTTTTCAAGTGTTAATCAAACATAATAATCATTATTTTTGCCATTTATTAAAGTAAAATGCATTTTTATTGCAATAAAGTCGGTGGGTAAAATCCTGGATGTATCGACTAGCAGTAGACAACGATAGTGCTAAATTTAATTTGAAAAAATAAAAAAAGACTGCCCTGAGAATGTTTTTTGAGACCTTTCTTCATGATTTAATAAATATAGAATTGAAACTGCTGGTTTCTTGTGCATTAGTTCTATAAGGCGTTTAAGAAAACGTTTCTTTTAGAAGATGTTAAAATCTGGATACGGACAGTGTAATGACAGAAAATATAACGACAGAAAAAATGACCAGACTAAGTGGAAGTTTTTGCTAGGAATTCTTTAGTAGAATGACTTCCAACAAAAAGCTTTAAGCACCAAACGATTATTGGAGAAAGTTTTTGTTTATCCGACATTTGTGATCTTCTTTAGCTGTACGAGTGCTTGACATTTGACGCAAAGCCTAAGCTTCGTATTTGGGATGATGTTAAACGTTAAATATAATCACGATTAGCTGCCTAAAACTTGATTTATGTTATTGAAGGACTAATGATTTGTTTTGCTATTGTCGGTGATAGCCGGACGCACTCACAGACACACTGCAATGCCAATTGAAGTATAGTGTGTCCGAGAAAAATTCTTTTCATTTTTTAACATTAATAACAAAAATATAAAAAACTTAAATAAAACGCAGTCTGCTACAAGAGAATGAAAAACTGCACTGTCAAAAAATTCCGAAACGTTACTGGTTATCTCCGTGGAACGTTTCGGGATTTCAGAGGTTTTCACCTATTTCCCCGCAAAATCAAGTATCTTCGCAAAAAAGTTTCCTGAATTGCTAAAAGATGCACGAATGCAGACATTTCACTGGTGTGAAAGATATTTTTTGCTACCAGTTTAAAGAATGACTGAGCATGTTTTCAAGTTGTATCGGCTTAAATTTGATCACGGCCCACCCAGATTGACTGAACTCCCAATGGGAGCAAATAAGTCACTGGATAGCTGCAGCCTTGCGAGGCAGGAATTGCAGGCAAGAAATATGGTTGGTTCTTGCTTGCAATTATTCGCGCAGCTTTGGCCATGGTCGCGGTAATGCTTCTGCACCTTTCTTGGTAAACCAGGAAGGTTCTAATCAAATACATTAAACCTATTTAATTTTTGTCGAAGGTTGACGACTGGCTTTAACAGGGGATATTTCCCAGCATTTCAGGAAGGTTACTCACTTGTATCGGAAAACGTTCCTGGTTTTTGTAAGAAATGTTACTGGTTGAAATTGGGCACATCAGCTGCCTATTATTTTCCAGGAACGTTTCTGAATCGTTTTTACAGTGTGGGAAAATGTATAGGTATAAGTTACCCGAAAAAAAATGATTTAGCTGCTAGCTAACTGTGAAAAGAAAAAAAAAAAAAAAGATGGCGACTACACATGAGAAAGCATTTTCTGGATTGTGGTTAACCGAAAAAAAAAAAAAACATTAATAACTGTGCAAGGGAATTGTCTAATATGAATTCCACCAAGTGCGGCACTAGGTGGATCTGTATGTTACTTCTGGCGTAATCTTAGTGGTTTGTGTTTCGGCTGTCCATAATACTCTGTGTTTCTCATCTAGTAAAACTTACTTCAAACAATGAGTGCAATAACAGGATATCAGAATTAATCATTCTTTTGCAAGAAGTTGCTTTATAATTCACCTTAATTTAGCTGGTTAATGTTGAAAATGGTAACGATCTTTTTTTGACATGCTGCATTTATTGATTAATTATGAAATGAATGGTTTCACTTTTGGTTGATTAATTTATGCATTATCACTTTTTAAACGTCTTAGGCGGTTGAATAGGGAGAGATGACAGCAATCAGAATTGCAGCTCTTAGTGAACTTAATGGATCTCTTTAACACTTATTGAAAGTAAAATTTACCTCTTTCCACTTCTTTTTTGGGTATCGGCATCTTAACGACTTGCAATAGAGAGATATCATTAACAAAAAAAAACACTTTTTTGTAAGTTATATAAAAAATTCAAACTATGTATACAATAATTACACTCAAACCTGTTATGTACGGTGAATAGGGACCGCACAAAAAAGCTAGGCTAGACACGAGTATTGGTAGCTACTTGGAATCTCGCCAAAACTTTTGTAAACTTATTTAGAAAACACAGACACAAACATTTCAAAGTATTTTATTTGCATACGAGCTTCATTACCAATCGTTGCCCGGCCTAACTCGGAAATTAGTTGCGTCAAATGACGCAAGTTCAACAATCAGTGTTAAGTAAAAAAAACAGCAGAAAAAACCAGTCAGCGTGTAGAAAATATCGATTTTATAACTCAAAATTTGAATTTAGACCTTTTTACATTTCTTTAAAATTTCGAAAGTTCAGTTTTTGTAACCAATATGCGTAAACAGTTCGATTCACGTATTTTCTGGCGAAAACTTCCTATGGAGTGATTTCCCCCACAAGGGGACGAAAAAAGTGTTAATTCCTGAGCATCAAGACACCTATGTGCCACATTTGGCAAAAATCAAATGGAAACTGGATTTGTACAAGTAATTCCCATTTGAGAGACTCCCCTAAAGCGAGAAAGAAAAACCCTATTACAATGAAGAACAATAACATTTTTTTAAAATTTTAATACAATCAGAATGAACAAAAAACGACCGAAAACATTTTTTGTCTCATCTCAGTGCGATATTTTAAAAGTTATTTACAACTAAAGATAGATTAGTTTCGTTTTCCGCTGAAACGGGGAGTCACGTGACTCTCCGAGAAGTGACGTGGGTTGTGCCTCGCTTCGCAGTTTCGTGTGCTTTAGTAGGGTGCTTTAGGTATTTTCATTACATGTTCAATGTTATCAGTTTTCAAAGTACATCTTAACTTTAAAAAAAAAAAAAAAAAAACAGATGGAACTGTACCATTCTTTCCCTGCCCTCGCTTGCGCTATTGTTCAAATTTTCGAGAATTCTCCCAACTTACCTCAGGGAAGTGAAAAATGTACAGATTAAAGGGGAATGGCACTTTCCAGGAATTTTGAGAGATCGCACACCTGCAGGTGGTCAATGTTCACTTGAGACATTTGTTTTAGACGAACGGAAGGCACTACACAAACATGAATCAAAGAATTGATCTTAATATATCCTTGAATCCTAAATATTTCCTTGAATGATTATAGTCAAGAAATGGATCTTGCTTTGAAAGCATATTAATGCGGGCAGAAATTCAATTAATTTCATGCATCAAAAATAGAAGTTATTTCATGAGTTATGAAAAGTGATTTACCAACTTTTTTTTATGCTCAAAAATAAGAAAAAACTATCACTCTTTTAGTAACAAAAAATAAAGACTTGTCCATGCATAGTTTCGCTTAAACATTGATTTATATGAAAAATTATTTTTATAGCTTATATGTCCTATGTTCCATTAAGGTTACTTATTTTTCGAAGTTATTTGTGCCTTTTTTTTTTTTTTTTTTTTTTTGCATTAATTTTAAGAATCGAAAACAATGTGCAAAAATTGTTTTAAAGAAACTTAAATAATAATACCGTAAAATTGTTCAAGCTTAAAGTTATATTTTCGTTAAATTTTAGTTTTTCTTTAAAATTATTATTCAAAATAGATATTTCCAACAAATGCTTTTAGGGTAAATTAGAATCGAAAAAAAAAAACTATTTTAATTTTCTGTAAGCTTGTAAATATAGACTCTGTACGAGCACCAAAATATTTAATATTTAACATAATGCATATTTTTACAAAAACATTTAAAAAATGAAACATTATTGTACTTATTTTTCTTCTTATATCATTTGTCCACGATCTGTAGCTTTTTTTGAAGAAGTTGAATATTTTAAAAAGAAATTGAAGTAGAACTGATAGAAACAGAACATTTTGCATCAAACATCATCTCAGATATTCTAATGTACTTTTTCTATAAATATTTTTTTTCGCATACATGCTTTCGGCATTAAAATAACGTGTTTCGTTTTTCTTAATTTGCATACAAATTTTTTTTGGGTTAGAAGCAATATTGAAAGGGATTTTGCAGTTAATCAGTGCCATAAATTTTCAAATTTAACTTTAAAAACATTTTATTTGAATTGAAAGGGAGGATTAAAATCGCATGCGCACTGCGTTCCATCCATCGATGGCAGTCAAACCACGAACCTACTGCCCATCCGCCTTTATTTTCTCATTTATAGTAATAATCCCGATTTATTATGCGCTGACTTAAAAAATAAACCAAAAAATCACACCTCTGAGCTTCCATATACATCTCTGATTTCAAATGAAAAAAAAAAAAATTATTTGAATTTTGACATCTTGAATTCAAATTATGTTTTTCGCAATCACGAGTGTGTGTATGTAGGCGTGTGTGTTTGTGTGTGGGGGGTATGTGTGTTTATGTGTAGGGGGAATGTGTATGTGTGTGTAGGCATGTGTGTTTGTGTCTGTGTGCTGGCATAAGTGTGTGGGTAGTTGTGTGTATGACTGTGTGTGTGGGGGGTAATTGTATGTGTGTATAGGCATATGTGTTTGTGTCTGTGTGCAGGCATGAATGTGTGGGTAGTTTTGTGTATGTTTTTGTGTGTGTGTATATGTAGGTGTCTGCATGTGTGCGTGTGTATATGTAGGTGTCTGCATGTGTTCGTGTGTATGTGTTTGTGTGTGTATGTTTGTGTGTGTGTATGTGTGCGTGTGTGTGTGTCTGTGTAGTTGTGTATGTATGCGTGTAGTTGTGTATGTATGCGTGTATGCGTGTAGTTGTGTATGTATGCGCGTGTGTGTAGGAGATGAATGCAACCTGGATACGGCTTTCGCTATAGGAGCAGCATCGTGAGGACCCGGTCGACGGCGATGCTGCAGAGGTTGGCGGTGGGAAAATAAAATCAAAAGACATCAAAAACAGTCAAGTGAGAACAATAAGCAATCGTGATTGCTCAAAAAAATGCTGGTTTGTACCGTTTTATTTTCTGCAAATTATAGATGTCAGATGTCTAGAGTCCTTGTTCCATTGCACAATAGCCTTTGAAAATCTAAAATGCATTCAAAATATTAAATGTACATAACAAAATAAAGACATTTAGAGGAGTATCAGCGTTTAACTCACATTGAAAAACCTATTGCGAGGGAAAGGGGCGTGGTGCACTGTGGCGCAAATGACGTCAGACCAATCAGGGGTCATTTCTTCTCGCGGCGCTTCTAGGGCAATTACAATGCTCAATAAGTAATGAATGAACTTTTTGTGCGGGAAAAAATTGGATTTTCGGATTCAGGAGATCATTTTTGATAAGTTAGCATAAAAATTTGAAATATTTACGATATGCTGTTGTTGTCCATTCATGAGCATCAAAGAACCTCTGGGCCAAATGTGGCAAAAATCCGACGAAAACGGATTTGGTGAAACAGAACATTGGTAGAAGAAATGTTCTTACAGTCAAAGATGTTTCTCCGGATGAATAATATTTTATAACCTTCTGTAATCCAGCTGCGTTTCTATTTTAACTGTCGTACATTGCCATGACGAATAACAAGTTCTCAAAATCAGCAAAGTAAGCATTTCGTCAAATCCACGAAGTTTAGAATACTATGAGGCAAAAGAGTTAAAAGCTGTGTAACTTTCAATCTGATTACAGGTCCATATTAGGTTAACGGCACCAGTAACAGAAATGCTTAAGACATCGCTCTCTGGTTGACTCAATTTTCTGACCCTTTTAATGTATTTAGCTTTTTAAAACTATTTTTCTCCCATGCAACAACATCTCATCTAACGTTTGGTTACTTCTGGATCCTCCAAGTTAATCAATTCTATTTTTATTTGCTGAATTTCGAAGAAAGCTCCGAACCCCAGTAACACACGCCGAAAAATCTGATGATACCCAGTAACAGACAGGCTAAAAGGATCAGTAACAGAGAGGATGGGTAATGGACAAAATTCCATTTTTCTCTTAAAAATTGGCAAACATTCTTTATTTCTAGTACAAAAGATTTTAAATTCAAATGAACAATAATTGAGTACCTACACAACTAGAACATTTTCATCACAAAAACAAAAATAAAAAAAAAATGAATTTTTTGCATTTTAAATTTAAGTTATGTTTTTCGCAATCACGAGCGTGTGCGTGTATGTAGGTGTGTGTTTCTTTGTGTTGGCGTGTGTGTGTATGTACGCGTGCTTTTGTGTGTGTATATGGACGTGTGTGTGTGTGTGTGTAGGCGTATGTGTGTGTATGTAGGCGTGTGTGTGTGCGACAGTGTGTAGGCATTCATGTGCGTATGTATGCGTGTGTGTAACTATGCGTGTGTGTGTAGGATATGGGAGCAACCTGGAAACGTCGTTCGCTAGAGAAGCAGCATCGGGAGAGGGCGGTCGACGGTGGTGCTGTAGGGGAAGCGGGAGGGGGAGGGGGGATAACATCATAGGAACATCATTCGAAGTTCAAGTGAAAACAATAAGCAACTCGTGATTACTCATCAGCCTTTGAGTTTTTAGCCATGGCTGAAATACATTGGCCAAAAATTCAAACTACGTCTTGTTTATCATGCACCCTGAATCCTACTTTTCTAATCCCCAACCATGAGGCATAGTGAACTTAATGCTATCTGGGATTCTTACGTATTTATGGATCACTGTTGGTGGTAGAAGATGCCCAGCAGCGTTTGCTGTGAATAAAACTGTGATACATTCTTTTTCATCATTGTTCACAACTTAGTATACATTTTTGTCACCTTTCATTGCAAGCACTCGGGATCCCTTTGGGTTGGGAAAAAATGTACTTTCGTCGCAATTAAAAATTCGATTTGGATTTTCTAAAGTGCCAAGGTGATTGTTGTCTTTTAAATAGTCGTAAATGGTCTTGAACAAGTTGCCTAGGCGTTCTGTGGTTTCTTTTGAACGGGACAATGTGAGGTTTTCACTGATCCTATGGGCGACTGAAGGGTTCCGTTATGGAAAACCATTGTACCATGATTTCCTAGGTCTTCCATCAGTAAAAGAATTATTTCTTCCCAATTCCTTTAAGAGCAGCAGTCTAAAAATTCTTCTATTAATATCGGAAACCCTGCTTTAGATGATGAGATCTCCAGAGTACGAGGCTGTTTGCATCTGTGCTTCACTGTAACAGAATTTCCTGGCAACACTGTAAAAAAATTCCGAAACGTTACTGGCTATTTCCGTGGAACGTCTCGGGATTTCACACATTTTCACCTATTTCCCCGTAAAAATCAGTATTATCACAAAAAAGTTTCCTGATTCGCTACAAGTTGCACGCGCGCAGACTTGTCACTGTTGTGGAAAATATTTTTAGCAACCAGTTCAAAGATTCAATGAGCGTGTTTATTAAGTGTATGGACCTAAAGTTGCTTACGGCCTGTCCAGACTGACTAAGCTCCCAATGAGAGCGAGAAAGTCAATGGATAGCTACAGCTTTGCAAGGCGGGAATTTCAGGCAAGAGATATGCTTGGTTCCTTCTTGCATAGCTTTAGCCGTGGTCGCCCTTTCAGGCAAGAGATATGCTTGATTCCTTCTTGCATAGCTTTAGCCGTGGTCGCTCTGATATTTATGGAGCCTTCTTGGTAAAGTAGGAAGGTTCTAATCAATTATACTGAACCTACTTAAATTTTCGAGAAGGTTCTAGAGACATGACTGGCTTTAACAGGGCAGATTTAGCACGTCTTCATGAAGTTTCAAGGTTAACTTCAAAAAGGTTACTGACTTTTAGCGGAAAGCGATACTGGTTTTTCCAAGATATGTTACTGGAAGAAATTGGGCACATCAGCTGCCCATTATTTTTCAGGAACGTTTCTGAATCGTTTTTACAGTGAAGGGGGGGGGGGGCATCCTGAACTGAAAAAAGAGGTGCATTCACTATTCTGAGGTTCCAAAAAAATATGGCATGTGTATCAGACACCTTTTTGGACCAGTAAGAGACACCCTGTCTGAGACTAGTCACGTTGTTCGATTTTCAATATTGAACCTGTAGGCACAATCAGATCAATGAATAACCTCTTCTGGAGCAAAAAAAAAAAAAAAAAAAAAAAATTAAAAAGGCTTGAAGACTAATAAAAGACACGGGTGTCTGTTACTGGAAAAACGAGTTTTCTGGGGATGAGTTACAGACATAGATAAAACTCACATTAGAAGTGATTGTACGTGAAAAACGATGTGAAAACCGAAAAGAGTTCAAACATTAAAAATATCTCCAGCATGCAATCATATCGACATTTTACAATGCAAAATGATGGTTGAAAACACTCACCTTTTTAACATAAACAGCTAACTGCAGCATGAAAGAACAGCTAACCTCGAAGTAACTATTCATAACCTTCCACTACTGCCTTGTAAATACCTACACTGTAAAAAAAAAAAAAAATCCGAGACGTTACTAACTATTTACGTGTAAAGTTTCGGGACTTCAATGGTTTTTATCCACTTCCTGGAAATATCAAGTATCATTGTCAAAAAGTTTCCAGAATTGCTACAAGTTGTCCAAATGCAGACTTTTCTCTGTTGTAAAAAATAATTTAAGCTCCCAGTTTAAAGAATCACTGAGAGTATTTATAAGGTGTATCAGCTGCAGTTCGAATACGGCTCGTCCATGCTGACTAAACTCCCAAAGGGAGCGAATAAGTACGGACTTCGTAGCTTTGCAAGAATTGCAATAAGGTGAGATGCTTGATACTTATAAGCAATTCTGACTTAGCTTTGGCCATGTTTTCAATACTGTTTTTGGAACCGCCTTGATAAATCAGGAAGGTTCCAAGCTTTTACATTATCCCCACCTAAGATTACTCTGAAGTTCCAATGGCACGACTGGCTTTAAACGGGAAGATTTCTGGATTTTTCAGGAACGTTACTGAATTTTTACGGAAAACGTTCCTGGGTTTTGCGAGGTATGTTACTGGCATAGATTGGGCACATCAGCTGCCTAGTATATTTTAGGAACGTTTCTGAACTCTTTTTACAGTGTACTGACTCATGAAATGCACTCTGATAACACTAGATGACTGCACCGTATTCATTGGCTACAGCAACATCAGTTTAACCAGCCTAAAATTCTTGTTATTTAAATCCAAACTTGTGACTGTCTGTTACTGGACCCTTGTCTGTTACTGGTGCCGTCACCCTACATGGAATTTTTATTTTTAATTTTTATGTCCTTGAACCATACTGAAGTATAACATTTAATACCAAATTTATCATCGCTTTATTAGTTCAGCTCGTAACCTATAATTTATTTAATGCCCCTCTTTTACAGGCTGGATGTTGAATGGGTTATAAAACTGGTTATTGAGTCAAATAGGTGTGTGTTTGGGGGAGAATAAAGATATAGATTTATATGAAAGACCTTTTATACTCTATTATCAATGCAAGAACTAAGTCATAAGACGAAATTCAAACCTTGATTCGAAAATTGAGTTTAAAATCATATAATAATTGCAACTACACATGTTTTGTTAATTCTAAATCACGTGGCTAGGTATAAAGGGACGTATAAAGGACAGATTGGAGCACGAAATGCAGTCCCCTCCTTGTACTGTTCTATGCTGTTAATGTAATAAAATAGAACTGCATTTCCAACTATCATTGCAATTCATTGCAATGATAGTTTGAACTATTCAGTTCTAGTTAGAACTATTTATTGAAAATAAAAAAAACATAATTAATAAATAAAATAACTGGACCAAAAGAAAAAATGTTGCGAAGTGCAAAATGCAAAAAAAAAAAAGTGTTAGATTTTTGTTTGTTTCGCGAAACTTGACGGCTTACGTGCGAATTAAAAACTGCAAATAATGTAAATAATTTTAAAGGTATATGAAACAAGTGCTAAAAGGTATTTTGAGTGGTATTAGAACAAAAATTTAAAAAATTTGTCATTTCATAAAAATCTCAAAATTTACCATTTTTTCCTATTTTTGGAAAAAATCGAGCCTTGGTAGATCCCCAAAGGTGCTAGTTCAACTAGATAATATTTTACATATGAATTGTACTAAAAACACACAACTTTTAAAAGGCATTCCAACTTCCATTTTTTGATCCACCCTACTGAGCAAGAGTATGGAGAGAGTGTATCGTTTGTGAAGGCTTTAGAAAGTTCTGAGGCAAAGAGAAAGGTTGCCTAGAGAGGACAGGTGTGATGAAAAAGATCAAGATTAGCTGTCACCACTCGCCGCGTTGCAACGGTGTGGAAAAAAAAAAAAAAAAGAATAAAATCTTAGTATCAATTGCCACCCGAATACTTCTTTCCTTAAAACCAGCTTAATGACAAATTAGTTATATAATATTAATTAAAGTGATAGTTTTATTTTTAGTGGGTTAATTTAAAAGGTAATTTGCTGCTTAGTTGTTTTTTTTTTTTTTTCTTACTTAAAAATAATGGCGTCTAGAAAAAAAAAAGGAAAATGGGATAAAAAATGAACTTTAAATCATCACTGGTGACTAGAAAAATTCCATAATCTTGATCTTTAATTCTAGAGCAAAGATAGCAGATGACACAGCCCGTAATTAGTATATGTCCTTGTACATTCTTGGAAGAAAAAAAATCGCCAAGCATTTTTCTTCATATTTGGAAACTCAAAAATAAAGTTATTTAGACATTTCGTGGTTTATTGACAGGTTTCTTTTTTATTTATTTATTTATTTGAATAAATTCGATGTGGGTACTGTTATTTTTAAGTTCATTAATTTTTTAACTCAAACGAAGCACATTTAGCTGAAAAATAAAAAAAAGAAAAAATGTAGAGTGATATCCATTAACAATAATGTATCTAAATCTGCTTTTTATTCATGTGTTTAACTCAAATTGCGGCACAATGGATTTTTAATTAAGCCCCCCCCCCCCAAAAAAAAAAGAAAAAATTGTAGAGCAATTTTCAGTAACAAAACATCTGTATAATCCGTTTATTATTTTTTATGTTTCTCTCAAAAGAGGCGCAATTTATCTTTGAATTAGCTAAAAAAAAATATTAAGAAAACAATGTACATTGATTTTCAGTAACATAAAAGTGTCGAAATTCTTTCTCCCCCTTTTTACATTTTTCTATCAAATTAAAACAGGTGCTTAGACTAACATTAATACAAGAACTTTACGAAAGATACTAAAATGAAAGAGGCATGAAAAAATTGAAAATGGACCGCTTAAAAACCGAAAATCATTTGCATTATGTTACTTACGAATCCCTAAAGGTATTATTTCCTTCTGAATGCCTTTGAAAACATCTATCTTATTGAAAATAAGCGGAGTCATTATTTTCTCCTTCACTTAATGAGATGCACATGATGCATTGCTTAAGTTCAAAATTTATGACACAGAAAAATTCAAGCGCAACCATTTATCAAACACAAAATAAAATTTTTAGCTCTCGCCCTTTTATGAGTTTACTCTGAAATCAAAATTAATGTTTATATTTAGCAATAAGTAATGTGTTTTGACGTGAATCTGTGTGCAGGCATGAATGTGTGGGCAGTTGTTTGTATGTGTGTGTGTATGTGTTTGTGTGTGTGTGTGCATGTGTAGGTGTCTGTATGTATTTGTGTGTGTATGTGTGTGTATGTGTTTGTGTGTATATGTGTGTGCGTGCGTGTGTTTGTTTAGGTGTATGTGTGTGCATGTGTTTGTGTGTATATGTGTGTGCGTGCGTGCGTGTGTGTGTGTGTGTAGTTGTGTATGTATGCGCGTGTGCGTTGTATAGGAGCAGCATCGTGAGGACCCAGTCGATGCTGCAGAGGGTGGCGGTGGGAAAATAAAATGATAGGACATCAAAACAGTCAAATGAGAACAATAAGCAATCGTGATTGCTCAAAAATGTTTCATGTTTCGTTCAAAAAAATGCCACTAGGTGTGTCTATTGATTTGGTTGATGATGCTGTTTTGAACTGGTGATTTGTCTAAAGAGGCACCAAAATAGCAGCAAGCAAACATTCAGATTGCAGTAACTCTTGATGGAACCGGTTTTGGATTCTATAATAAAAAAAGGGGAGAAATTATCTATATAAATCAAGCGAAGCGGCAAGCACCTTTAAACTCCGCTTTATGATATAGACATAAAAGAAGGATTTACTTCAGTAAAATAAGCTTTAAGCTTATTTTAACATTGGCATGTTACAGAAAGTATTTTTTCCAATAATTTTGAACCCGTTTTATCCCAATTTATTTATTTTTCTTAAATTTTAGAAATATGTTATTTTTTAATTAAACCTAAGCTTAATTAAACCTTTAGCTGTCCTTTAAGTATGACAGTGGGATAAAATGGGTGGCTGGATTAAGCGTAACGCTCTTGACTATAAATTTGTACTGATGCAAAAAATGATCTATGTAATTGATGCTATTAGTTACATTAACATAAGTTTTAAAAGGCAAACGTTTTAAAATAAATAAAAAAAGTAAAAAATCAAACTAGATGAAACTGCAGATAACTTAATAAAATACTCCATCTAAATTAACAATTAATAATTACAAACAGCAAATGTATAATACCATCCTCATATATATATATATATATATATATATATATATACCATAGCAAAAATACCTGATCGAGTAACGCGTTGACGTCACCAACTATGAAATTCGCTCCATAGCATGTGTGACGGCATTATTTAATTCTTAGAGCACCTTAAATTCAGTAAGTTATTTATGAATTGATGATATTTTTAGCTTCGTTTAACAGACAGAGGAATGCTTTGTTTTGACAAGGCTGAACTGGATCCAGTAAGTTAACTGTTTTAATGGTAAGTAAGATTCATTTCATGATAGTGAAGAAATGAAACTTATGGTCAATGATTAATAATATTTACTGGTTTTTGAGGTTAATTCAGAATATATAATGTCTTTTGTATTACTTACTTTATCAGAATTCACAGCAAAGTTATGGTAATGCGATCCTAGAGAGGTTTAAAGTTTTTTGGTGCCACAGTTATTCCAACAGTCCTATTAAGATAGGAAAATATCACAAAAGTCAATTGTAACCTAAAATCTTCTATTAAAATGGAATATAGTCTCTCAGCTATGTTAAGAAACATTAAAACCTTCTTTATTATCTCGCCAAGCGACCGCGTTATGCTTACTCAGCCTAATTTATACACCTTTTTTTGTACGAGAGACATTTTTTTACCTTTTCATTAATGAATATCGCTATTTGATTTCACTGTGCCATGGTTTGGCAATCCCCTTTTATTCGCCTCGTGATTGGTAGATAGCGAGTCACAGGATCGTTTGCTTTATGAAGCGAGTGAAGGTTTGATTAGGAGATATCGTGTCACTTTAATGAGATTTGATCATTTTTATTAAATTTTAAGCACTTGTACACGGTAATTAACGGTGAGGATTAGTATTTTGTCCGACAAGCTATATATTTGCCTTTAATATCATTTCATAAATTTAAAATATTAGCCTTTTTTATGAAATGCAGAATTGTCTATTTTGAGAGGCCTCATGCGAGGCAGAAGGAACTTGTATGTTCTTATTTTACACGTGTAAAAGCTTTTAAAAACGTATATTACTATTATCCGTCGTAGTTTGACAACACGATACTTTTCTTGTGTTAACTGGATCAGAGTCACTTTCGTCACTTAAAGATACTATTTCGCATTCTTTTTTTTTAAATACATCTTTCAATAGATTCATAATTTTATTAAAAATTTCATGCACCGCAAAAAAAAAAAAAGAAAAATTAATTTGAATTTTGTCATCTTGAATTCAAATTATGTTTTTCGCAATCACGAGTGTGTGTATGTAGGCGTGTGTGTTTGTACGGGGTGGGGTATGTGTTTTTGTGTGTAGGGGGTATGTGTATGTGTGTGTAGGTATGTGTATTTGTGTCTGTGTGCAGGCTTCAGAGTGTGGGTAGTTGTGTGTATGAGTGTTTGTGTGCGTGGGGGCGGGGTATGTGTATGTGTGTAGGCATATATGTTTGTGTCTGTGTGCAGGCCTGAATGTGTGTAGTTGTGTGTGTTTGTGTATGTGTTTGAGTATGTGTGTGTAGATGTAAGTGTGTATGTGTTTGTGTGTGTAGTTGTGTATGTGTGTGTTTGTGTGTGTAGTTGTGTATGTATGCGCGTGTGTGTAGGATATGGATGCAATATGGAGACGGTTTTCGCTATAGGAGCAACATCGTGAGGAGCCGGTCGACGGTGGTGCTGGCAGAGGATGCTGGTGGGAAAAATAATAGAAAGCCAAAAACAGTCAAGTAAGAGCAATAAGCAATCGTGATTGCTCAAAAAAAAGGTTTGAGTGTGTTACATTAAATTTGTTCTCGCTATTGTACAACTTCATCAATAACTTTTTGAAACGTAAATACATAAATACGCAATTCTAAGCAAATTCTAATTTTGAATAAAACTATAAAAGCGAAGGTATTTTTCCAAAGTGTCATAATGTAGTTAAAATAAATATGGTTCATAAAACTTTTATTCTTCTGAAAATAAAAATAGAAAACGTGTTTAAATTCATTTATTGCGGGTGGGAGAAAGAGTGTAACCGCATTCTGCGTTATTTAACTGCGCATGAACAGAGTCAATGCATAAAACATTAAATTCGTTTGTTAGCAATTCTAGAGTTTTTTCGGTTAGTGTTTGCAAAGTCTCTAATCTAATACTCCTAAACGAAATGATAGTTCTACAGTTAAATTAAAATAATGCATAAAAGAGAAACTATTTTATACAGTGTCATAAAAATAATTAGAAAAAGCATTATTCATAAAACTTTTATTATTTTGAAAGGAAAAAAATAGCAAATGTGTTTAAAATAATGCATTGCAGGTGAAAAAAAGACATCTAATGCACTAGCTGTAGGAAAAGAAAATGCAGTTTTCATAATTAATGACAAAATTAAAACACACTGCTTAGTTGGAACAACATAATCTTATTAACTATAAAAATAATGAGAGACTTTCAGCGTTGAAACGTAATTGCATATATTTGCGAAGTAATCATATTTTTTTTCTCTAGTAAGTTTTAGAAGAGTAGAAAAAAGAACTAATATATTAGTAGAATATCTTATTATGTATGACGGAGAGAGAGAGAGAGAGATTTCTTATTAACTGCTTGCCCTCAAGAGATTCGTTAAAACATCAATGTTGAATTTAATGACATGAATTCAATTAGTTTTCTCGATATTACTTTATTTTAAAAATACTTTTTACATTACTTCTTTAAAAAAATGAACAAATATTTGTAGACATAAAACAACGCGTGTATCTTATTCAGTTTTAGTTCAGAAAAACAAGTATTTGTGATAAAACTGGGGATAAGACATACAAATTTTAAGCCAATTGTTTGCTTTGTTGCGAGTGAATTAACAAAGGTAAATTGTTTAATTTATGTTTAAGGCATTCAATACAATTGAATTTATAAAATTTGGTTAACGGCATAGCTAAATATTGTCTCACAAAATAAAGTTTTAAATGTTTTTTTTTTTCTTTCATATGTATGGGATTCATTTTTACAACAACATTACCTGGTAAAAGAACTGTAAACAGTATTTTACATAAAAATGCTGTTTTCAAACCATCGGTTGGATTGGGGGCCAAAAGTATTTCAAAAATAAAAAGAAAACTGTTAAAAAGGAAAAAAAATACAGGCTACATAAATCTTGTATTATTTATCGATTTTAATGGCATTTTCTACTGTTTTGCGCAAATAAAATGACGAGATAAAATGAACTATTTATTGGTTGATATAGGTAGTTATCTTTCTTATGTGTTTTCGCATATGTTACATAATCCTTTTGATATATCATTAAAATTTCCTAATTTTGAAAATGATTTTAAAGGTTTACGACCTTACGTTAGACAATATTAATTTAGACTACAAAGCCCTTATGGATAGCTTCTCAAATGTTTTGCGCTTATTGTAGCATTTCCGAAATAATCAGTTAAAAGTACTATTGCGTAAAACCTTGATTTTCTAATGCTGTGTTTTAAAACTTTGCTTCTGTTGCGGGGTGTGATATTGACAGAAAAAAAAAAAGGATTTTCGAGATTAAATTTACGTAAATATATACTTGAAAAAATGGATAAGAGGGGAACATGACTTAAAGTAACACAATAAATTTGAAAACAGAGGAAAATATAATATTTCTTTGATTAAGATAAGATTTAAGGAAAGTATCACTCACTTTTAAATTCTAAAAAAATATATACATATCTTTTGCGAATAATTTTTAAAATGATAAGACGAGAAAATAAGAGATAAATAAGAAGGTAAGAAGAGAAAAAAACCGTGTTTGTTATTGTAATTGTTGTTTAAAAAAATGGTTAATTTTCAACGCGAAGTAGGCATAACCGTTATGAATGAAGATCCAATCTTCAACTTCTATCCCAATTCAGGTTTTTCTTTTCTCACTACAACGCACCTATTGTCGCAGAAAACTTTTCTTACTTTCACCGTGTTTCAGCATAAAAAACGCGTGGAGTTTTACACTATTACATTTTAGATTTGTCGGTCCGTCGGGATAGCTTCACATGTCTGGACAGCTGAGTATGAAAAAAAGGAGTAATGTATACAGAAAAGTAGTTCAACAAACCGAAATACTTTCTTACATACATTTTGAAAAAAACTTTTATTTATGTATTATCATATTAATTTATAATTTTAAAATTTAATTTTTGGCAGTGGGTTATTCTTCGATATGTTTGTGCGAAAAACATTTTTCCTAAAAAAAACGACCTTAAAGACATCCAAAAAACTAACTACCAAACAGCACGATCTTGAGGGTCACAGATCTGGATGAAATTCTGGACTTAGGTCAGTTCGCACTAGATATGAACCTAAATAAAGCGGTTTGACTGCAGTTCGGCTGTAATTGGAGTCCAAAGCTGTCTAGAAACGCAATGGATTTTAATTTCAAATTAAACTTTTTTTTTAACCTTTTCTTGCAATTTCATTGCAGTATGAGCCTATTGAATACATTAACAAGATAGAATGAATCCCCTTCCCCCGCTACATTGTTCTGACAAGAGACGCCGAATGTGCATAGAGGGAAAATACTTTGTTAAGGTTTGAAATTCCAATGAAAACGCCATTGCAATTCTGGAGTCCTGGAACTCAGCCTGGGTTCAGACGGTAAAACGTTGAGGGTCATGAATCGAAATAAACTTCTGGATTTGGTCAATTCGTACTAGATATGAGCAAATGTAAAATAATTTTATTAAATAGGTTCTAGTTCGGTTGCAAGGAGGATCTAAATTTGCTTGTTTGGTTTCAGAACTGCAATAGAGTTTTGGCACAATATTTGCTCTCCTAACATCTTTCGCATCTCTTGTTAGTACGACGGGGGAATTTATTCTATATTGCAAATGCATTCAGTTGGGTGATAATGCAATGCAATTGCAAGAAAAGGGTAAAAAAAAAATAATTTTAAGGAAAAAAACATTGCTTTTCTGAGGCTAAACTAGTAACTTTGGACCCTCATTGCTTCCGAACTAAGGCCTTTGCAGCCAAACCGCTTTACCTGGGTTCAAATCTAATGCTAATTGACCTAAACCCAGAATTTCGTCCAGATGTGTGACCCTCAAGCTCGTGCCGTTTGGTAGTACGTTACTGATATATCTTTCAATGTGTGTGCTTATCAACGTTGTTTTTTCAACTCAATTTCATCATAATTATTTAGTATAATTGAGGAAAACATGCTTGTTTTTGAGTCATATTGGTTTTAACTAGAACAATTCGTTTTATTGTATATTGGTTTCTTGACTTGAAAATCTACTTTGAACTACTGCTTCAATAATTTCTGACCATGACATCGTTTATAATTCGTTAAAAGTAAACATGTTTTTGAGCTATATTGCTTTTAACGATAAAAAGACCTAAGACTGTATATTGTTTTCATTTTATTAAATTACATTTCTGCTTTTTATTACTTTTGTCATCATTACTGATAATGATTTGTTTTATAAATAGTGCTAAACACATGTTTTTAAGCCGTGCTGGTTTTAGCAAAAATAAGACTTTTCCTGTTTTTTTTTCCTTTCTTGAATTACATGTCTGCTCCTCATTACTGTTGCCAGTACTTCTGATAAAGATTATTTTATAATTCTGAATATATTTAGTAGACTAAAATAGCAAAATGACAAGAAACAAATGTAGTTCCTTATTACGCAGTGCAATTACTCCGGTGGTCTGGCTACGTTAAAAAAAAATAAAAGTTTAGATTGATGTGTTTTGGCATGAATTAATCTTTGTAGACGCAGTAAAGTAGCATCCGAAACTTATTTTTGCTCATAAAACAAAGTTTTATAGTTTGGAAAAAAAAATGTTTTGTGAAGAATGGTAAATTGCGTAATTTAGAAAAAGGGTTGCGGAATTTAAAGTGAAGTAATTATCTCTTAAATTGTGCAGGGTAATTTTTCCAAGAAAAAAGATAATAAACTAAGTTTTTAAATACGCTATTTATTTTCTGAAACTTTTCAATGCCTGAGAAATTCAATGTGCCTTATAGGTAACATTACGCTTATCGATTATTTTATATATGTTTCAGTTTTTTTTTCATCCAGTACCTATTTTTTACTAGCATTCATTCAAGATGCAACTGCGTGTTTTGTTTTGTCATAGCATTCATTTTTCGTAATTATTTTTTCAAATATTTCATTAGATATATCTCTAAAAACTACGATTTTTTACTATAATAATGTGTTAATTCAAGGTTATGTGTCAAGAAAAAAACAAGTTTTGTTAAATCAATTATTGAGGGATAAATGCGTAATTTTTGTTGTTATAGCATTCATTTTTCGTAATTATTTTTTCAAATATTTCATTAGATATATCTTTAAAAACTACGAATTTGTGCTACAATAATATGCTAATTGAAGGTATTGTGTCAAGAAAAAAAAACAAGTTTTGTTAAATCAATTTTTGAGGGAGTGATTAATATTGTAAATGCTTGCTAAATGTCTCAATATTACTATTTGCTTCTTTATAAACGCTTCATGAAAACATTTATTTTATTTTTTAAAGTTGTAGATAATATGGACAATATTTAAACATTACTCTGATTCAGTAAATTACCGCCCTTTAGCCAGGACTAAAGCAGAAATACATGAAATACACAGCCCGCTCAGTCATTTCCAGCCGAGGACTGCAAATGACTGAGCTGGCGGTGTATTTCATGTATTACTCTGATTGCACAAAGTATATATTATGCGCATAAATGTAAGCTTTTAAGCTCAATTATGCTTTTAAGGTTACACAACGTTGTTTGTTTTTCAGTTTATTTTGTTTAATGTATTGAACTTTCAATGAACTGTACTTTTTTTTGAACCACGTTTTGTGGTGTATCTGCTCGGGTGGAATCTTCGGACAGATTTTAAATTAATTTCCCTATCCCGTATAGGTTTGGGAATTTTATCATGTTCAGAATCGAAGGATAATGTAAGAAAATGTATGCAAGCTCCTTTGTATTGAATATTGCCTTTAACATGAGTGTTTTGTGCAGCAAAATAAACTTCATCTCTTTAAAAATTGCTTTGTTTTCATTTCTTTTGGTATCGTAAAAAGCTATTGACACGGTAAACACTTTAACAGATAAATACCAAGTCATGCTCCCAAAAAGTTATGCTGGCTTTCAGAAATACCCTACCTACCGTCCAAAAAGACGCTTGGCGAAAAACCGTTTGAAAGAATAACACATCAGTGTAAACATGGCATATTACATATTGAGGAACTTCCAATGCAATGTTGCAACATTAAAAATAGTTAATAAAATGTTACGTCGAATTGAAATTTTATTTCGCTGATACATGATTTTTTATTTCAGCTTGGCATATATATTTTTTTTACTTAATATTTCTTTTTGCAATCAGCTACGTAATTTAAGTTCATTTGCAGAGAAATATATGTATGAAATCCATCTATTTATATATTAAAATTATTCTTCTTGCATAGAACTTATGATGTGCATGCAAATGTAAAGAACACGATATTTTTTTAAAGTTGCAATCCTATTTATCGTTTTTTTTTTCTTTTCGTTAAGTTAATATCATTGACTGAATAAATTTAAGGGACTCCGTCTTCGTAAGTTTAAACCATCTCTGCCGTTGTTTAAGAGAAATACTTAAATGTGATTGAAACATGTTTTTCACGTGTTTAATCTTCAACCGTATATGATGGTTTAGTTGGTGGTGTTATAGTATATATTTTTAGGATTTATTGATCGTTGTATATGATACTTAGAGACCAAAAACCTTAAGGAGAACGAAACATTGCGCCTTTTCGCAATGTTCTTTGTTTTTCGATTTAGTTAACATTATCTCTTATTGTATGCTCGATATGCAAGAAACTTGTGATTAGACGTCATGGAGATCAGGGAAGCAAACGCATACAATGCATGATGGTTTCAAAAAAATTGTAAACAAGTTTGAAAAGTAATTTTCCAATTACATAAGAAAAAAATCGTTTTAAATTTAGTGTTCTTACAGTTTTCTGTCCAGTAGGCCTATAAATCCAAAAACACTGGTTTCAACTTCTTTTACTTGTCACGTAGAAGTTTATTATAACATTAAGTCAGAAATCTGAATCAACTTAGGTGCTCCCATTTACCCCACCCTATGGCAAATGGAAACAATTAAATTTTTCATTTATCCTAATTATTCCGAACATAAACTTTTGATGTAAATTACTTTTGTCTGCATTTTATACAAATTCAGTGGATATTCAGTTTAATACTTTTACGATGTTCTTCTTTTACAGGACTTCCGATTACAGTTTGGAAGGTTCGTCGGACCCACGAAAGCTTTCGGGCCACATATTGCGAATTTTCGGCGTAGAGTTTCTTAAGTTTCGTAATGGATAGTGCAGCTCGGATAAAAGGAATTGTGATTTTTTTGTTAACAAATAGTCAATGAATCAAATATTTCCGATCCAAATACTGTCGCAGATTATAGTTTTGGGCGTAATGCTCAAATTTTTATGTCTTAATTTATATAATGGACAGGGCAATTAAAAATTTTTGGAATTATGCATCACTTAACCCGAGTTCACCCTACTAAGTAAGGTTTTACAACTCTAATGGGCCTTAAAAGCAGGTCAAAAAATTAAATGAGATTTAAGTGAAAAAAAATATATTATTTTTATTGTTTCAACAATCAGCCAATAAGTTTTAGTTGCTATATTTATAAAGATATTAAACTACGGTTTTTTCCTATTTTAACTCAAATACTCTGATTTATATTTGACATTGAACAAAACATAAAAGCATTTGGGCATGTCCATGAAATTGGGAACATCACAGTAAAAAAAAAAAAAAAAAAAAAAAAAAAACCTTCATTGTATCAGAAACTTTTTTCTTTCATATGACGTAAAAAAGACTATTTTTATCAAACTATGCAAACAAATTATAAACACATTTTTATAAGCTTTATAGGCAAATTTTGACAACACTGCTCAGTGCCCATGTGTCAATGTATAAGCGGATCAAAAAGTTCTTTTATTTTTCACTTAGGAAATTAATTGTTATATCTACTATCTTAATTTTTATTGAAATTTAGTTTACATAGGAAGAGATTAGACCAACAAAGAAACTTTAAACTGTGATAATTGTCTTGTAACAGTTGTTTTTAAACTGGGCCTCATATTAATGTAATATCAGTCACAAAATTGTATAAAAGTTTGCATTTGTTAAACAAAAACAAACCCTAGTTTATAAAAACTAATATTCTCTTCATTTATGATGATATTTTTAATATTAATCCATTAAATATTTAGAAATTATAAAATTTAACTTTCCAAAATTTATTTAAAATATGCAACATCAGCCACAGTAACATCAGTCACATTTATCTTTTCGTTAATAAACCTCCAACAAATTGCACAAAAGGCATTGGCTAATGCAGAAAGGCAAAAAAAGGAGGTGAGATAAATTAAGAAAGAAAGGAAAACATTAAATTACAAAAAATAAAACGAAGTAGCAGCTAAAAAGAGCGGATGCTGAAAAATAAATAAAATAATTTTTAAAAACTTATCATAATTACCAAAAATAGTTCAGAATAAAACAAAAAAGCGAAATTAGATGAAGAAGTAAAACAAGAACAGAACAAATTTAAAGTATTGAAGCCCCAGGTTTAAATTAGCAGCTGCACTATCTCACTTTTAAGTAATGAAACTTTGGTAAAATGTATTAGTCATTCAAAACGCTGTTTGTTATATCTTCACAAAAGAAAACTGCTGCTGTAAAAAAATTTCCAGCATGAAATTTGACAAACGAATACTCCAATTTCTTCATGTATTACTTTTGAATAAAAGTGCTACATCATCAATACAGAAATATTTTAAATGTCACAGCTTCATGCAAATTTCAAAGCTACCACCATCCGACTTGCAGTCATGTTATAAAGAGTTACATTTGAGTAACCTTTTTTTTTTAATTCAAAAGCTGTAGCAGGTGTTTAGCAATAACCTTTTATTTAAAGTAAAGGAGGGAATCACTTCCAGCAGAACATGCTCCAAAATTGTTGACTGCAACTGGGTTTCTTGAAGACTATGACAAACAATTGTATCACGAGAAGTTAAATGCATTGAAATTGAAAGCTAGGAGTATTTTACAATTGGTAATATTCCAGCAGTAAAAGATTGGAAATAGCCTGTCAATGTGGATCAAATTTACTATCCACATGGGAAAGAAATAAAATATTAAGCGCACTAGATGTGTAGTAAATGCAAGATAACTTTTTATTTTATGAACTACATCAAAAATATATAATTTTTAAAACTCTATAAATTTCTTGTAATTTAAATACAATTTTACAATTTCAAACAAAACATATGCAAATTTTATTTTTAAGGAGAGATACTTTATAATCGCCACAATTTATTGTTGATGTAACATCAGTCACAAAATCTTTCTGTCATCAGTCACGGGTGTTAAATAATTTTATATTTTCAGTTTTTTCAATAAAAGAAAATGTTTTCATTAAGTCAAAAATCTCTATTTTAAGGGGAAAAAACCTGTTTAGATTTTACGTTAACACTTTGAAGAGAATTTCAAACTATATACAAGACACTTTTCTCGATGTCTCTTCTGCGTAATATCAGTCACGTTTTTTTATTCCCCTTATTTCATACAAAAAAAAATTCCTCAAGTCTGAATACAAGTGTGGTGGCAGTAATGTTCCATATCATGATATTTTAGATCAATTTCAGAAGAAACAAATTTGATTTCAAGACAGTGCTGAATTAAAAAGTTAAAAATAGAGTCAAATTGTAACGTCAGTCACTGTGGACAGACCTATTTGTTTATGTTATGTATTCATTTACAAAATATTGGTTTTCCTTTCTTTGAAAATATTTGCTTAAAGATTCATGTGCAATAATTATAAACTAAATAGTATTTAGCTATATAGATATTTCAATTTAAGGATTTTGTGTGACTTGATAGCACGATTACAGTATGCTATCCAGATGTAATTAAAATTTTTTAGCTAGCAAATAAAAGTGACTCATAATTACACTATACTTAACTATTTTCAAATGATACTAGATTTCTCAAACCGTTCAAAAAGCTGATGCATTTTACAACCATAGTAAG